>NW_012148063.1:8368829-8400123 GCF_000956105.1 Propithecus coquereli | reverse complement strand
ACAATGTGGATATCGTACCATGTGACAGCTCAGTGCTCCCTTCACTTTTATCCATCGGAACTACGGGGTCCTTTACTTGTATACACCGTTGCAGATCATTTGGCCTTTAAGTGTCCTGAATGTATCATGTTTGTGTTAAGTCTGACCCTGTTTTCCTTATTACCCTATAAAAACTTAAGTCACATAATGTATTACTCTGCCTCACCATGTGACTTCAATAATTCTAAACCAAAGTTTCGTTTTCTGAATAATTTAGGAAAGCAAAAAACATCCCATCATATTTCTCAACAATATAAAAAGAGAAGCGCTGTCACTTCAGGTGAATATTGTTCTTCCACGAGGTCTTGAGCACAATCAAAAACTCTAGCACTACAATCCTAAAACGGCGCCGGCTTACTTGGCAGTCATCTGCAGAGTAACTCCCTCTCTCTCCTTCGTCCCCTCTCTGCCCAGATGAATGCATGCACTGCAGTGGAGAAAATTACCAGGGCAAAATTTCCAAGACCATGTCTGGACTGGAATGCCAGGCCTGGGACTCTCAGAGCCCACATGCTCATGGATACATTCCTTCCAAGTAAGTCTCACGGGGAAAAACATTCCGTGTTTAAGACTCTGCTGCTCTCTCAGACATTTATTCTTATTAAAAATATTTAGATATTTTCAGCATCCCTCCAGAAGCAAACACTTGCTGTTCTCGAATCTCAAAGCTGGCATCCTCCCACAAGTGCAAGTGTACGTTCTTACTTACTTCTCCAAATGTGGTCCAAGGCTGGGCCAGCAATGGTGATACTACCTGAGGGTTTGTTGCAAACGCAGAATCTCAGACCGTCTGAAACTGAATTTGTGTCATAACCAGATCCTCGGCTGACTTGTACACACACTGAAATCCTAACATGTGTATGAATGCATTGAAATCTGTACTGAGAAATACAAGAAATACAGACACTTCTGGCTTGTGTATTTTCCAAATATTTCCCTCTTTTCTTTACTCCTCTCCTTTCCTTTCCCTTTATACTGATGAGATTCAAGGTTTCCTAATCTACCATCTACGGATGAACATCGTGGGTTTTGCGAATCCCCTGACGTTTTATGTGTGTTTATATCTGTGCATTTTTCTGGGACGAGGATTCATGACTTCCAGAAGATTCTCAAAGGGGACCATGAATTTAAAATAGGAGTAAGAGACCCTGCTCTAGAAAGTGATGACGATGCCTAGAGTAAGGTTTTGTGCATTTTCTATTTCACATGAACTGTACTGGAAACGCTTCCCACTCTGTAGCTGCTCCTGGTCTTTCTCTTCCTCCTATGATGACTGCAAGACCAGAACAGAGCTCGTAAGAAATGCAGAAGTGAGGCTAAGCCGCAGCCTTCACTGTGGAAAACAACTCCGCTCAATGTTTGCACCTCCCTTTCTGACTAGCTAGCTCACAGCACAGTAGTCACCATCCTTCAGAGGAGAAATACAATAAAGGCCTCAAACTGGGTAAATTCACTGCAGGAAACCAGAAGGAGAAGAGGACTGCTGAGCCACTGCTGGCTGCTCTGTGCATCCCGACTAAGCATTCACAACCTCAGAGAGGGAGGGAATAAGCCCAGAGGGCCACCAGGCGTGGCATGCATCCTGACCACAACCTGAGCCACCCCGTCCCCCGCGGAGGGCTGGCGGCCGGCGCTGCACTGCAGGGCGCTCACAGCAGCACCGCTTCTGTCTGGCTTTCTCTCAGCTTCAGGGCTGGCAGGGCCAGAGCCAATGGTCCTGGATCAGCAGGACCATTCCTTTAAGCCATGAAGATGCCAACTTCTTGGCTGTGTTATGTACCAAATGACTATTTTTAGGCAGTGAGCACTTTGTATTTTAAAAATTGCCGTCACTTGCAGCTGAATAGCTGGAGTTTGCTTACATCAGTTTTCCAGATGGCCAAAATGATAAGGTTACTGATGCTGCTGAATGATTTCTACACATGTAAATCGTTAGAAAATAGCCCGTAGCAGCTGGGCATGAGGCAGGAGGATCACTTGAGCCCAGGACTTCAAGGCTGGCCTGGGCAACATAACGGGGAGCCCCTCTGCCCCCATCCCCGGTTTCTAAAAACGAATGAAAGCCCTTGGAATTCTGAGCCAATCTTTCTTCTTTGAGGACTGCCTTCATCCAATTACCCTGGTGCCTGACTGTGCCTAGTACACAGCAGGTGCTCAATGTTTGCTCACTCAAAAAGATTCCCATCCATGAATGTACATGTTCAATGCTGTTGAAACCCTCTTGCCCATTCAGATTTCCGAACAAGAACTTGAAGATGAATTACTGTCGAAACCCTGATGGGGAGCCCCTCCCGTGGTGTTTCACCACCAACCCCAACAAGCGCTGGGAGCTCTGCAACATCCCCCGCTGCAGTAAGTACGGCGCGTGCCAGCCCTGCCATCCTGACCTGCTCTGGTCTTCAAATCAAAAGGAAAACGCGCATCGGTGCACAGTGCAGTGCCTAGAAAGCGACCTGCAAGGCCGGTGGGACCTTGCTGCTCTTTTAAAACAATTTAGCGGTTACTCTGGGTAGTTGATCAGAGCATCCATTTATTATGTTTTTGTTTTTGTTTCTTTTTTCCTGTCAGAGACTTCTGCCTCTTATGAGTACACTTAAATGTAGGTTCTGGGTGATAGGTCTGGTATCTTACTCTTCGCTGTGCTACAGGGGAATTAGACCCATGCTCTCTGGTACACGGACTTCATTATCAACCAGAGTTCTGTCCGTTGTCTTGTAAACAAAGGAATGTCTGTGACTGCCCAGTTTTCAGTATGCCCAGGTTGGACCCTGCAGGGGAGGAGAGTTCAGGAGGAGAAGATGAAATGGCAGAACTAGCAGAAGTGTCGTGGAAAAAGCGATTTTATAATATTTTCCTTCTCTGAGAATCTGAAGCAAGGCATTAGAAGTATAGACAGAGATAGTCATTACAAGTTAAAAAGGATCCGGTGAGGGCTGGCTTCCCCTCCTTTGCTCTGAAAATCATCCTTTGGGGAGCTCGGCTAATGATGAACTGAGCATAGAAAGCAGCATCTGCCCACGAGTCTGTTTCTGGAGGAGTCCCCATGAAAGGGTCTTGCAGGCATAGGTCCTACGAACCTGATTTCTTCTGAGAATGCTGAACAACTTTCAAGTGCCAGATTCCAAGCCAGGCTGAGCAGAGGAGAAGATAGGCTACGGCACCCTGCATCTGTTCTCCCTAACACCCATCTGTGCATTCTTTATTTGAAAATATTCACTGTATAACAGTTTACTTTCCCCATTCAAGCAACACCCCCACCATCTTCTGGTCCAACATACCAGTGTCTGAAGGGAAGAGGTGAAAGCTATCGTGGGACGGTGGCTGTCACTGTGTCTGGGCACACCTGCCAGCGCTGGAGTGAGCAGACCCCTCACAGACACAACAGGACACCAGAAAACTTTCCCTGCAAGTAAGTCCCCTCTGGTCTCATTCCCTCTCTGCTGTTGTCGAACGTGAGATCCCACTGACTTTGATAGGATCCCAGGATTAAAGTATTCTTGAATGAAAACTGATCACGTCATATGGAAGGGAAGTGAAATTCAGCACTGTTTCCCCTCAACACTTGTCTTCAAAGTGTGGTTTCCCAGGCCAGCAGCATTAGCATCACCAGAAATTTGTGAGAAATGCAAATTCTGGGGCCCTGCTCCAGACCTATTAACTCAGAAGCTCTAGGGATGGGCCACAGCAATATGTTTTGACAAGCCCTCTACTGAATGCAGTCTGAGGTCTGAGAACCACTGCTCTGTAACCCTCAAAGCCCGTGGCTGGGATGTGTACTCACAGAGGCAGGAATAGTGTGGAAAATATCCCTTGCATTTTGAGCGTGTAGCATAGTGCCCAACACATAGAAAAAGACCCACTTTACTTGGCCATACAGAGCCAGGGAGTATATTTTGACCACTTACCCAAGAGGAGCATCTGGGCCATGATTCTATGGAATCGTATGAAATCCTAGGCTGCTTACACTTCCTTCTGGCACCTCTTATTCAGTTTGTGTGACTCTAGACTGTCAGCTGGATGTGTATCCAAATGTCACCATAAACAAGCATGTGTGCACCTTGTTTATTTAGCCTTTTTGGAAAGCCAAACTCACAGTGACTTTTTTCCCGCAGAAATTTGGATGAAAACTACTGTCGTAACCCTGATGGAGAAACAGCCCCATGGTGCTATACAACCAACAGTGCGGTGAGGTGGGAATACTGTGAGATACCATCCTGTGGGGCCTCTCAGTTATCCACAGAACATTTGGATGCTTCAGGTACGAAAGGCTCTGAGAGCTTACTGAGGGCCCAAACATGCTCCGCAGTTTAATGCTCCAGTGCTAGCATCACAACATACAGTGGCTTTGTTGAGTTTAATTCTGTTGTGGTCAGAGAACATGCTCTGTATGATTTCACTTATTTTAAATTCGCTGAGGTTTGTTTTAGGGTTCAAAATATAGTCATCTTGGTGGATGTTTGCTGTGCTCTTGAGAAGAATGTGACTCCTGCTGTTGTTGCTAGGGTGTTCTCTAAAGGTCACTTAGGTCAAGATCATTGTTAGTGCTATTCATGTGTATCCTCACTGACTTCCGTCTCCTGTTCTATGGCTTTCTGAGGGATGAATGGTGACAGGTCCAGCTTCAACTATAGATTAGTCTGTTTCTCTTAGGTTCCAGCTCTGTTTGGTTTCTGTATTTTGAAGCTCTATTGTTAGGCACATGCACATTTAGTATTGTTAGGTCTTCTTGGTGAAATGATCCTTTCATCATTATGTAATAACACTTCTTGTCTCTAGAAATATATCTGCTCTGAAGTCTATTTTTGCTGATATGAACACAGCCTTTGCAGCTCCATTTCACTAGTATTTGTATGATATATCTTTTCTGATATATTTTTAATTGAGGTGTTTAGACTATTTGCATGAATGTAATTGTTAATATGGTCGGATTTAAATCTACCATGAAGTTAGGTATTTCTCTTTATCCTATTTGAGCTTTGTTTCTTTTTTTTTTTTATCTTTTTCCACTTCCATTTGAATTGAGTATTTTTATGATTGTCTTTTATCTCCACTATTTACTCATTAGGTATTTCTCTTTATCCTATTTGAGCTTTGTTTCTTTTTTTTTTTTTTTAATCTTTTTCCACTTCCATTTGAATTGAGTATTTTTATGATTGTCTTTTATCTCCACTATTTACTCATTAGGTAAATCAGTTTTAATAGTCTTAGCATTTTCTCTAATGTTTACGATATACATCTTTAACTTATCACATTCCACCTACAAATAATCTTATTCTAGTTAGTTGCTGCATGGTATAGAACCTTAGGACATTGTATTTCTATTTCCTTCCTCCCACAGTGTTGTGCTAGTGTCCTCTCTAAAAGAAGCTTACTTCTATTATGATGTAAATCTCGTAACACATTGATACGATTTTTGGCCTGAATGGTCAGTTGTGTATTAAAGTGATTATACATAAAAATATTTTTTGCATTTTATTTACTTATTTATTTTACCATTTTGAGTGCTCTACTCATTTCTTTGTGTAGATCCACATTTCCATCTGGTGTCATATTCCTTCTGTAAAAAACTTAACCTTTGGCAATTCTTGCGGCACAAGACTGTTGCTGACGAAGTGTTTCAGCTTCTGTACGTATACAAAAGTCTTATTTTGCCTTCAGTTTCTAAAAATAATTTTGCTGGATATAAGTACCAATGTGACAGTTTTATTTACCACTTTAAAGGTGATACTCCATTATCTTCTGTTTTTTCCTTCTTCCTACATATTCAATATTTCTTCTTTCTCTGGATACCTTTAAGACTTTCTGTCATCTTTGTTTTTCAGCAGTTTGACTATGGTGAATCTGGGTGTGTTTAATTTTTTTTTTTTAATTTATTTTGCTTGGGTTTTCTGAGCTTCTTGGATTTGTGGATTATTGATTTTTATTATGTTTTTAAAATTCTTAGCCATTATCTGTTCAAATATTTCTCTTTTCCCTGCTCTCTCTCTTCTCCTTGTTGGACTGCAAGTGCCCAAATGTTATGCCACTTCATACTGTTTCATAACTCTTGAATGTTTGCTATGGTTTTTTTCCTTTGATCACTCTTTTTTTCCTTAGTGTGTGAGTTTGGATAATTTCTATTAACCTATTTTCAGGTTCACTGATTATTTCCTCAGTTCTGTGTAGTTTGCTGATCAGCCCATTCAAAGGATTCTTCATCTCAGATACCATGGTTTTCACGTCTAGCAATTTCATTCTACTCTTTTTAGACTTTCCATCTCTTTGCTGAAATTCTCCATCTATTCACACATAATGTCTACCTTTACCATAAGATTCTTTAACATTTAAATCATGATTATTTTCCAATCCCAATCAGATAGTTTCTAGATGTAGTCATCTGTGAGGCTGGTCGCTTTATTACTCAGTGGCGTTGTTTTATTTTTTCCTTCCCTTTTTTGGTGTGTCTTGTAATTCTTTAAGAAAATGTTGGATGTTGTGAATAGAACGTCAGTATCGATTGCAGTAAATGTTGTTTATATTTGAAATGGGCACACATCTTCTTTTGTCAACATGTTGTGTGGGTAACTGAGTCAATGCAGTCAGCAGATGAACTCAATTTGGGCTTTGTTCTTGCTACTTTTATAGTACATGCACCACGGTTTTAAATTCCTCCAGCGATGGACTGCTCTTACCTTGTGCTTAGAGTGGAGTCTGGGGTGCTGAAGAGATTTCCCAGTTTTGCTAACCCACTGTCAGATTTTAGCAGTCACTCCACACTTGCACCCCACAGGGCATCTCTCCATACACTTAATTTGACCCCACTGATACTCTGCTGTTTCTTGGTATTCAATGCTCAGTTTTTGCTAAAAGTAGGCAAATGCTCTATCTCCCTGATCTACCCACACTTGTGGGTAGGCTCTGCACACCTAGGCTTTGGTAGTAGTGACTTCTCAGTGTTCTTGCTCCTCCTTCTCATGAAACTTGTATCTGTGGAGGGCATGGAGTAGAAGAGTAGTAGACTTCTGCTTTGTGTCATTGCAGGATCCTGGGTGCAAGAGGGTTCCTTGTCCCTCCTCCCGGGGAGAAAGGTTTTTGTCTGTACCCCGTCTGAGAAACAGTGGATCTTTGCCTGCAGTCCTAGGTGCAGCACCATGTCCTGCCCCATCCCCCGGAAGCTTAAGGCTCTGCCTTTGCATGGGGAAATGTCCAAAGGTTTCAAGTATGACCCTCGCTGACAGCCATGCTCTCTGACTTGGCTATTTTCCCCTCACTTTTATATTAAATATTCCCAAGAAAGGCTAGCTTATTAAAGTTCTAGAATGCTATGAAATTATTGAATTTTTTTGCATGTCCATCTGCCTGCTAATGTGGAAAAGAGAACAGTGGTAATTCCCAGAGATTAATGAACTGTTTTTTGTTATGAATCACTTCACATGTTTCTCTGTTTCAGTCTTTATTCAGCTTGATTTCTTCTATTTTAATTTTAGCACCACCTGAGCAAACCCCTGTGGTCCAGGAGTGCTACCAGGGTAACGGGCAAAGTTACCGAGGTACCTCATCCATCACCATCACAGGAAGGAAATGTCAATCTTGGTCGTCTATGACACCACATCGACATGAGAAGACCCCAGAACACTACCCAAATGCGTAGGTCTTTGGTTTTAACTGTAAGAGGAACAACAGCCAACATAAGTTTCTCTTAGAAGAGCTGTATTTTAAGCTAACTCCTTAGGATCGTATTTCTCTTAGAGCCAGACTCTGAGGCAAAATGTACAGGAACCTTGCTTTTGGGTCAGAGGTCTGACAGAAGAGAAATTATAGACTGTCCACCATTCCTGAGTAGTTTTGTAGGAATAGGGGATACATGGAAGTGGTGAGGCTACATTAATGCAAAACTCAGGAGAGCAAATGACCAAACAGTTGGGAACAGGACCATGCCACAACCCCATGAAAGATCAATGCAATCTTTCCACCATGGAATCCTATCATTTCAACCTCCAACCCCTGAAGTTTGGGATTCCTAAGGCAGCTGGGATTTGCTAGGCTGGGTAATAATGAGAGAGGCTCTGTGGAGAGAAAGAGCTCCAGGAATATGCACAGAGATCTCCTGAAGTCTTTGGCAAAATAGAAAGCTGCAGGTGTACTGGGAGATATCACACAAAGGAAGTAGGACAAAGACCAACTGCTGGGCAAAGAACAGCTATCAGGGAGCAGTGAGCTAAATGAAGATTACTGAGCTCCTGCAGCACTGGGAGCTATCTGAGTTCTGCCTAGCCACAGAAGAGAGTCCTCACTGAACATCTTGGGCATTCAATAGAGATCCCAGAAAATCCATGCTTTAGAGTAGGCATCATGTATTCCTAGAAGAAAGGCTACTCTAGAAACACCCTAGCAAAGCTCAAAAGCAAGCCTAAAATGGCCAAAATGATCTCTAAGTAAATTAACTGCCTTCCAGAACAAAAAAACCCACTCTTTAGAGGTAAAAAACAAAATTAAGTTGCTCAGTAATGTGCCATCCACAATGTTTGACATAAATTTAAAAATTTCCTAGATATACACAAAGCATTAAGTGTGATCTGTAATGAGGAGAAAAATCAGTCAATACAAACAGACCCAGAAATGATAGAATTGGCATAGTAATTTTAAAAATATTCATTTGAATATTCATATTCATTTGAATATGAAAGTTATATAAATACATATTCTTCCCCCCAGAAAACAAACAAAACACTGAAAAAAGTTTTCACCATCATGTCTATTCTATAAAAGATGTTAAAGAAAAGTAAGACCAGATGGGAACTTTAATCTATGATAAGTAATGAAAAACCCTGGAAATAGTAAATGTAAATGTAAAAGATTTTATTTATCTCAATTCTTAATTTCTTTTTTTTTTTTGGATTCTTAATTTCTTTAAAAGATATTTGACTACTTGAAGCAAAATGAAAACAGGGTGTTTTTATTTTAATATATGTTAAATTTTGAAAACAGTAGCATAAGTAATGTAGGGGATAAACAGAATCATACTGTTGTGTCTTTCATTTTTCATGAAGTTATGTAATATTAATACATGGTTGAATGTGATAGGTTAAAGAGGGACTAAAAATCTTTAAACTTACAGAATAGATAATAATAAGAGTATTCAATTAATTCAAAAGAAGGAGGAAAAGGAAGAAAAAAGAATACAGGAGATATGGTACAAATAGAAAACACATAGCATTGTGGTAGACTTAAACTTATCCACATCAAAAGTATATTAAATGTAAAAAGATTAAACATGTCAATTAAAAGGCAGAGACTGTCTAGTTGAATAAAAACCAAAGCTCAATCATGTTCTCTTTACAAGAGATGCTCTTGAAATGTCAAGACAGTCATTAAAAACCAAAGTAGGGAAAATGATACACCATTGAAACATGAATCAAAAAAAGCTGGGGTGGTTATGTTAATATCAGACAAAGTAGATTTCAGGACATGAAATAATACCAGAGATAAAAAGGATGTTTCATAAGTAAAAAGGGCTCATTTATCGAGACAAAACAATGCCAAATGTATTGTACCCTAATAACACAGCTTCAGATACAGGAATCAAAAGCTGACAGAACCGAAGAGAAAAGTCCACAATTATAGCTGGAGATTTCCTTACTTATCTCTCAGTCTAATTATAAATCCTCCCCAAACAAAATATAATAGAACAAATAGACAAAAGATCAGAAAGGATATAGAAGGTTTAATGGAAAATACCCTGTGTAATACTATGCCAAATTGCAGAACACAGTTTCAAATGTGTGTGGAGCATTCACCAAGATACACCAGATGCTTGGCCTTAAAACAAGTTTCGATAAGTCACAAAATATTGAAATAATGCTGAGTATGTTTTCTGACCACAGCTGAATTAAATGAGATATAAATAATAAAAAATTGAGGAGATTCCCAAATATTTGAAAATTAAACAACAAATTTCTAAATAATCCATGAATCAAGGAAGAAATCACAAAGGAATGAAAAACGTTTTAACTGAATAATAATACAAACACGATATATCAAAATTTGTGGAATACAGCTAATGTTTTTAGGTATTTATAGCTTTAAATGTTCTTATTAGAAAATGGAAACATTTAAAAATCAATGATTTCAGCCAACAGTTCTCAAAGTGTGGTCTGGAGAAACCTGGAGGTTCCTGAGTCTCTGAAGTTAAAACACTTAAAAAAAAAAAAGATTGTATTGGCCCCTTTCACTTTCATTTCTCACAAGGATATAGCAGAATTTTCTAGAGGCTACATAAAGTGTAGTGCTATTATCTCTCTGATGGCTAATAAAATGTGTGAATGTGTATTCTTACATTTTAAAAGATTCTCATTTGTAGCAGATGCAATAAATGTTAATAGTATGTATCACCAAATCTAAAGCTCTTTGGAATCCACAATACTTTTTAAGGTGTAAAGAGGTCTTGAGACCAAAATCATTGAGAACTGTTGATCTAAGATAAAACTTAAGAATCTAGACAAGGAAATGCAAATAAAACCCACCGTAAGCAGAAGAAAGGAAATAATAAAAATAAATGAAATTCAATGTAAAAGAAAATAGATAAACAATTAAATAAGTCAGTGAAACAAAAAGTTGGTTGTTTGAAAAGATCGATATAATTGCTAAACCTCTGGCTACCACGGTCACGGACGTAGGCGACAGTACAATCGTCTACATCAGGTACCGAAGCGGAGAGGAAGCATCACTGCAGAACCCTTCTGATAGTAAAAGATAAGAAAATATGAAGAACAACTTTATATTGACTAATTCAACAACTTAGGTTATATGGACTAATTCCTTATGAAAAACAAATAAGTAAATCAGACGATGAATAAATTGATTTCTGAACAGTCTAAAGAAAATATGTATACATATTCTCTAATATATTAGTATATATTAATAAATCAAAAAAAACTTCCTACAGAGAAAACTCCAGGCCCAGATGGCTTCACTGGAAATTTTATCTAGTATTAAAGGAGGAAATAACTCCAATCTTTTACTGTCTATTACAGAAAATACAGGAGAGAACACTTCTGAACTCAGTTTGTGAGGTCAAAAATCTCAGATACAAAAAATAGACAAGGCTATGGCAAGAAACTATAGAACATTATCTGTTGTGAACATAAACACAAAAGACTTAATGAAAAATT
Source organism: Propithecus coquereli (assembly GCF_000956105.1). NCBI lineage: Eukaryota > Metazoa > Chordata > Mammalia > Primates > Indriidae > Propithecus > Propithecus coquereli. Next base: position 8,388,934 of record NW_012148063.1, on the reverse strand, counting down.
AGTAAATCGAATCCAGCAACATATAAAAAGAATTTTCTAACACCTACAGCTGCTCGGAAACCCGCTGCCGGGCTTTCCCAGACTGTGGGCCTGGGCTTGAGACGTTCCGCAGGTCTGCGGTATCTGCAGACTCAGCGTTGCATTCCCACAGCACACGGCCCGGCTCAGGCTTCCCCAGACAGCCGCGGGTCCTGCATCGGCACTGCAGGGGGATCCCAAGGCTGAGGATTCTGAGAGGCTGGGCGATGTTCTTGGGAAGCCCGAGGGGATCGCATCCTCTGAGGTTCTCCAGGATCCTCCCCTGCTGTGTCTCTTACTCAAATGTCTCTGACTCCTCCGTAACCACGCAACTGCCTCAGGTCCCCTAGTCTACCCAGCTGTCTCCCTTTGTCCTGTCTGTCTCACTGTTCCTTAGTGTCATCCCCATTCCTCAGCCTCGAGTGGCTGCAGCCGGCAGAGGGTGGACTGGGAGCAGGAGAGGATCTCCTGGCCAGGAATGTGGCCACGGAAACCACGTCCTGCCTGGGGCTGGTTTTCCAGGCCAGGTTTTATATAAGTCTTTCAAACCCAAACCCACTTGATACCACCCAATACCACCAATACCATATTTATAGTGATATTATTTTCATGATTGTTTTTCACTGTAAATGTACAGCAGTTTAGCTGCACTACGAGTAAATAGACTAAGAGGGATGGCCTGGGAATGTTATCATCTTGTATATCATTTCTTCCTTGGGACAATATGTTTTAGTTCCAACTTACATATCATTACATAGTCAGAGAGAGAGCAAGAGAGATAGCGACAGATAGGGATAGATTTCTATAATCATAAAAATATAATATACACCCTTCAAAGTCTGTATCAATTTATGCGGGAGGAATGTATTTACAGAATGTGGAAGCGGTATATTCTGATACTTTTATATATTTATATATTGTCTCAGTTTTCAAATGGAGCATATATCACTCTTGATTTTTTAAAATAAAAATTGTCGTCTCTCCTTGAAATTTACACAGTTAAGTTTAGAAGTTAAGGACTGTTTGTGCCTGGGATATTATTACTGTTCCTTTAATGGGAACATTTCCAAGTCACTTGTTAACACTTTGTTATAACAAAACTTAGAGGGTGCCGGGTGCCCCCAGAGATTTTCCCACCTCTTGTGACCTGTGTTATTTTGGAATTTACAGTGGCTTGAAAATGAACTACTGCAGGAATCCGGATGCCGACAAGAGCCCTTGGTGTTACACCACGGATCCGAGTGTCAGGTGGGAGTACTGTAACCTGAAGAAGTGCTCGGAAGCGGAAGGGAGTGTTGCTGCATCCCCAACCCTCTCCCAAGTTCCGAGTGTAGAGCCTCCTTCTGAACAAGGTAAGAAGTCTCTGGCCGCACATCTACGTATTTGGGCCTGGGGATGAAAAGGGATGGAAACTCTTTCTGATGCAGACGGCTTCCACGCTACGCGGGCGTTCGCGTGCTGGCTGTGGGTCTGCCACGTGGAAGGAAGCCTCAGCGCTCTCTCTGGGGGAGCCAGAGCTGTTATTTTTGGTATACTGTGGGTGAGCGGAGATTTTAGGACTTGTGCAAATCCGCCAGGGTGCTTGACTTACCATTCACCTTGTCACGAAACTGGTTATCTTTTTTTTTTTTTTTTGAGACAGTATCTTGCTCTGTTGCCTGGGCTAGAGGGCCATGGCATCAGCCTAGCTCACAGCAACCTCAAACTCCTGGGCTCAAGCGATCCTCCTGCCTCAGCCTCCCGAGTAGCTGGGACTACAGGCATGCGCCACCATGCCTGGCTAATTTTTCAATTTTTAGTTGCTCGACTAATTTCTTTCTATTTTTAGTAGAGATGGGGTCTCGCTCTTGCTCAGGCTGGTCTTGAACTCCTGAGCTCAAGCGATCCTCCCGCCTCGGCCTCACAGAGTGCTAGGATTATAGGCGTGAGCCACCGCGCCCAGCCGAAACTGGTTATCTTAGTGTCCTAGCCAAAGTCCTTATTCTAAATATGCGATTATTTCCAAGCCAATAAGCATATCTGGTAATTCCTTAAATTAGGCAGTGTTCATTGCAGTCTGAGCATTCCAGTTTCTGAGGAATGTGACCACTGAGCGTGTCATCCTAGAGAAACTGACGTGCCTGCATTTGTCCCCTGTGGTCCTGGTCGAGGTAGCAGTGCGTGACCACCCATTTCATTTCCTGCAGAGTGCATAGTTGGGAATGGCAGAAACTATCGGGGCAAGATCGCGACCACTATCACTGGGACTCCGTGCCAGGGATGGGCTGCTCAGGAGCCCCATCGTCACACCATTTTCACTCCAGAGACAAATCCACGGGCAAATCTGGAAAAAAACGTAAGTTTCTTTGATTTGGACTCTATTTGCTTCTTGCTGACCAATCTTTGCAAACAGAATTGATCCTGTTACAGAAAATCAGCCTGGACTGATCTTTGGTATTAGTGAGAACGGATGGGGGTAGGAGGAAAAAATTGGAGCAATTTCCGGGACTAAGCTTAAAATATAACGGGCATTGGCACGGAAAGTGCAGCGGGCACAGGCAGAGCCCCGTGCTGCAGTCACTCTCAGGCCTCTCATCTCCCTTTGGTGACATTTCTTGCAGGCTTCTGTTATTGGGTGCTATTTCCAGTTTCTAGTATTTGTCCTCTAGGTTCTAGTGATCAGAGATGCCCTTCATGACATTTTAGTCAGATTTTTCTAGAAAACATTTTGATGGGCCAAGAGCACCCCACCCAGCAGGATTTCTCCTAGTCTCATACACTCTCTGGGATGGTTTACTTTGGGGGATATGTGCGGGGAAGTCTGAGAGGTAGGAAAAACCAAAGTGTGCCCTCCACTCTCACTCGCCACTCAGCATAACACTTCTGGCAGCCAGCAGGGTGTCCTACAATTTAACTCAATCCTGGCAGCCTGTATCTGGAGATAACGTCAAATCCCACAAGTTAAGGGCTCAGTCCCACAAGACTGTCCCCCACTTCAGATGCCAATCACAAGTTCCAGGTTGTGACCGGTACTTCTGACCAACTGGTTATAAATCTGTTTTTCCAAGAGCCCCTTCTTGCATTCAATTAATTTGCTATAGCGGCTCACAGAACCCAGGGAACACTACTTACATTTACCCATTTATTATAAAGGACACTGGTGAACAGTCAGGTGGAAGAGATGCCCAGGGCAGAGCATGTAGGAGGCCTTAGAGTTTCCATGCCCCCCACCCTTCCCTCAGCACGCCACCCTCTAGGTGCCTCCATGCGTTGAGCTATCCAGAAACTCTCCTTTTGGATTTTCTTGGAGGTGTCATTCTGTAGGCATGAGTGATTGCATCATTGGCTGCTGGTGTTCAACACGGCCTTCAGACCTTCTCCAGAGGTCGAAGGGCAGGGCGGAAAGTTCCAACGCTCTGATCACATAACTGGTTCCCCTGGCGACCAGCCCCCATCCCGAGGCTACCAGGAGCCCGCCAAGAGTTGCTTCATTAGAACAAAAGATGCCTCTACAGCCCAAAAAATTCCAAAGGATTTAGAAGTTCTGTGTCAGGAACTGGGGGTAGAGAACAAATATATATTTCTTATTATATCACAATATCACAGGAAGGAAAAGGAAGACACTGCCTTTCTGTGTCTTGACCCATGGAGGGTGTGCAATCCACAGAAACAAAAGTTTCTCAATGCACAGTGAGCAGGCTTCATTGGTTAGATGACTGCTGAAGTCACCCAGGGACCATTTGAGTTAGTTAGTGATGTCCCATTGTCCTCTGTGGCTGGGCTTCTAAGACCTTCCCCACTCTGCCTGCCGTGAGCCGCGGCTCACACACCTGCTTGTTTTCAGTACTGCCGGAATCCTGATGGCGACGACAACGGTCCCTGGTGCTACACAACGAATCCCAGGAAACTTTTTGACTACTGTGATATCCCTCAGTGTGGTGAGCTGCTTTCTTTTTTTTGTAAGGAAAACACAAAAACAAACAAACAAACAAAAACTACTTCTCAAATAAATGCAGTGATCGCTTCCTTGATGTGGGTCTGCAACAAGGAAGGGAAGGGAAGGGAAAGGAAGGGGAGGAGAGGGGAGGGGAGGGGAGGGCAGCGGAAGGAAGGGGAGGGCCTTGAGCTGGGTCTTCTGGGGAGGAGCTGGCTGCCCTCCTCCCCTGAGCCCTTTGCTAGTCACGGGCATCTGGAACCTGCCCTACTACTGGCCCCATGTATTAGGGGAACATCTCCTCCCCTGATAAATAAACTAAATACAAAGTCCCCAAAGAGCAAGCTTAGAGGTGATCTGATCGGCCCCAGGATGGTGAACTCTTCAATGTCTGGCCTGGGATGCATGAAAAACAAATTTAGAGTCACTGGTTAGGAAACTTTGCCCTATGGAAGATGAGAAGAAAGAAAATACAAACATAAGGAAACAGTTGAGCATGTAATGTACATGGTAAACATATACATTTTCATCCTAAGAATTCAATGAAAAGTAATGCAGATCTTCACTTGGCCCCAAATTTCCTTTCTCCTAAGGTTACTATTCATTAGCCATACATTAGCCACAAAACCTAGAGACTGCTTGTTGAGTTCCTTCCTCATGGCTCTTGAGATGCTTCCAGGGCTTAAGAGGGTTGTTTCCAGGAAAGGGGAATTGATATTAGTTCTCAGAAGATTGGGGTGACAAATCCACGGGTATTTCTGGAAAAAGTGTGAGCCACTTGGCCTCTGTTTTACTTTCTGCTGACTAGTCTTTGCAGACAGAACCTGTCCTAGTTACAGAAAACCATCCTGGACTTCTCCCTTGCACAGTTTGATTGCATGCGGTTGGTGTCTGCTATGAGGAAGGCCCTTGAGCTGGTGGGGGAAGGGGCTTGGCTCCCAAAGCCACTGAAAACCAGTGTCTGGAGATTGTTTGGGGAGGCAGTTTAGGCTAGTGGTGAAGACCATGGGAACCACGCTGGCCAGGTTTGCGTCTGGGCTGCTCCTGGGGCAGAGCAGGAGGGGGAAGGAGAGGTGAGGTTGCTAGGAAAGATTTGACTTGGCCATTATTATTGAAGGTGGCATTGTGCTCTCTGGGTTTAGCGTGAGTTGATAGCTGGCTTTTTCTCTACTGGCTGTTTTTGTCTGTTCTGCAGAAGCTCTCTTGATAGCCCCTTCACCTGAAAGTCCCTTGATGGGGTCAGTGCCCACCCTCCAGGCCTGTCTCTTCTACCCCATCTGGCCCACCCCAGTGCCTCTCACTGCCCGGGCCCCCTGTCCACGACAGGCTGCCTTTCAGTTAAGCCCAGCCCTACATTCCTGCCTCAGGCCCCACAGCTGTGCTGGGACTCATGCACTTTGATTCTTGGGGAAGGGAAGTACAGTAACTTGGCAGCTGCAGTTCTGGGATCCTTGCCCATATTGAGGATGTGCTAGAATCAGGTTCTTAGAGAGTGGAGAAAGAAGGAAGAATGGGAAGAGGATTTTTTCAATGGAATATGAGGTCCCCCCTCACCATGGTGTGAGGCAAGTGAGCTCAACCTCAAGCTTGGTGAGAGGGTTCTGACCAGACACTCGGAGGTCTTGAGACCTGTTTCCTACAGACGGATGTGGTTGGTGGGATACCCAGACCTGACTCCTGATTGAGAAAGCTGGAGTCTCTGGTGGTCAATGAATTTAATAACTATTTCATTTCTACCAACACATTCGATCCAAATAATAAATAAGTGAAAATAAATAGAAACTTTCACTTTTATTTTGAATGGTTAAGACCAGCGTACCATCATCTCTGTGGTTATTCTTTTAGTACATGTACGCACATCGACTATATGTAAGGCACACTAGCAGAATTTGAGCTCAGTGTTAGAGAGGATGATTTAGTTATATTCCATGCTTCCTTTCTAAAAATGACTTCTACGTGTAGGTTCTCAGAAAAGGCCATGCAAATGGAAAGTTATTTGGAAAATTCAGGTTCCCAGTTCATTAGAGTGTAGAATCTCAGGTTGATTAAGACAGAAAGGATTTCCTCTTCCAATTGTTACTGACAATGGCTTACATTTATATTTCTGAAGACCTTGAAGTGCTACAGACAACAGAGAAGCATTTTTTGACCACATTTTGTAGCCCCCGAACTGTTGTTGTGGGCATTAGTGGGTAATATGAAAGATGGGACTCTAACCGTACTCTCCAGGGACTCTGCAGGCTGGTTGCAGAGGGAAGGCAGGTAGGAGGTAAATAGAGAGCAAAGGCAGGTGCATGCAAGTTGCTCCCCTGGCATTGGGTTAGTCATAGGAGGCTCCCTGGAGGAGCCGTTCTGAAGCTGGCTGAAAGAAAGCAGTGTTTCCACTTAGGACAGTTATCCTGGTTACATGCAATCACACACACACACATGCACATACATGCAAACACAGAAATTCACATGGAAATGATACTGCCCTTCAGCAGGGATGACAACTATGGTTTTCAGTAAACTTTACACGGTTTAGATGGTGATGGCAAGATGATGATGACAGGAAGGATGAGACAATGTTCTGAATACATTACATCAAGTCAGAATAACAATTACAAATAACCATTTGTGCCAGTCAAGGTCCTCTCAGAAAAGATCTCATTCTAATGCTTAGCTCTGCCAACTTATTTTATGACTTCTCCAACAAAATAATTAAAAAAAAACTTATATTTCCTCAGAAGGAGAGGGTTCTGTATTAATACCACTTTTGAAACAGAAAAAATGTTCCAAAAGATGCTTATGATTTTACTATTTAGTTTGGGCTTTGAGATGTCAAAAATTCAGTCCTTGGAGTGTACTTGAATTCTGTGACCGACTCGCCACCTCTGACCCACACGTGACTTTTCCCCGCTTTGTGCCACAGCACCCTCGCCCACTTCATTCAACTGCGGGAAGCCTCAAGTGGAGCCCAAGAAATGTCCCGGAAGGGTGGTGGGTGGGTGTGTGGCCCACCCGCACTCCTGGCCCTGGCAAATCAGCCTTAGAACAAGGTAAGACAGCCCCGCGAGCAGCTCATGCCGCCCTTCCACGAAGCCCTGTAAAACCTCTCTGCGTTTACACTGGGCCAACACCGCTGAGGCGTCAGTAATATTTCTATATTTGCCAAAGGAGGGGGAAAAAGCTATAAAAATAAAAAATTATATTTTTCTGGGTTCTCTACTGTGAAAATGGCCCAAATTGGAATCTTTTCCTTGATCTGGGCAGCTATCACCAAAATCTGCAGACACGGTCATCTATGCCAAGTTCCCGTATTGCTGGAACAACACTGAAGATGCCTTAAGTGTTTATATAGCTATGTATTGCCTCATTGTAAATAAAAACAAAGAGCTATTTTTTTTAGAAATGTGACACTTTGTGGGATGGGGGGGGGACAAGGAAAAATTATTTACAGTCTGTCAGAGATACAGATTCTTTTTTTATATACTTTCGTGAATCATTGAACTTAATGCAGAGGCTACTCACTCACAAACACGTGAACAAATGACAGTTGGTGGTCACCGTAGTTTAAGGGTGATCAGTCTGACCCTGCTGAACTCCGACAGTTTGGGCTACGTTTCAGGGGAGCATGCCTCTCCTACATTCCCTTTTCTTGGGGCTCTCAGAAAGCACACGTGTGAAACAGGCTCGTCCACTCCCCCGTGTTGCTTGCTCCTCGCATCCCTCCGCAGCGCACGTGAGCTCGGTTGCTGCTCCCCACTGACGAGCCTGCCTTCCACGGCGCACTGCTGCTGAGCTGGTTTTTCTTTACCTTACCGTTTAGCAGCTCCTTGCTATACAGAGTCTTCACCTTCCACATGTTTCAAATTCATTCTTCCCCAAACTGTGCGTGGTCTACTTCCTGACTGATTTAGCAACCTGCTTGCCATCGTGAACTTGCAATTTGTATCTCTTTTCATTACAATCTGGTTTGGAGTGGCTCACGCCATTATTATGAGCTACCATGTGCCTAATTGATCGTATAAACTTAGTGATTTAGGGGGCATTCCCCAAAAGTAAAGTTTCTCAGGTGAGATCAGAAGACTCCCATGAATCACTGCTGTTGGGGATCACATTAGGCCCTCAGAAGAACGTTCATCAGAGCTAGCATAAATCTTGTCATAAAGAAGCAAAAGAGATGGTGAGGAAGGCTGGGCGCGGTAATCCTAGCACTCTGGGAGGCCGAGGTGGGAGGATCACTTGAGCTCAGGAGTTCGAAACCAGCCTGAGCAAGAGCAAGATCCTGTCTCTACTAAAAATAGAAAAAAAAATTAGCCAGGCAACTAAAAATAGAAAAAATTAGCCGGGCATGGTGGCACATGCCTGTAGTCCCAGCTACTCCGGAGGCTCAGGTAGGAGGATCACTTGAGCCCAGGAGTTTGTTTGAGGTTGCTGTGAGCTATGATGACGCCACTGTACTCTACCCTGGGGGACAGAACAAGACTCTGTCTCAAAAAAAAAAACAACCAAAAAAACAAAACAAAAAAAGAGACCTCTAGGGGAGGTCTTTGGCTGGTCACTTCTGCTGGAGTCCAGGGATACAGGGTCAAATCCGTGGCTATAGGCCTCCATGCTGGGGCCACTTAGCTCTGTCTCCTGTGGACAGGCTGTGCCTGCACCGTGACAGCCATTCTAGAATGGTGTGTGTGGGACCTTCTGAAAAATCCCACTAATGGAGCATAATTCAAAGTCACTACCATCCTGATGTTGGGGTGGTAGCCTTTTCCTCTGGCAATATCAACATTATCAAAATTGAGTCAACGTGTCTTTCTGGCTTTCTGTATCATGGAGCAGAGTAAACCATTGAATTTGAACTAAAATCTTGGCATGTTTTCTTCCTAGATATGGACAGCACTTCTGCGGAGGCACTTTAATATCACCAGAGTGGGTGTTGACTGCTGCCCACTGCTTGGAGAAGTAGGTTCCGGGGACAACTGATGACAGGGCTTGTCTTAAAGGCACCTTCCTCCCCTCCCTTCCTTTCTTCCATCTCCCGTCCACGGCAGTGACACCGAGGGGCAGGGCACGCATGTGCAGAAGCCGGAGAAGAACTGCCAGGGCAATCGGACGAGAGAGGAGGGAAGGGTTTCCACAGAGAAACCGCAGGGGAAAGACTCAGTGTGGGTGATTTTGTAGGGCCAGGAGCAGCCGGTCAGAGCTGGTCAGTGCGAGAGGCATTGGTCCCAGCCAGAGCAGCCCTACAACATTCCCTAAGTGCCAGATTCAGGCAAATTGTGAATTTCCTTTCTTGCCTCTCAGAAGTCACTGGTTCCGGGTGGCTGAGGATCTCCGGGAGACAGGGCCACGTTTATGGGTCCCAGTGAAGGGGCCGGACCATGTTTTGCTCTTTCCTAGGTCCCGATGGCCTTCATCATACAAGGTCATCCTGGGCGCACACCAAGAAGTGAATCTCGAATCAGATGTTCAGCAAATCGAAGTGTCTAGGCTGTTCACGGAACCCAACCGAGCAGATATTGCCTTGCTGAAGCTAAGCAGGTACTAGCTCACCTGTGGCTTTTGCCCTAAGCTGGTGAAGACATTTGTTTTATGTCTGGGTTTTATAACCGTCACTGCTGCATGGCACGGGGGAGGTGCCATCTATGACATTAAAGGCTCAAGGGCTTTGGGGACAGCATCAGACTTCAACATCAGCCTGCCACGGACTAGCTGTGGTCTTGAAAAGGCACCAGAACTCAGTTTCCTCATGTGGAAAAAGAGTGAGTTGAAGTATAAGGGACGTCGTTACCCCTGAAACCCTCACTTAATGTTCACCAGTTAATACACACTCACGATGAGAGAGTGATTCAGTTATTCCAGATTGACAATTCTCCTCTCAGCGTAACATATTTGAGAGGATCAAATGAGATTATATATTTCAATGCATTTAAAAAAACTACAATGTGAAAAAAAAGCCCACACACAATTTACAAATGGGAATTGTATCATTATCATTACAGTCTTCTTTGATTTTATTTTTCCTGTTGAAATGTTTTATTAAGCCTGATGAACCGATAAATTTGCTTATGTCACTTAAAGTCAGGGTTGTTTGGACACAGGTCCCGGTGGAGCTGGCCGACAGCAGCTATTTTGAGAACAGGCGCGTTTGGGACGGGCGGCAGGGCTCCTGGGGTGCACAGGCCGTGCTGTGCGCACGGGCTGCAGAAGACAGGGTGTCGCTGGCGGTGATGGAGGCAGCTGCCCCGTGCGAGGGGCGGGTCTGGGCGGCTCCTCTGGGCCTGGGTCACAAACATGGGGCAGCTGCTCCAGGCTGTAAGCTGGGGTGAGGCCCTGGGATGCCCCGGCACTCCGGAAAGGGGAGAAGGGCCTTTGTGGCCTAGTCCGAAAAGTATCTGATTTTCCTCGTGTTCCCCAGGGCCCCCCGCACCCCCAGCACACCTGCAAACGTGGAGGCTCCTCTCCTCCTCATCCTCACAGGCTTGCCAGGGTGACCTGATGGCTTGAACAAGTATTTCAGTAAATATTTGGCTCTGGAAACGTTCTCTGATAGGCCACTTGTTGAGTTGTAGAGTCCAAGGCCTTTAGTGTCCCATGAGGGAACAGGAGTGACCACGGCTGTGTGAGAGGCTGGGCCTGCGCTGGTGCCTCTGAGAAAGTGTGTCTGCTCAAAGTTGGCGACGACGATGATTCTTAATTAGAACGGGCCATTTCTCATTTCCCACCTTCCCCCCTTGAACTTACTAAAGTAGAACCAAGTCTAAAAATCAGAGTTCTAAAATTTGAGTCGCTGGAACTGTAAGGCATGCAAGCGTTCTTTGAAAACGATACCATTTTGCTTTTGCGAGATGCTTATTCCCCGTCCTCTTACATTAGATACCGAGCACGTTACTGGATTCTCATAACTGGCTGTTGTCACATTTACTGCTGGGGAAACTGGGGGTCCCAAGCAGGGAGCACCTTGCTCTGTCTCCCAGCGCGTTTGCTGTTGTCACAGCTTCGTGACAGTGTTTCAGCTGCACATTGTGTCTACTGCTCAGTGCCCTCTTACATTAATATAAAAGGGCACGCTTGGTAGACAATTGCAGCCGCGCACAGGATGTACACGAAAAGTGAGTCTTTGTCATCCCTACTGTCAGGGGCGACGCCACCGGCAGTTTCTTGTATACAACTGATGCCTTTTAAATGACACCTTGCATCCATTTAGCTCGTGTAGTTCCTAGGCGACCACAGGCCAATGTGAGGAAGAAACGTTGTCTTCTACATTGGTCCATGTCAGTGAGGCAGGGCGACACCACCCAAGGCTTCAGGGGTTGGTGGCAGGTAGCATCTAGTTGTGGGTGCAGACGGCTCCCAGCCGGGCAGTCAAAGGTAACTGGCGATGTTTCTCTTCCAGACCTGCGGTCATCACTGACAAAGTAATCCCGGCTTGTCTGCCACCCGAAAATTACGTGGTTGCTGACCGGACAGTATGTTACATCACTGGCTGGGGAGAAACCCAAGGTGAGATAAATTCCATGAGCCACGTAATGAACTGGTTTTGACCTGCAGCCTGTGCGACAAAATGAACATTTTGGAGAAAGTTGTGCAAATTCCTATCGGTGAATGTGGTCCCCCTCTCCTGATTCTGGCTGGGCACCTGCCTATGTCCCCATAATCAGTCATCATGGCCGTGGGCAAGGGGAGGGGCTGTTACTTTGAGTCTCTTCCACGTTAATATTGCTTCCTCGGTAAGCAGGTTTTGACACAGCCCACAAAGTGAGAGTGTTAGATTATTTTTCATGTGAAGTTAGCCATACTGGGTTTCCAAACGAGTATAAAACTGTAACAACAAAAGTTACAGTTAAACTAGTTCTCCTCCCAGATACCCCACCTGTAAGATGTGTGAGGCGGCTGTTAGGGAGAGGACCAATGGCTGGGGGAAAGCGAGACAGGCCACACGTCCCCGTTTCAGGTGTTTGGTATTGGGTGACGGGGTGAGGGCAGGAGAGGAAACATTCACATGGGATCTGGTATCAGCACCCGAACTACCTTTGGGGACGCCCTTCTTCACTTTGCAGCACACCCTGGTAGTAATTACACCCCTCAGGCCGCCTGCCTGGCCGCAGGCCTGCCGAGACTGTCTCGGGATCTCCGCCGCTCCTTCTCAGAGGTGTTGGTGGGGCCTGCAGTGGGTGTCCGGAGCCCTGAAAATGGTTCCAACTCTGCCACTAGCTGGACAGACATGGACAGGTCACTTTACCTCTTTGTTCCATTTGGCTCTAATCCCTCATCTGTAGATTTTCAAATTGTATTTTCCACATGAGTCCTTGGCATAAGCTTTCATGTGAAGAAAGGTTTTGTGGCTTAAAAAAAAAAGTTAAAAACCACTAGTCTAGATAATCTCAAAGTTGGCTTCCCTTTCTCTGTGCTTCTCCTGCTGTTTTTGAAGCCTCACCTCCTTGGCTTCCCGTTCCTGCTTTGTGCACTTCTGAGCCTGTCAAGGCCAAGCAAAGGGAAACTCGGCAAATGTGGCATCACCTGTGGATGTGTGACTGTTGCTGGCATTTCGCATTTTCAACAATTGAAATGCTACAAACCCCTATGAGTTAGATATTATTGTTCTTGTTTTACACATCAGGGACAGAGGCTCGGAGAAGGTGCAGGTTGTACAGCAGAAACTGGGTTCCGTGGAGCGGGTCAGACAGGCCCAAATGGGAGGCCTGGCTCCCACTTACTAGAGAAGTCACAAATGCTCACTTATCATCTCGTCAGCTGCAATACGGGCTGCAGGGCCATTGTGGGGAAACAAGAAGAAAGTGTACAAAGCACTGAGCACATGCTACATATTCCTTAAATGGCAGCTCTTATTAATGATATGGGATATAGTTGTGTCCACTATGACTCTCTCTTGCAAGTGACAGGAAATTCAACTCAAATTGGACTAAACAAAAAGAGGAAAATTCTTAGCTGAAAAGTCTGCAGGCTCACATGATGGCCCCAGGCCCCAGGCCCTCTCCAACCACAATGCAGGCACCATTCTTGGGCACAAAGGTGCCATCCTTCATGGTTGCAGATGCTGTGTTGGCTCTGGCTCTGCCAAGGAGGGATGAGGAAGGCCATTTTCCCCATACTGCAAACAATAGTCTGCCCAGCTCTGAGAGGGGGGACTCGGGTCATGTGCCCACCCCTGAACCAGTCACTGACTGGCTCAGACCTGCGTCACCATCACCATTACTACTACTGCCATCATCACCACCACCACCACCATCATCACCATCACCATCATCACCATCATCACCACCATTATCATCACCATCACCATCGCCACCACCATCACCACCATCATCACCATCACCATCATCACCATCATCACCACCATTATCATCACCATCACCATCGTCATCACCATCACCACCATTATCATCACCATCACCATCGTCATCACCATCGTCATCACCATCATCATCACCATCACCATCATCACCACCATCGCCACCACCATCACCACCATCATCACCATCATCATTGCCATCACCATCATCACCACCATCACCACCATTATCATCACCATCACCATCGTCATCACCATCATCACCACCGTCATCATCATCACCATTATCACAACCATCACCACCACCGTCATCACATCATCACCATCACCATCGTCATCACCATCATCACCACCGTCATCATCATCACCATTATCACAACCATCACCACCACCGTCATCACCACCATCATCACCACCTACCACCATCATCACTACCACCACCAACAACCACCATCACCACCACCATCATCATCACCTACCACCACCATCATCACCATCATTATCACCACCATCACCATCATCACCATCCCCGCCATCGTCATCAATAAACATCACATAACGACTGTGTAGCTGAGCCCTGATGGAACCCAGGCCTGCCTGACCCCAGAGTCCACTGGCTGTTTCTTCCGTCCCACCTCTGCCCGCACATCTCCAACCACCATCCTGCGCTGGGCGCCCTGTCTCTCCTGATCTTCCCATGTGTCTACTGAGAAAATGGTTCTCAGAATATTAGCTGAGCCAGGAGTTAAGAAAGAAACTCAGGCCTGTTTACTAACTTCCTACATGTCAATAATGACATCAGATCCATCAGTGTTCTCAGCTCCAGTGTGAGGTCAAAATTCTCCCTTCACGTCAAAAGTCACCTTCACATTTCCAGACTTTCCCTGACTTGGATATTCCAGATGCAAAGCCAGTGTTGAGGCCAAGGGGCTCTTCCAGGTCAGCCCTTCCCCCGCCATCCCTAGGGCTTTCGGGGGTCCTGTACCCCCAGGCTTCCCGTTTCCCTTCCGTCCTGAGGTCCCGTCGGCCTCCCGCCCTCAGGGTGCCATCTCCACTTTGGCCACTGGATGGCAGCACCACCTCACAGCCCGCATCTACCTGTCAACTCAGGTGGCTATTTCACTAGTGTCAGGATGTCTGTCTTGCTCAGAGAACAGGTACTAGAGCTGTGACTTGCCTAAAATAATTTACCGCAAAATATTTTCAGAAGGGTGCTCCCTCCACACCTCTGCTCAGCTCAAGTGATGTGCCCCCTGCCCAGCCAGAGCTGAGCCGGCTCCGGGGCAAGACGCTGGGACCAGCCTCTTCGTGCTCTTGTCAAGCCCGATTGTCAGTTTGCTGAACCCAAGACAGTGGTCTAAGTTTACTCAGAGTCTCTGGGGCAAAGAGAATGTCTCGTTTCTTGGCTGTGCTGTGCTAGCAAAGCAAAAGATTTTTACAAAACCCTAGTGAAAGCCGGGCTTGCAAAATTGAGACTGGATTATTTGTGAGAACACTGAGACGTCAATGGGAGTGTCCATCTGGAAAAACAGCATTTCCTCTGGCAATTTTGCAAATGTCCTATTTCAGTTTGGCAAAGGGAATAAAGTAGTGTTTTACAAAAGAAGAAATATAACTAGTAAAATGAGCACACAGGAGAATTCCACTCTCTAATTGTCAAAGAAATGTAAATTAGAAAATAGATCAGGACAATTTCTACTCATTATATTAGGTAATATTTAAAAATTGAATATTCACAAGGGTGAGATGGAGTGATTTTTTTCTAGTGACATTTTACACTGTCACACCCTTTTAGAAAATAATTTGGCAATGTTATTGGGAGCCATAAATGTGTCTATACGATTTCTGGGAATTTGGACTTGAGATATCAAGGAATAAGAATAGACGCCGTGAGCAAAGATGTGGAACAGCAGAAGCAAGAGTAGGGCTGATGGGCCTGGCCAAGCGGCATCAGGCAGTGCCTTCGCAGGCCAGGTCAAGGTGAACCACATGACTTCCCGAAGCTAAGTTCTCCCAGCCGCAGAGCAGGAGCGACAGAAGTGCCTGTTTCACAGGACTGTTGTAAGGGTTAAATGAGAACACCACATTATGAGCTTGTGCCTGAAAAGGTTCTCAGTAAATGATAGCTATTCTTTTTATTGCAATAAAATACGCACAACATAAAATCTACCATTCTAACCACTTTGCAGGGTGCCGCTGAGTGGCATTTAGCACGATACATTCACGATGTTGTGCAGCCATCACCGTGTTTCCTCTCTCCGGAAGGAAACCTCACGCCCGTTAGGCAGTCACTCTCCATTGAAGATTTTAGCATTATATATAAAAAATCCTCATGAAACAATGTTGACTGAAAAAAATCAGGATATGAAATTGTACAATATGGTATAGGTCATAAAAGCAGCATATAAAAAAGCCTGAAAAAGAATATGTAAAAATAGCAGCAATTATATTTCTTAAACTCTCTTTACAAATTAAAAATTATTTTTTATAGTTTTAAAAGAAAAGCAAAAAGGAAACAAACAACAACAGCAAACTTCAAAACACCATAAACAAGCCTAAATTGTTAAATCCAGGTCTTGGGAATTAAAATCTCCTATGATGTTTATACTTTCAAGGGTCAGAAAGAGTTCTCGTGATGTTGGGCACTGACTCCTTGTGTTATCCACCCTCACGGACAAATGAGGGACCTATCGTTGCTTACCTGTTGTTTTGGAATTTTCCTCATGAATATGTTTTAGATCCAATGACTATTTCTTTAATCTTTTAAAACACAGGTACCTTTGGTGCTGGCCTTCTCAAGGAAGCTCAGCTCCCTGTGATCGAGAATAAAGTGTGCAATCGCTATGAGTATCTGAACGGAAGAGTCAAATCCACGGAGCTTTGTGCTGGGCATCTGGTTGGAGGCGTTGACAGTTGCCAGGTAAGAAAAGGCCACAGAGACTAAAGTTATTCTTGTGCAACCCTACCTTGGACCTTTAGACATTTCTGTCCCAAAGTGGCCAATTCAAGGATTTCTCACTGAAGGCCCCAGTGTAAACGTTGCTCAGATCCCCCCTAGGTCTGTCCCTGAATGCTTATTCAGATCATCTAAGGTGACTTCTTGGGCCTTGAGTTCCAGATCAGTAGGGGGCGGGGGAAGTGCCGTAACTACCGCAGGCCACATGCCTCCCTGGAGTATGTGGCTGGCTGAGGACCAGGGTGATGGCTTTTCCAGGAGGGAAGGAGGTGAAGGGTACAGGACAGGACCAACGGCACCCACTTTACAACTGAGCCCAGCCCAGCCCTGTGTAAAGGAAACCCAGGGCAGAGGAAGATGAGTATGGGATTCACAAGGGATTTCTTTTTCCCCAGGGAAAACTAAATGGTGGTGTTTTGCTGACTATACTTTGCTAAATATGTAAACCCTGTAGATGCTCAAATAACATGTTAATAAGTTCCTTTCTGACTTCAAATACTGGGAAAGCTTATAAACGATGTTAGAAGGATGGCATCCCACAATGAAAGCATGGCAGCTTGATCCTCACATGGGTTTTTCCCTCCCTCTGTATAGGGTGACAGCGGAGGGCCTCTGGTTTGCTTCGAGAAGGACAAATACATTTTACAAGGAGTCACTTCTTGGGGGCTTGGCTGTGCACGTCCCAATAAGCCTGGAGTCTACGTTCGTGTTTCAAGGTTTGTTACTTGGATTGAAGGAATAATGAGAAATAATTAATTGGATGGGGGACAGAGTGAAGCATCAACTTCCCTAGAAGCTGGAACGTGGGTAGGGAATTTAGCGTACTCGGAAATGATTGACAGTAATCCAACTAAGACACTGTCCCCAGCTAACGTCTACCGCCAAACCTCAGCATCTTTTGTATTATTGTGTATAACTTTTTCCTATCCCTGGACTACTGGATTCTGTAATTATAAGGCAACACAGCTATAACGTCTGTTGAAAATAAACTCTGTACTTACTTTGATTTGAGTTACTTTTGCTTTTGGTTTTCCACATTTTCATGTTCTTTGTTCATCCCACCAATTTTAAATGAACGGACCGTAGTGATTTAGCTCTTTTTCACAAGGAACAGTCACATAACGGACTGAGAAGGCTGTAAGATCACAGAGAGGAGAGCCGAGAAGGCCTAGTATGTCGTCTATACATTTACCTTGTCGACTAATGATGGTTTGACACACATCTCTCATGTCTTTGTTTCTGGCACTGAGATGGATGTGTTCAAAGTTGCAGCATGTATAGGGAGTCATGAGAACAAGTTCTATTATTGGGAATGAAATCTGTTACTGACGACCCGACTTTAGCCCAGCCCCAGGGACACGGAGCAGAGAGCTGTATGTCGTGGAGTGAACTGGGCAATCGAAGTGTAATACAAGACCAGCTAAGAGTCTGAATGTTATTCTGAGTCATGGTTGCATCTAGGAATGGTGCCAAGGGCCTGTAAAGGAACAACGAACAAATATTGAAGGTGGACCACCTATCTTCCATTGCTAATTGGCTGCCCGGTTTTGAAACGGTATACAGCAATCACTATCACATGGGAAAAATGTTTTACAATGACCATGTTTAGTTTAGAAGGAAGAGAAAAGATGAATATATTTTTTTACAATTTAAAAATTTTTATTGCCACCAAACAAAAATATCAACTCAAAATACAATTCAAAAGTGGTACTACTAAAGAGCAACCGTCATCTTACAGCAAAAAATGCAAAGAAAAGCAAAAAGGCAAAGGTCTGTGAATAAAATGTGAATGTAGCCTTAAATCCTCAAAGAGCTACAGTTGTTTCATTGACCAATAAAACATTCATACTCAATTCTGATGTCCCTGAAGGATTAGGAAGCTTATTTTACAATTAGGACACACATCATACATATTGTCATCTGTTTTCCAAATACAAATTTTCTTCCTCGTTGACATGGTTTCCCTCTGGTGCCCATTTTGCCTGTCCTCACAAAGTATTTCATCTAAAAATTCAGCATAAAATATACACTGAATCTGGAAATATAACAAATATACAAAGCAGAACAACATATTTGTGTTTAAGTTCCACGTTTCAAAGGTCTTGAAAACAAGAAAGAAAGATCAAATTCCTTATTAGTATCTATAAAGTCATTTAGGATGCTGCTGCTAATCCTTTTAAGCGTGGATATAACTGGACTTTTGTTTAAATGAAATTGTAAGGTTCTTCCCAAGACAAGTCGAAAGTGCCAAGATTAAATGAGAACTGTCCACGTTTTCACTCTTGACCACAGACACCATCAGAACTGATCTCGTGAATATAAGATAAATATGCCTTTACTTTTAAAATCCTTAGACCCGTGAAGTCATAATCCACAGGTTTTATTCAGTAAAGAATGGATTCTGTGGCTTGAGGTGTTCACTAAAGGAGGACCAAGACTATCCTGATAATCTCAGGATCAAAACCTGATTTTATAAATAATAGAGTCAAATCCTCAAATCGTACAGATTTGTTCTTACTGATGGAATGAGACCTAAACCATGCCTGGAACCCCAGGTGCTACAGAGGAGGTGGATGAGAAGGGCACTGACCTGCCGGTGTTGCAAAGGCTTGCGGGACTCCAGACAAGCAGAGAATGCAGCGGCCCCGCACCCTGGGGCCCACGCTCCTGACACTCAGTCTCTTTATTACAGGATTTCCAAATCTTCATCTCCCGTGGAATCTTCAGAATGTTCAGTTCAGGGCTTACTCTCTTGATCAGATTTGATGAACACTTTTTAAAATTAATTCATTAATTAATTTAGAGCCATGGCCCCACCTCTGTCGCCTAGGCTGGAGTGCAGTGGTGAGACCATAGCCCACGGCAGCCTTGAACTCCTGGGCTCCAGTGATCCTCCTGCCTCAGCCTCCTGAGTAGCTGGACTACAGGCACGCGCCACCACACCTGGCTTGATGAACGCATTTCTGTACACCTTTCCCAAATCCTTGGTTTGCACATCCTGCATTCTTGATGGAGCTGTCATGAGAATTGGGGGTGGGGGGGTTCTCTCATCTTTCTTTAACCGAACGGGTCAGAGATCACTGCTCCGACACAAGAAAAACCCCAGGAAGGGCTGTGCACCTAGCAGGCTCTTCGCTAAACCGGCCACATAGTCTCTGTTCCCAGGAACTTCAATGGCGTTATAAATCTTAACTCATCCAACATTATATGTAAATACTGTGGATAGTGTGAATGTCTTTATACAGTATTAAAAGCACTTGGAACAGCCAGCATACTGCGGCCGAGACGGACACGTGCGTCTCTGCAAGGCACGGCTTGGCGGGGAGGATCGGCTCCTGGGCAGCTGCTTCTTTCCATCTTTGGCAGGGGTCTCAAAGGTGAGGGCTGGAAACCTGGGTTTTCTTTTTCCTGCCACATTTATGGGAATATGGTTTAAAAAAAAGACAAAAGGAGAAAAGATAAAGTCTTTATGAAAGATTATGCAACTAGTTAGAAGAAAGTCTCCTGTTATTACTTAGTAGCATGGCTGGTTTGGATCAAATACACCCCTGCATAACTTCTCATGAAAACCCAACTCAAAGGTAGCAAAGATAACTGTCTCCGGGCTCATTTCTGACCTGCTTTTAGACCCTAGGTAGGGGTTAGTTAGCATGATAGCACATAAGTTCCTTATGAATGTCTACTAAATAATACATGTTTGGAAATGAGCTGTTGATGGCAACAAAAAATAGCAGAAATGCTATAATAATTCAGCGCAGTTTTAGAAGGGAAAATGCTAATGGGTTTCAGTGATTTAGTACTAAGTAGTTTATTTCCAGAGGAAATAATCATGGATTGCAGTTAATGTGCTTAATTTGCAGCACTGTAAATCATACTTCTACTAGAGTTTTTTTCAAAGTAGGGACTAGATATAATTAATTTGTCCA
>NW_012148063.1:8366429-8366757 GCF_000956105.1 Propithecus coquereli | reverse complement strand
CAGAAATCTCTAGATATAAAAGTGATGGCCTTCCCTTCTCCTCACCCATTTCTGTCCTCAGAGGGTATATATTATTATTTTGCATCTTTTACAATACACTCTCATATTCATTGTCTCTTTTTATTATGAAAAATTTCAAACAGAAAATTAGAAAGAATTTGTATAGTGTGAATTTTTGTTGATATAACTCTTCATGTTAATATATTGGTTGGATATTAACTTTCCTTGCACATTAGTTAGATCCCTCCAGAACTCAATCTCTCTCTCTCTGTCCTCTCTCTACTTATCTCTGTTCTCTACCTACCCATCAGTCATCTATCTGTGATCT
>NW_012148063.1:8355515-8356144 GCF_000956105.1 Propithecus coquereli | reverse complement strand
AATTAAAATAAAATATTAAGCCCCCAGCCGACTGAATGGACCCCCTCTTGGCCAGCAGGACCCCAGAAAAACCTGAAAACTGACTGGCCGGCCACAAGGAGGAGGGAGCCCAGACACACCTCATGGTGCCCTCTGGCTTTTCGAGTTACTCTCAGAAACAGCAAGATAATAAATCATTAACGGGACCTAAGGCCGAGCAAGACAAAGTTTCAAGTACACCTGCAGGTCATCAATTTACTTAACAGATGACTCCAGGGGTTTGTCCCATGGCTTGTCTCTGATTAGCAGACTTCCTTATTTTAACTTAACACATCCCAAGCCTTTAGACAAAGCTTCATTTCTTTAACTAATTACAAATCAAAGAATCTTTAAACCCACCTATAACCTGTAATTCTCCCCACCTTCAAGATGTGTCACCTTTTCGGACCAAACCAATGTACACCTTCCATGTACTGATTTGTGATTTTATGTGTAATTCCTGTCTCCACGAATGTATAAAACCAGACTGCAACTGGCCACTCTGGGCACATTTTCTCCAGACCTTGTGAGGCCACGTGTCCTGGACCATCAATCACACACATTCGGCTCAAGAATAAACCTTTTTATGAGTTGTTTTTTTTTTTTTTTTT
>NW_012148063.1:8343506-8355465 GCF_000956105.1 Propithecus coquereli | reverse complement strand
CCACACGCTCTCCCTGCTGTCCCTCCTTCACAGTGCAGGTAAAACTTGTCCCTGCTTCTGCCCAGGGCGAGCGCTCACCTGGGCCTGTCTTTCTGGGCTCCTCCCGGTGGTGATTAAACCCCTTTTTCCGGGGGGTCTTTACCCTATTGGTAGAAGCTTCTAAACACACTCAGGTCTCCGCCTTAACAAGCCTCCTCTCAACCACACATTGTCCACCAGTCACCGCTGTTTTCTGTTCTCTGGAGCCCAAATTCCTGAAATGCCAGCCTCTCCTATTTCTCCGCAGCGGTGTGCTGGTAAATGTTTAACAGCCGGTTTTGGAAAATGAAGCCTTGATTTGTAGCGTCTGCCCACTGGCAAGGTGTAAATGCTGCCACGTTGGCGTGTCAGGCTGCCCACATACATCACTGAAGGTGGCACCGGAAGAGATGTGCCACAGCCCACCACCCAGTGTCCCCACCACAAAGACAGCGGGGCCAGGGTCCCTGTGCCATGTTCTCACAGCTGCCTCTCCTCTCAGGGTCTCAGCAGAGAGCACACCGTCCTCACTGAGCTTTCAGAAATTCGGCTCTGTCCCCACCCAGGCCCTGTGAAGGAAGGGCCAGCGTGCAGCCTGGGTGCCACCTGACCAGCCACAGTCCTGGAGGGTCAGGCGCCCTGTCTCCTGGACTACTCTGTCCTCGCCAGACACTGACATTCTCTGCTTTTTCATGCTGGCCACAGAACAACACTCAGCTCAATGGTCAAAGCCCACTGAATAATTTGAGGTGATCTTTTATTGAGTTCACCGGAGTTAAGTGGTTAGCAGTTGCTTTTTTGTCCCCGGCACTGTCAAAGGATCTTTGCATGAATCTGAAGGTATGTCCTCATGGGCTCAAAATTTTCATTCAAATTTCAAATTTCAACTGTTGAACAAGAAATGAAAAACATTCTCTATTGAGAATAAGGAAGTGGAGGTGGAGGAAAGGTCGGGTGAGAACGGGGCCAACCAGCGTCCTTTACAGCTGAGGGGAGGGGAGGGCAGAAGCTCCCTGGAGGGACGTGGAAGAGGTTATGGAGCACGTGTGAGTGATTTTGAGTTCCCTGTTCTCTCATCGTGGCATTTCTGGCATCAGAGAAAATTAAAATGTGATATTGATAGAGAACATTTAAAGATGCAATTAATCCTTAGGCTTATTTTTAAACATATCAAAGATCCAATTGGGTCCCCTGAAAATTACCTGTTCTGTTTCCCAATACCATAAAAGAGTTTCGTAGTGTTTGATTTTAACTCAGAACCTAAACAAAAAAGGCTAAATCAAACATGGTTTATCACCACCCTTTAATATAAAGTAAATTAAAGCCATTTAGCATTTCAAATTTTACTGTAATCAGATTGGCTCCTCAAAACCGAAACAGTTGTCATAAAAAGATGAAATGGATATCATTAATAACCTAATAATCTGATGATCATTATAGGGTTCTGTTAATGCAAAGAATGTAGATGAAAGCTCTTAAGAACAGCATAAAAAGTGAGTTCTTACCAAAGATTATCAGAGGTAGTTCTAGCCACACAGCTGCTAGCCGGAAGAGCAGAAATGGAGCTATGATTCCCCCAAAAT
Organism: Propithecus coquereli; assembly: GCF_000956105.1. NCBI lineage: Eukaryota > Metazoa > Chordata > Mammalia > Primates > Indriidae > Propithecus > Propithecus coquereli. Next base: position 8,353,864 of record NW_012148063.1, on the reverse strand, counting down.
CACACAAACCTGAACACAGTGAAACTCCAAAGTTTCTGTAGAATGAAAAATGGTTTTAAATGAAAACTATTTCATAAGTAAATTCAAGATAATCAAAATATTCGGAGATATTCAACAGCAAAGAAAACGTGACAACACTTTCCATTTTTCTAGTTTTTAACCTTGAAAACTACCACTGTCGCGTACTCTAAGCAAACCATGTCCATTCTGCACCATTTCACAGTGAGGGTGGTGAGGAAGTCTCCAGGGTTGGCGGAAAGGTATTCATCCTTCAGCAGCTCACGCCCTGCCTGCTCTGTGACAGTGCGGGCCCCTTTGTCCCCTTGCACGACAGCGGTGTGCCCAGGGAATATTTCCCAGCAAAGGAGGGTCATTTGCACTAATCCATGCACACCGTCTCACTCTGTCCTTCGCTAACCGGCTGCTCACAAATGCGAGATGTGTGACGCGGTCCGAAGAGAGTCCATACAGCCTTGCAGCAGGGTGATGCTGGTGAATGCAGATTTAACCCACAATCCAAGAAAGTGCACTAAGAGATCTGGTTCCAAGTCCAGAGCCTTTCCACAAAACCATAGGTGTGTATGAAGATATGATATGAGAAATACTTCTATCACAAAACGTGTCAGGTAGTAATGCAGAAAGCAGCTACAACTCAGAGCATTTCTTCTTTACTGGCTGAATTCAGCCCAGGTTAATATATTACCAAGCTAAGGAAACTATTTTATAGCTTTTAAGTCTACTTAAAATATGTGACTACACAGTTACTTAGGAGAAACCACGACATGTATGTTGTAATTACCGTAATGTTGTTGGGTACAATTCTGAATTTACCAAATAAACAATTTCAAAGGCCATGGTTATCCCTAGTCTTCCCAGGGTAGCAACTGTGGTCCTCAACCATGGTATCCCTGCAAACACAGAAAGTTTGGAAGAGAGAAGTTAGGGGTCTGATTTCATTAACATCGTACAAAACAACAAAAGGCATTTGCTTAATGCCCCCTAGTCCAAAGTATTTGCTAATTTTAAGCACAAATGATAGAACCTTCTAATATTATAGCCAGATTTCAACGACAACAACCAGAATGACAGCTAATATTTTAGTGTGCTAGATGTCTTTCTAAGCAGGGTTGGATTATAGAAATACAATTCAAGAACCATTTGAACAATTCAAGAACAATTCAAGCAGCCACTACATTGAAACAATGAACTGTTTGAGGACTGCTCTGGTTATATGAAGAAACTCTCCTTTCCTCCCTAGTAACTAGTGGGAAATGCCAAACATTCCCTATTAAATATTTTTTTTCTTTTCTGTTTTAAGGACAGAAGGAGTTAAGTATTTTTACTCTAAAAGGTCAGTGCTCTAAGTTTCCTAAGAGTTGTGCAATTTATGTCATCCGAGGGGATTTGGTATGAGGACATATGATTTCATGAACAAGACCATATCTGCTCTTCAAAGCAAAGCTAAGGATGTCCAGCATGTCTGGCTTTCATCTGTGAACAGATGAATACCTTTTATACTCATGTGCCTGCTCACTTAGCACTAAATCATCCTCTTGTCTTCTAGGAGCATTATTGCACCTTCCTGAATATATAGTTTTTTAGTAGGAAAGTGGGCATGAGTGACGAGGAGGCAGGAAGAGAATCAAACTCATAGAAGTCTGTGTGTTCCCTCTAGAGAAAAGTCAACAAATCAAAAAAGCTAAAACTCATTAAATGAAACAATTACACAGGAGGGCAAGCAGAGAAAAAGATGGTTTGAGAGTCCAGGTCATTGCTGGGAGGCCCCACTTTACTGCGTTCTGACTGCAGTTGGGCTGAGGCTATCCTGGTGAGCTTGGTATTTTTTCCAGATGAGAACACTTGTAGCTGTCACACTAACAGTTACATCAGGGAGTGAGGAGGATCAGAGTTGTGCTGATGCGCTGGGCCACCATCTGCTCTGGCACAGAGCGGTTGTCAACATGTGTTTTATTTAGGCTTTGCTTTTTCATGAAGGCCAGGGAGGGGCACGAGGAAATGCATTCCACCCCGTCCTTCGATGAGCAGGTGGTGCTGGGGACGGAAAGGGGGAGCCGTGGCCCAGATTCCCTGGGTCCCGGCCCGATGGGGCAATCTCCCGCTGCTCTAGGGCTGCAGTGAAGAAGGCCGCCTGCTACCATGGAAATGATCTCCCATCCAGGTTAGGTACTTAAGTGATAGGATTCTTTTTATTAAATCAAGATCTCTCTATAAGTGAGTCTCAGTTTAGGTTTATTAACTGAGGCTAGGACTATTTGATGGAAAGAACCAAACAAAAACCAGGAAACCAAATTAAAACACATACCCACCATGAGAAACATATGTGGTTAGCTCAGTAAAATAACTAGTCAATTCAGCAAAATGTTCAGAAAACCCTGCCAAGTTGCCACACTTGGGGAGACATGGTCTATCCTACATGTGGACCTTAATCTGAAAGACTCCTCACTCTTTTCCAAGCAGTAGAGTCCAGTATCTAACCATTAATATATCAAAACAGATATTTTATTGAAATGTGTAACAAGAGAGAAGTTCCTAAGGCACTGCACTGTTCATGAACTAAAGAGTAAAAAGAAAACAATTTGTTGGGAAGTGTGAATAATTATATATGCGCACACAAACTTCTGATCATTCCAGTAATACGCTAAGTTCATTTTGGGGTGGTGATACACAACTTTTGGTAGCAATGGCAAAAACCACAAGGCAATTTAAAAATGAGTACTAAAACTAAAATTGTCTCCTGCAGAGTTAAATGAGGACAAATGTCCCTCGCTGAATGGGGACCTGGTCAAGCTGCTAGAGATTACTGGGAACAATACCTGGATTATTGAAGAAAGGACGCAGGGTTTAAAATAAACAAAATTTTGAATCTCCTCTGAATGTACCATCGGTGAATTAAAATAAAATATTAAGCCCCCAGCCGACTGAATGGACCCCCTCTTGGCCAGCAGGACCCCAGAAAAACCTGAAAACTGACTGGCCGGCCACGAGGAGGAGGGAGCCCAGACACACCTCATGGTGCCCTCTGGCTTTTCGAGTTACTCTCAGGAACAGCAAGATAATAAATCATTAACGGGACCTAAGGCCCAGCAAGACAAAGTTTCAAGTACACCTGCAGGTCATCAATTTACTTAACAGATGACTCCAGGGGTTTGTCCCATGGCTTGTCTCTGGTTAGCAGACTTCCTTATTTTAACTTAACACATCCCAAGCCTTTAGACAAAGCTTCATTTCTTTCACTAATTACAAATCAAAGAATCTTTAAACCCACTTATAACCTGTAATTCTCCCCACCTTCAAGATGTATCACCTTTTCGGACCAAACCAATGTACACCTTCCATGTACTGATGTGTGATTTTATGTGTAATTCCTGTCTCCACGAATGTATAAAACCAGACTGCAACTGGCCACTCTGGGCACATTTTCTCCGGACCTTGTGAGGCCTGGACCATCAGTCACACACATTCGGCTCAAGAATAAATCTTTTTACTGAGTTGTTTTTTTTTTTTTTTTGAGACAGAGTCTCACTCTTTTGCCCGGGCTAGAGTGAGTGCCGTGGCGTCAGCCCAGCTCACAGCAACCTCAAACTCCTGGGCTCAGGTGATCCTCCTGCCTCAGCCTCCTGAGTAGCTGGGACTACAGGCATGTGCCACAATGCCCGGCTAATTTTTTTTCCTATATTTTTAGTTGTCCAATTAATTTCTTTCTATTTTTAGTAGAGACGGGGTCTCGCTCTTGCTCAGGCTGGTCTCGAACTCCTGAGCTCAAACAATCCGCCCGCCTCGGCCTCCCAGAGAGCTAGGATTACAGGCCTGAGCCACTGCGCCTGGCCTGAGTTTTTTTTTTTGATGTTAACACATCTGCTCTGATTTCCGAAATAAAATTTTGTAAAAAGTCCTAATAGAGATATGTAAATTAAGATACATGAACTTACTTTTCACTTAAAGAGAAATGAAAGTGAAAAACAATCTTTTCATTTCAAAAAGAAGACTTAGTGAAACTGTGAGGTTTGTAGCCATCCTAAATTAACTGAAAGATGGCACATGGGTATGGATAAAGAAAGCTCTTTATTTTCCAGCCTTTAATTAGAATTCAGAAATTTGGGCCAGAAGCAGTGAGTCTTAGAGGAGGATCTAGCCAGAAAGACTATTTCTTTTTCCAGAATTTCATTCTTCAGACCATGCAAAGTTGGGTTCGGTGGAGGGAAGCGAGTTCAACTGTTTTCTGTGAGACAGTGTCAGGGCTGGTTTCTGCAAAAGCTCATCAGCATTCTGCGGGTGTGGTCGGAACGGCTGAGGCAGAAGCCGTTCTAATGTTAATGTACCAGTCCTGGGAGTCAAGTCTAAAAGCCTCTTGGAATTGGAAGGACAGCCAGCGCAGGGAGGAGCCTCTGCTAACACTTGGAACTCACTGTAGGGATTTGAAACTTATTCTTGCCAGACAGTCATGACGGACACATGACTGTAAAAAACAGCCAAATCTGCCAAATGTGTAAATAAAGTGTGTCTAGAATAAGAGCGATTAGTTTTCAGTCTTTCTGAGGACAATTCTAAAGCCTCGATCAGGAAATTATATCTATAAAATAAAACTGATTAGAACAAGAAGAAAAGTCTATTCTTTGCTTCATATTTTCCAATATATGAAAGTGTCTTCTACAAAATAGCTTGATTTCGACCTATCTAGTTACTTCAAACTTGGTTTGGACACACAGTCGTAAATGCTTTTCGGGGACATGCTGAATGCAACACACATTAAAATCATGCCACTTGGTCTAGGACCAGAGAAAATCTTCTAGGGCAAAGTACACATCACGAAACGATGGCCACACTTAAGCCATTAATCTTTCTCTCCATGTTCCCCCAATTTCATATGCAATGAATATTTCATCCTATTCTACATGCCATGAGAACAGAAGATCTCGTCTTAGGGGACTATGTTTTTAAGTTAAACCCTAAGTGCCAAAGTAAAATAGAAAGAATAGTGAAGTCTCCCATGTTTCCAATTTTTCATGCTTCTACCTAAATTTATGTTTCCCGAGGGCAGGACTTATGTCTATCTTGCTCACCTCTCCTTCTCCCTCCTAGTTTAGTGGCTGGCAATTAATCGATACCCAAAAGAAATGTGTTGATAGACAGCTATTGCATGGATCCCCCACTCTTAGATGATGTTAACTCAATGTACCAGGTTGAATAGCATCCCCCCGATTCTTGTCTACCTGGAATCTCAGAATGTGACCATATTTTAAAATAGGGTCTTTGCAGATGTAATTACTTAAGGTGACACAGGGACAGAGAGGAGAGTGTCATGTGAATATGGAGACAGACTGGCGTGATGCCAAGGAACGGCAAGGCTTGGCAGCAACCACCGGAAGCTCAGAGAGAGGCATGAACAGATTCCCCCCTCAGAACTGCCTGAAGCAACCAACTCTGGGACACCCACATCTCAGACTTCCGGCTTCCAGAACTCTGAGAGAACAAATGTGTGCTGTTTCAAGCCACCCAGTTTGTGATGGCAGCCCCAGGGAACTAATACACTCAAGGAAAATAAGAGAAACGTAAACAGGCAGTTTCTGTTCATCATCACCCATCCCGATAGGTCAGAGGCCTGTTCATCTTGTCTGTGTGTGTTCTGAAGATTGGCATTTCTGTAACTTTATCCAAATAGGGTCTACCCGATGTTTGGGGAATTCATAAAGCCTCATCTGATTGGCAGGCTCATCTGTAAGTGTCGGATGGTTCTGACTCCTACAGCACTGCCAGTTCCTTTGCTGACCCTCAGAGGATTCTCAAAGACAGAGAGCCTCTCTTGTGCAGACACAAAGGACCCCCGAGAATCCAGCTGTCTCTGTAGTCCCCACTCCACACTATCCCAGAACACAGAAATAATTAACTTGCTCTAATTCACACGGCCCTTGGGAGCGGAAAGGCTTCCTCTTTCCAGCCCTGCTGTGTTCTGTGGCAGGGATCATCTGGGTGGTGTTAACGTGCCCTTGGGGTCACCTGCAACCTCTGCTTCCTCCTTATCCCATACCCATCCACCAGTCACCAAGCTCTGAAAAATTTAACTCTGAAACATCCCTGAAACGAAACCACCGTCTTCCGTCCAGGCCCACCGCCATGACCTTGGTTCCTACTCTCGGCATCTCTTCCTCCTCACAGGCTTGTCCAAACTGCTTTAGTGACGCCCAGCTCACTCCTCCTCTTCCCGAAGCTCACGGGACAGCGCCCAAGCTCCTCGCATGGTCTGGGGGCCAGTCGTGCTGGTGACTGACCATCTCTCAGGGCCCCTGGCCTGGGTTCCAGCCATAGCAAAGAACCTTAACTTCCTGAACCCCACAAAGATGTTTCACACTCCCGTGAAACTGCTTTGGAAAAAATCACACCTCTCCTCGCCTCCTATCTGGTACATTTCCTTTTCCACTCATGCCTAGTTCTCACTTCTGGGAAGCTTCTCTGGATAGCTCTCATGGATTGATCGATCACTCCTCCCACCTACTTTTGTTTTTGCTGTTTCTAAATCTTGTAAATAATTCTATTAGTTCATTTATCATAATGAAATCATTCCCATTAAAGTATCTGTATCCCTTAATAGGTTTCGAACCATTTGAAGTCAAGAACTGTGTCTTTGCTCTCTGGGTAGCCTCAGTGTTTGGCACGGCACCAGCAATGCGGCATGTGCTCAGGAAACATGTTTGACGACGTCAACCGTTATCACAAAAGTCAGTCAGATAACAGAGACTAAAAGGACACTGTATCACTATAAGCTAGATTTAGCACATCTATTTCATCCATAAATGAACCTAAAAACTGAGAAAACAGAAACATCTATAGAACTAATCTCTTATCTTCAAAGTTTTTATACCAATTAAGCAGAAAATTGAGTGACGTCACAAAAGCTTGCCTGGTGCCAAGATTGTGATTTGATGGTACATTTCCTAAGGACAAGTGGCTCCCTAAACTTTACTATTTTGATTTCAGTTTTTTCAAGTTCTTCGGCTGCCAGACCGATTTAGGGGAAGATTACCTTCTGGTAAGAATGCAGTGACAAGGCACGCCACCCCCGCCATTATATTGCTTGCCGCAAAGGGGAGGCGTCGTCCAACACGCTCAATGGTTAGTAAGATCAAGAGAGCTCCTGGCAGTTCCACAACTCCCGAGATGAAAAAGTCTATATAGAGGTTGCCTCCTATAATTCCCAGGCGCATGACAAGTCCTTGATATACCACTGCACTTGTGAACCTGCAGCAACATTGAAAGATACCAGAGAAGAACAAGTAAGAGATGACTTCAACCCGATTTGAAGGAAGGGGCATGTTGTAAATTTGATGCAAGCTTTTAAATCCATCACAAGTCAAACTTACCAAGCAAACATAAGTATAAGTGTGCACTTCCTCATTTGGGGAGTTCTCACCAGGTCTAAAATGGATGGATTACTAACTTCCTCATCTGTAACAGTAATCTATACAAGAAAAGCAGATTTCAGTAGCAATATACAGCAAAAAAACACCCTGCATAAGACAGAACTGTTGTTAACCAAATTCAAAGCTGTGGAACTGGATGATCTTACCGAACTGACTGGGGTCTTTCATAATTATACCTTAAAACCTGAGAAGGAAACGGCTTGTCCTCTGGCATTTTGAGTAGGTCAAATTCACAAAGCTGGGGTTGCTGCACGGAGAATCTGTTCTTAGCATAATTGCAGTGCTTCATGTTAAACTGCTCTGAGTAAACAAGGACAAAAGGTATGTTCTAAAGTAACATATTTGTGCACATTTATTAAATTGGGAGAAAATGAGAGTAAAAGTGGGTAAAGCATGTGGGATCCAACCAAGTGTGTCTTTATGTTATATAGTAAATCCTCAAATCTTACTTTGACAAAATAGAGTAATGTTCAGTCTGAGAGCAAGCATCAAAGGACAATTTTGCTTTTGTCCATTCATTGGAATCTAGCGTCTTTTTGATCCAGGAAAATTCAGCTCATCTCTATCTGGCCATCCAAGAAGTTGATCTTTTCTTCAATTCAACAAATATTATTGTTGGATGACCACGTATAAGGCACTATACAGGAAATAAAACACGGGGCAAACCTCCGTAGTCATAGGCTGCTTCTAGGCGAGTGTGCTGAAGGCGTCAGAGCATGGTTCCCTGCAGTGGCCACAGTGCCACCTCTCCCTGCACCTGCGCGCTCTGCCACCTCTGCTTGGAGGCCCTGTGACCTCCTCAGTCCTGATTTCACCTCGTCTGGGAGGTCTTTCGTAACCTCAGCAAACCTGATGACTGCCCACCTGCGCCTCCGCCCCGCAGCCCTCTTGCAGCACCGACACGACTGTGTTCCCTTTCGGGTCTAGTTCTCTTTCTCCCTCCAGGAGCGCTGGAGCCCTTGTAAGGCGGGGACTGTATTGCAGCACCCAGCAACATGTCTGGTGTGCGACAACTGCATAGTGACTGAACGCCCAAGTGAGAAGCCAGTGCCCCAGCGCTATCTGTTCCTCAAGACGTTGCCCTCAGTTTTTGTCCTCAAGTAAGAACCCTGACTACTAAGGACAGGAGCCCTTCTGTCCGTTTGCTCAACTCCAGATCTGGCCCAGACAGAGTGGGAGTCTAGGCAAAATGTCCCCAAGATTTCGAGCTGAAAGTCTCTCTACCAGTAGTCACAGAATTTGACTTGGAGAAATTCACGCCGACAGTACCTTGTCAATCACATATTCTAGACGGTGAATTCAAAGGGCCAACCGAAGCTTGACATCTTGTGCCTACGTTTGCTGCAGGGAAAGTCACACACACAAAAGTAGACTGCAAAATGAACGTCTGCAGATCACTTTTTCCCCAGTCTTCCCAATCCTGTACTTCTTCTATACCAAGACACATTGGTTTTCCACATTTTAAAATCTCTTAAATTGGGATGTATCCTATAGCTGAACTGACGAGAAAGCAATGTGTCACAGGCTAAACAGCATGGCTTCTCTTACTCAGTGGTCCATAAAACCAGTGTCTTAAAATCAGTAGCGTCTTAGAGTCAACAAAACAATAGTTTCCATGATGAGGACAGCTGAAGACTGACAATTGATTTTACCACCCATTCTTTCCTCCTCTCTTTTGATAACAGAATTCATGGAATTTTAGTCGGGCACACAGCTGTCTGTCAAGAGTCACTTCTTCTAGCTTCTCTTTCAACTACAGGTGGCCCTGTGACTGAGACCTCAGCAGTGAGGTGGTCATGGATGTCATGTGCATAAGTTCTAGGCTCCATCCTTCAAAAAGAAGATAGCTTGATGGAAGAAGATGTTGGTGAGCTTCAGCATACACCCTATTGCAGATGATGGCGGAGACACAGGGTAAATGGAACCTGGCTCCTGGGGCCTTGTGGAACAGAGCCGCCTTGCCAGAGCCGGGATGCTCACCTCTGGGTGGGCGTGTTAGAGAGCAAACACTTTTTTCTTTTTTTGTCACTACAGTTTTTGGGTTGCTGTTTCAGCAGCAAGACCTGGACGCTAACTAATACAATGCCCATTAAGATGCTCCCTGAGCTAACCTTCTACATTTTAAGACCCCAGTGAGGGATTTTTCTTTATCTACCTTAACTTTTGCTGCTCCAAAAATAAGGCAGGAACATCAAACATGGAAGATAAGAAGTTGTTATGTTACAATATTTATTGCATGGTTCATTACTAAAATGTTTTTAACAATTAGTTTCTACATATTCCCACATTAAACTGGCTAATATCTATGGAGCCGTAATATCTATGGAGCATGTAATATTAGATTCTGGGCTAAGTACTTTACATGGATTATTCCATTTAATTCTCATCAGAGCTCTATAAAGTTAGTACTTTTATTAATCTCATTTTATAAATAGAGGCTCAGGACATTACGGATTAAATAGCAGGAAGGTAGACAAACCAGGATTTGAAACCAGGCAATCGATTGGAGATCCTCTGTCCTTAATCCCCACATAGCACTGCTGAATACATAGAAAGCTTTTATTTTAGAAAAATTCTTTACAGTTGATGGTCACTTCTATATATTTTTAAAGATACCCTTGACCAAAAATTGAATCTTTAATTAAAACACTGTTTTATGAAAAAGACTTGACTAAACTAATTTCGATTGTAAAGATCTTTCAATTCAGGATGAAAACCACCCTGTCATTTGAGGGCAGTTTTTCTCCACACAGGTATCACTGCTGACTTATTCCAGCGGTCACTGTCTTTCACTTAGCGCTTTTCCACGAGTCAGACTTGGGTCGGCGCAGCCGTGTTAGTCCCGGGCTGGTCTCCCGTCTCTGTCCAGATGACAGATCGCTCATCTACACACCGACACCACCGTTCACCCAGAGCACACGG
>NW_012148063.1:8320047-8342296 GCF_000956105.1 Propithecus coquereli | reverse complement strand
AAAAAAAAAAAAAAAAAATAGTTATCATGAGGCAGTGAGATTATGGTGGTTTTTACCTTCTTTTCAGCCATAAAAATTAAAACCATATTATAATACTTTTATAACAAAAAAGCTCACTTTTAAATGCATGGATTTAACTTAGACACCAGTGTACCTAGTTATTGACTCAGTATTATTCCCTCCTTCTCTTTCCTAACAGAACCCCCCATTCCCGTACGATGCATCAGTGCGTGTTCTCAGGGGAGCTGAGCCTGCTTCCAGTTGCAGAAGAAGGCCTGGTTACCTAAGGGCAATGCTATCCTCTGTGTCAGTGACTGGGCATGTGTCCCACTTTGAGCCAATGAGCAGGGAGCCTGCAACACAATTTGAGCCAACGAGAAAAGGGCCTCTGGGCACATCCTTCATTGCTCTTAAGTCAGAGGTTCCTGAAGGAATCTTCTCCCTCTCCCCTCAGGGAATGAATGAAGACATGGTGGGCCCACATAGATCACAGCACCCCCCACAGCTACGGGGAGCCAGTCCTAAGACGAAGCTGCCCTGTCAGCAGGGTGTGGGGGGGGGCAGGAAGCCATGGTTTAGTGAGACTGTTGAGACCCCAGTTTGGCGAGCCCTGAACACTCTGTAACTAGAATTCCAGACACATGAGGCAGTGAATGTCCCTATTGTCTGAATTCATTTAAGTTGGTTTTCTGTCACTGTTGCCAAAAGCAGAATTATCTGAAGAATCCAGTCCAGAACAATGCTTTTGCTTTAATAACTGAATATTTTAGGCAAAATATTTTATAGTGAACAGTTTAAAAATTGCTTCAATATTCCAATTCACTCTGTAAAAATAATTCGGTATTAGTCTTAATTCCGACGTTTAAGATTTAGAACCAAGCAGTCTCATGATCTCTGCTTTTCCAAAGCACAAGTTTAATGCCCAGTATCTTTCCTCCACCAGCAAAGTATGAAGTGCTGAGTACAAATGAAAGTAATCGAGACCATAAAACCAATCCTCCCTGTCCAGTGAATGAAAGGATTAATAGTACTTCCAGGCGAGTAAGTATGTTGCTACATTTAAGAACAAATCCAGCTGGTCTTTGATTTACTAACATCTTCTCCCCAGTGACGCAGATATTCTGAAAGACGACCCACTTTCTGGGCGTCCAAAGACCTCGGGAGACTAAAAGCCGTATCTTGGATGGAATTCATCCAGCAAAGTCTTGGCAGCTCGTGTGCAGTGGTGGCTATGGCTATTATTCTTTTACAATAACTTCTGGCTTTATAGCTGTGCTTATTTTTTATTGCCAAAGGGTTACCAAATTTTGCCTAGTCTGAGGTGGATACAGTTATACCAGGTTATCACGTATTTTGAAAAATGTGCTTTATTCATTTACATATAATTTATTATATTTACACATAATTTATATACAATAAAATTCAGCAATTTTAAGTGCACACTTTAATGAGTTTTGACAAATGCATGGAGTCATATTACCACTCCCATGCCACGGTACAGAACTTTTTCATGGCCCCAGAAAGTTTCCTCGCGTCTCTGGGAAGTCAGTCCCCTCCACCCACTCTGGGTCCTGGCACCCTCACATCTGCTGTCTGTCATGACAGTGTTGCTTTTTCTAGAATTTCATAGAAATAGAAGCACACAGCATGCTGTCTTTTGTCTCTCACTTGCCATTCTATTTTCTCATACCTTTTATACCATCCAAATGGGGAGTGCTGGTTTTGATTTGGAGCAAAGGGGAAAAGGGGAAATGATCGGGGTAACATTTGTCTGTTTGGAGGCTCGTTGCCTAGCGATGCTGCCCCACTCATAGAAGAAGCCATCGCTCAAGGTTAAGCTGCAGATGCCGCGTCCCTGTATTTCCTCAAGGAGTGGGATTGCTATTTGCTCTATCCGTCTCTTTGATCGTCCCTTAACCCTGCCAAGACATTGTTTGGCAACAATGATGTACTCTGTTAAAAGAGTACTTTATTCATCTTTCTTTGATTAATTCAGCTCTTCTTACAATTCTTCCTGGTGCCTTTCTGAAACATTTCTTCAAGTTGACATTTTAATTTAAATTGCCAAGAAAGAGAAAGACAGTATAAATAACCATCTGTTGTAAACATGGTATTCGGAGCTCTCCATGTGGAGGACTGGTTTCAGGTCAAAAAAAGACAGGCCAGAGACGTGGTATTTTACTTATTTTTTTTTTACTGGCATGTTATCTAAACTTTATGAGCCTTAGTTTTCTCATTAGTAGCATGAAGAGGATAATACTTCCTTCATTAGGGTATTTTGAAGACTCGATTAGATAACCCATGAGCACTGGCGCGCACACACACCCCTGGAACACAGTAAGTGCTCAGTACCAGAGGCTGTAACGTGAACGTTACTTTTTATAACATTTGAGAGATACTTTATATAACATTTAAGATACTTTTATATAACATTTGAGATACTTTTTATAACATTTGAGAGATACTTTACTTCCAGGTGACAATTCGCTCAGCACTTTTCCAGTTAGTAAGCTGTAACTAATACCGCAATGCATAAAGGGAGATGCTTTTGAAGATGCTCTGACACAAATTCCTTCATAAAGAGAACTGTTGCTGTGCCTTTTTTTTTTTTTTAAATATAGGAACAGACTTCTTTTTGCTTTGGATTTTCTTAACTATGCCAGATGTATTTAAGGTCAATTTGGCACTGTTGATCTCCCAGGCTTAAAGTTAAGGTAAATTTTCATGAATGTACACACAAGCAAACAACACGTAGAGAACCTTGCTACTCAAGGTGTGGCCTCCAAGTCAGCAGCATCCACATCACCTGGGAGCCTATTAACTACGTCCTGGGCAGGACCTAGAGTCAGAATCACATTTTAATCACACCCCAGGAGACTGGGGTGAGAAGCACTGAGAGTAAATGAACAGGTCCCACCTCAACTGCTCACTCCGGTATTTAGTTCTTCCTGGAGCCCTGGGTTGAGAAGAAATTTGAGTCTTCGCAGGCTTAGGAGGGAAGAACACTGCTGCTCCACAGGCTCTGCCATGGGCAGCGGAAGGGGACAGTGTTGGGTAGCTGCATTTTAGCCTGGCAACTTCATCTGGTTGTTTTCCATAGGTGATTTCATCAGTTGCCATATTTCACAAGGAAAGCTGACACTGATTAGAGGAGGAATTTACCTACTCTTGAGTCCAACACTGTGCCTTAATAGGTGAATGTGTCATCACTAATTTCCTGTAGGCTCTGATTTCTAGAAAATGCTAGTTTCTAAGAAGTTTGTATGAATAAAATCTCATTTGAGGATTTGGGGCACACTGACCCATACTCAAAGCTAGACTGCTCACAGGTCTTACAGGCAAGCGTCAGACACCGGAGGGCTCAGCGCGGCGGGGAGGAAGCACACAGGGGACTGCTGAGGTGTGCTCACGTCCTTCCACCCCACTGCCCAGGGGACAGCCCCTTAGTCAGACAAAGGCCAGTCCCAGAAGGGCCAGGAGTACGTATCTGATGTGACAGAGCTTTTGCCAGCTTTTCGGTGGAAATAGTGCTACCTGGTATCCATAAAAGAGAATTTTCCGAATTACCTGTAGTGCTTTGGGAATTTTTGAAAACCTCATTATCCCTTAAAACAAGAGTAGATAAAAAAATCTACTCTTTATTGTGTAAGCGCTCACATGATAAAGAAATGTCTGTATTAAAATTATCTTGAGTGTTTGATGCTATTTGAGGTAGTAAAAATAAATCCCTGTCCCTTAGACCAGTGCTGTCCAATAAAAATATGTGAACCACATTTGTAAATTTATGTTTCCTAATGGCCATGTTAGAAAAGAAATGGCAAAATTAATTTTAATGATGTTTCATTTAATCCAGTCTACCCAAAATATTACCATTTCAACTGTAATCAGTATGAAATTCATGAGATATTTCACATTCTCTGCTTCATGCTAAATCTCTGAAACCCGTTGTACAGTTTGCTCTGACAGCACATCTCAACGCAGACTTGCCACATTTCAAGGGCTCAACTGCACTCTTCACCAGGGCTACTGTCCAGGACGGAGTGAGTCCCCATAGCCTAGGCCCAGGTGGCTCTTTTGGCGAGATACGCTGTGGAGAAGACATTTTATGCTGTTGGTTTGAGTTGGCCTGATGGAGTCTGTCACTCACTCCTGCAGGCCTGGGCATGCCGCCAAGAGCAGCAAAAGGGCCTCTATCTACAGAGGCCCACAAGGGACCTAGGGTGCAGCCGCGATGTTAGCAAAGGTTAGAAGGTTGCAGTGGTGGGTGACGTGTTGGAACATTTCTTCATTTCTTAAAAACAAAGCTGAGAACGTTTTTATTTTTATCTTTTGTTTTTTGGGGGGAGGCTATTAAATTAAGGGAAGGAGAGAAGAAAAAATAAGAGAGAGCACTCTCTTATTTCTAAAGTTTTATTCTAAAACTCATCTGAAAGGCTTAATTGATGTTAGGCCACTGAAAGTCTCCAATGGCACCAGTAGATGCCAATAATCATTATGGAAACAGAAAAAGTTCTAAATATCACATTTTAAAAATGCCCAATGTCTGAAACTACAGTACACAAAACTTTTAGTTTCACTAATAGGCAACTTGCGTATCTATAAGACACTAGGTAGCCATGGATTTTTTTGAAGAGGGATAGAAAGCTGTTGCAAGTGAATTAAAGCAAATCCTCTGCCATATCACAAATATACATCGAAGCCACACACCCAACCCATCACAGTTCTCATCATCACTTCTTCTTAGTCCGAATGCTTCAGGAAGTATTTTCAGAGCATGGTCTTTAACACCATAGTCAATAACACACAAGCTCTTCAGACCACCTGTCTCCTCGCTAGTTGAGGGAATCCGTTCCAGCTGCTCAGGTGTGTGCAGAATTCCAGGATAACTGCAGCCTTTTCCAGCTAGATTCCTGGCAGGTGTCTCCTGCCTGGGCCTGGGCACATAGGCAGTCCCACCCCTATTCTGGGTGGGCAGCACTTTCTGTACAGGTCAAGGACAGCCAGGGTGACATCAGGCTGGGGTCACCCAAGTGCTCAGGGTAGTGGTGATGGGGAAAGTCCAGGGCAGCATTCTCAGAGAGCCAGCAGGGTGGGGGTCTGCTGCTCCTGTACCCCGCTAGCCCTTTTCTTGGGGAACTGGATCCTTCTTCTCTCCTCCTTCACACAGCTCTGACCCACCGCTCAGCAAGCTGACAGTGGGGTCCCTGTGTCAGCCACTGGTGTTCCCCATCTTTTCCATCCCTTCACACTCAGGGTGTTTGGTCTCCATTCCGGCTCTAGCCTGGTCCCTGCCTGCTGGCTGTGACAGTGGGGATCCTGGCTGCCCTTTGATTTCTTCTCTTTTCCATGTGCTCCAGTGACGACACTGAACCTCACTAGCAACCAGAGTTGTGCAGACCAGGAGGCTGGCCAAAATCAGAAAAGTGGAATATCCCAAATGTGTATGTGGAAAAGGGGACACATGGATACCACCAGTGGAGTGGACATGGAGAGCAGGCTGGCATTACTCAGGTACTAAGCTTTCATGCATGCTGGGACCAGGTAGCTCTACTGCGAGGCCTTGTACTCCATGGGAAACCACACACAGGTCCAAAGGGGACACGCATGAAAACACCGATCACAATCACTGGCAGCAACCCCAGGCCCATCATCAGGAAGATGGAGACGTGAGACACACGGGCATGTACTAATAACAATCACGTGGCAGTTGGAAGCAATGCACGCACACATGAGCAAGTTGGGCAGACATTTAAAACGTGGTTGAGTGGAAAAGTCAGCATTACAACAAGATCTGGGGCGGAACGGTGCCATTTATGTCACCTAAATACAGCACCCTCTGCGTCATAAGGACACATGAATATCAAAGGGCGTAAATTAGACACATGGGGTGGGAACCTACAGAGGGAAGAGGGGGTTGGGGGAGGAAGGGGAGAGGAAAACCAAGCAAAGCGAGGAAGGGCCTTGCATAGCCCCGTGGCGACTGAGCCATGCGCCGAGGGGCACAGCTAACTCAACCCTGCACCCAAAGAAAAACAGGAACCAAAACAACCTCACAGAGGCATTTAGAGATCATCTCAGAATTTCCTCCATCTTCAGTGCTTCCAGATTTGCCAAATATCTAATTTTGCTTTCCTTATGTCTTACTCAGAAAGCCCTTGATTTCGCCTGGGAATACTGAGAAATTTTCCAAAGAAACTCAGGTATAGTTAAAGAGTCCTTCAGCTCTTCCTAAGAGTAGGGTATAACTTTAACTCTGAAAGCTCCTGCAGTAGTTGTCCAACAGGTGGAAACACTTCACATGTGCTCACAGGTCCGTGGCTCCTCTCATTACTGAGCATGAGGATGTCCGGTTAGTGTCCAGAATTTGAAGACTGCCCACATGATGGGAATTGTGCTTTTCACTTCTGCTCATTGAGACCACAAAATGACACAAATTTATTGTGGTTTAATAACATCTTCCAATTTGTTATTAACTACAATTGCATTTACTTTCATCTGAAAAAAAAAGTACATTTTTATCCAAGATGTATTAATTCATCCTACAGACAAGGCTTGGTTGTAAATGGTTTCTGGACCCTTGTAGCAACTCCATAGTCCCTAAGGATCTGTAGCCCACTGGATAGACTGACCACGTTATTCTTTCATCAACTCTGGGGCTGAGGCTACAGCTGCTGGGAGACAGGAGTATGTGAACAAGAATAGTGCAATCTGCTCGTCCTGGGTTCCCTCTCTGGTCACCCTCCATGCCCATCACTAGGGAAGGTGACAAAGTTTTCCTATTACAAGAAAGATTCCTCTAGCAGAAAAAATGTCCTCAGTTCTGACTATTTCCCTAACATTCCCTAAGTTATTCTCCTGGAAAGGATAAAGATTCTCTGCTCTTTAATGAACCCTTTATTTAGGCACCTTGCAAAGACTTCCTATCAATCCATTGCCCTTTATGTATGGAAAGGAGGAAATTATATTTCCTTTCCCTCAAATAGTGCCAAAGTCAGAGAAAAAAGAAAACAGAGCAGGTCCATATAACTTTTTCCAAACCAAGTAGTGTAGCCATCTCTGCACGGATGGGCCCAATGCAGTTTGTATGAGTGGGTGGGTTTGCACCATCAGCACCCCTAGGAAGACGTGTTGCTATGCCAACACAACCTAGATGTCCTTCATCCACCCATCCATTAGATGGATCTTAATTTTAATTCTTTCTTTTTTTTTTTTACTTTTTTTTTTTTATTTCAGCAAATTATGGGTGTACAGATGTTTAGGTTACGTGTGTTGCCCTTGGTTCCCCCCCGCCCCGAAGTCCGTGTTTCAAATATGTCCATCCTTTGGGTAGTGCGCATTGCACTCCTGTGTATACAAATGGGAGGCGACGGGTAATTTTAATTCTTTCTAAGGAAGGGAGGATTTATCCCATGAAAATCCAGCACCTGGTATCTTTTTATATCATCTTCCTGGATGAGGCCTCGAATCTCAATGTGTTTTCTCCGTTACTATTTAGTACGATTTCCTCCTGTGTCAAAGGGGCACATCTGTGTACACCCAATGTTCAATCTCGCTCTGGGGAATTTAAATGGATTTCACTTTCTTCCCAGGCTGCATCTCTTTTTTCAGTATTATTTCAGGAAAAAAGGCAATTTTCCTGGTGGGTCAAAGATCTAGTGCGTAGGACTGTCATGGAAAGGGCAGCTATGGATCATGAATAGCACCAGGAACTCCTCCGGGGCCCCTGGCTGCAAAGGGCTCTGGACGTACTATGCATTATGGCCTCCGCCGAGGAAGGCGCTCACAGAGAGGAGCACGTTCTCATTTCCCCATGGTAGGGAAGAACGGGCATTTGGATTGCAGAAACTGATTTCGCCAGAAACACAAGAATGGGTAAGACGGCAAAGGAACAAAACACTTGAAAAAGCCGATAGAGGTGAAGGTTCCAAAGAAGGTATCAGAGGGACATTCCCTGGCACACGCTGAAGACAGAAAAAGGAAAAGCAAATTCACTCCTCTCTTCTGTTAGAGAAGGACCCAGAGCTCAAATAATTGAATTAGGTATGTTCACAATTCTCACAAAAGAGAGCAACCAATATTAACAGAATAAAATAAGCCTGAGTGGCTGATTTGTTTTGTTTTATATTTTAATTTTGTTTGCAATATCAGTGGGTCCTGGGCTAGGCTAGACAAAAGCAAATGCATCTCTGCCTACCAAGGGGTGCTGGGTAGGAAGAGGGGACCCTTGTTCCTAAAGGGTGAGGGGAACCCATCCTTTGAGCAGGGAATGTGGAAGCCCACTGATTTCCAGATTACATGACTAAAGCATGACTGAGTAGCTCTCAGCATCACTACGTGGAGCTCAGATCTCCCCTCCTGGGTCATAACCCACAAATGTTAGAGTAGAAGACGAGAAGACAGGGCCAAGGTCCAGTGCAGCGGCCTGAAGATCAGGTGCAGGTGTTAACGTAAACGGCCCTCACGCAGAAGCCATCATAGCTAGAGGGGCTGAGAATAACAGGTAAAAACTGCCTTGAACTGGCTTGTCAGCGATCTCTGCCACCTTACATGAACTTTGCCTAAATACAAGATCATTTACATGGTGGTTTTAAAATTTCTCCATCCTTGACATCACCCTGACAGTTCTGAGAAAATCTTATAAAGTATAAAAATGGGAGGGAACCCAATTCTAGGAATTACTACCTAGATTTTTAGAAAAAGTCAACCCTTTAGCCTTGAACATTCCTCCCCTCAATCAGTAAGACTACAAAAGACCAAAACCATTTCCTCCTGGTAAAGCCGCTCTTTTTCAGTCTGCCTGTTCTCTCATTTGAGAGTGTACTTTTGCTTTCAATAAGAATAATAGTAAAAAAAAACCTTTTGTTTGGTTGGCTTACGTGGTATGTCCTGAAATTCTTTTTCCTGATGATTACCAAGAACCTGGAAAAACCTCCCCTCGGAGGCAGCTAACACGTAGACCTGCCTGTCAGGTTTGCTGGAATCTCAGCAGCAGGGACAGCAGAGTAAGTGAGAATGGAAAGGGCTGTGGCTCTGAGCCTAAACAAGCAAAGGGACTCGTTCCTCCAAGTGGAGAGGCCAGCCGGAGGGCAGAGGACACACTAGGGTCTTCTGTGAGCTGGCTCTGCCGTCTATGGCCCAGGTACTCATCGGGAGGATGGGCTCTCGGCGGCAGCAATCTCTAGAAAGAGCAGGTACCAGCCGTGAAGGGGGTGCCAGCATCTAGTTTTAAGACAATGAACGCGTGAAGACTTTACTACTTTCTGAGGAAGGAGCAGGCAGAGAGCAAGCAGGGGCCCGGGGCCCAGTCAGACAGGCTAGGGCTCAGGAGCCGATGAAGGACTAGAGTAGAAACCAGGCATTGAGTAAGAAGGGGCTGGGGAAGAAAGCGGAGGCTTGGCAGGCACAGGGCGTTCAGCAGTTTGCCTTTGCTACTGGGAATAGACCAGCAAATTCCAGGGCACCTGCTCCAGTCAGGCCAGCAATCCCAGTTTGCCCATGACACTTTCAGTGTTAGCTCTGAAACCCCCAAGTTCCAGGAATCCTCCCAGTCCTGGGAAAACGGGGACAGTTGACCACCCTACTGGACACCCTCTGAGTGCATTAGCTGTCCTGGGTTCTGTGAATACCATTACCCTTCAGTAATATGTCCTCAGACACCAGCATTGGCTGAGAGGATTGAAAAATGAAGTTTATACAACAATAAGGCTGAGTGCTTTCCTTTCACAGCTCTCATGAATATTTCTCAAACTTTAACTTGTATTAATAAGAAATAGTTAGGATTTTGACAAAGGCATCACCCAGTAATTTCAAGAGGGGATCTGGAAGATGAGTTTGGGTGCGTGGGAGAGAAGGCACAACTCTCTGCGGTTCCTCGCTCAAGACGCTGCTCCGTGGGGAGGCACCTGGCAGCTTCCCTGGCTCATTCCAGGATTGTAATCTCAGTCTTTAAGGCACGTGTAATTTGAATTTCTAATACCTTTAAAGTCATATAATGCTCTGGAACATCCTCTCCTCCATATTTATATGGGTTAAATGAGAGCCCACTGATATGGAAGGTGTTAGGTTGAATTTCCTTTAGTGAAAGTGTTAGGTAGATAGCGAGGGATTCCAGGTCTCCTAGGGATGAAAGTGGGTGCCTTGCCTTAATGTAATTGCCCCATGTGGGAAGAAGGAGAACGGTGGGCCCGTCTTGGCCCTGCTCCACCTTAATCCTGTCCTGAGTGATTGCCACACCTGGGGTAGGAGGGAACACCCTATAAATCTACCAATCAGAATTTAGTGCACCAATTGCAAAAGAATGCAGAGGACTCTTTAGCCCACGGGCCAAGCTGCACAGGTACAATAGAGCCCAGAAAGTGACCTAGAACACCCCACATGCATAGTAAGACTCAGGTCATGCGACTCCCAACTGTCCAATCAAAGGGGTTCAGTGGTGATGTCTGAGCCACTAGGGGGGTCCCTCCTGGGATGCTATAAAACAAGACTGAGACCATAACCAAGCCCTTCCTTTTGCTCTCCCTTTGCTGTGACAATGGGTCCTTTCATCATCTGTGGTGTATGTATCATGCTCTGTAAACCTATATCTTGCTCTGCCCTATACTCCTATCTTTCTCTCCTCAATAAATCTCATTTTTGTGCTTGTCTTACTTTGGTGCATCTGGTCATTCTTCAGCCATGAGCGCGCCAAGAACTGACATTTCAGACCTCGAAAATGCAACAAAAGGAACTCATTAATCACTACGTTTAAGAAAGGAACTCAGAGCCCTTGACATGCTCTTGACATAACAGTTTATCAGTGCTGCTCTTATGACCATTTCAGTGTAGCATAAACGGTTCTCACATTTTATGTTAGGTAATCTTATTTTTAAAAAGTTAAAGACACAGAAAGTAAAGACAGCCATTTAAACACAGCCCATTTATAGAACTCAGGCTATTTCCAAAAATATGAAATATGAGTAAATTAATGATTGGCTGCAAAGGTCCATTTTGTGTTGGGTATATCAAGTGTCCTGACATTTTTTATGCATCTAAGAATATTCTAAATTAAAGCGAATGTGATAATATGCATACACAGTTACCATTTTTGAGTCATTTTCAAGATGAGGGCTTTGCTGGTAGAATTGGCACCATTCACTGTGCAGTGAAAGAACGAAGATTTAGCTCTGTCAGGGGAAAGCACTGGATGTGTTCCCAGTGACTTTTTTTCCAATAACCTTAACTATTTTTGGGACTCACACCTTTCCCATTCTGACACAGGACTGTCCTACAGACTCTTCCGCCACTGCCTGGACCTAAACTATGTTCTCTGGATCTTTTGAAATTAATTTCATGCAGAGAAATTTCGAATCCCAAGTCTGAGATAACAACTAAACACAGCGGTTAACAAAGACAACATCATAACTGGACTGAATTACCATATAGCCCTGATGGACTTCATGAAAGTCAGAATCATGGTGTGGTTCCTCTTTTGGAAGAAAAAAATTGTTTATAAAAATCCCCCTTTGAAAGGAAATGTCAGAAACAGATATTCCCAAAGCTGGAAAGTCCCTTTCTGAAGCAACATTGGTATTCGTGTGACAGTTCATTAAATTATAGAAAAGACAGTAGCCGTTAAGAGTTAGAAGTCCCTCCAATAACTAAGGTAATCTAAAAATTAGCAAGACACTTCTAATGAGGTTTTAATCTTTTCTGTTCTGGAAATATGTCAAAGAGTGGGATCACTTATACTGATGATGTGCCCAAAGGAATCCCTTTGGGATCAGAAAGCTCAGATGTCCATTTTTGATGTCACCTGAACATACCATCATGGGAACTGCCCATGTGCTTGTTTATGCGTGAACACCTACTGACATAACACCTGGTATTCAATTTCAATAAGCTGTAGATTAGCTATGAACAATATACCATATACGGATATCCTAAAAATAAGAAAATTACAATCAAACATTATGGGTTTATTTTGCCAGCATAGCATAAAAATATCACTAACAAATATGGACATATTAAGTTCTGTGGTACTAGAGGCTTTTTGTTAACTAGAATTATAACCTACTATTCTCCACGAGCACATCCCATACAAAGACAAGATGTGGGAGTTTTGTGGGGAGGGGAAGGAGAGGGATCTTTAGGGTAAAGGCCTTTAAAATCCTTGAAAAATAGGAAAACAAAAATGTTGCCACAGTTACTACCTGTGTAGTTGTATAATCCAGTTCAGTACAGTGACAATGGCTGTCCGATCAGTGTATCAGGTGACTATTGATAGATAACGCAGCATAACAGCCATTAATCTTAGCAGCGTGAAGTAGTAAACGTTCATATGGCTCAGGTGTGTGGGCTGGCTGGGCAGCTGCAGAGGCAGGCCCGGGGAAGCTTTGCTGGAGCAGCTCTACTATGGGTGTTTCTCAGCCTCCTCTGGGCCCCACAGGTGAGGCTGGAGGTATTCTCTTCATGGTGATGGCTGAAGTGCAGAGGGAAAGCCTGACTTCAGAACCACATTTCATCACATCTGCATCACGTCTGGTAACCTACCACCGGCCAAAGCAAGCCACATAACCAAGCTCAATGTGGAAGCGCAGGAAGTACACTCCACCTACCACGAGGCCAAGGAAATTTACATTGCCATGCCCAACATCAAGGGAGCCAGGAAGTATTTTCATCTCTTGGAAATGAGAGAGACGAATGAATATTTACAAATAATAATCTAATCTATCACTATCAGATGCCTTTTGGATAACCAAAAATGTGTTGAACCCTATTCTGGCACTTGAACTAGTAATACTATGATCAACTGCATTAGTTAGCTTTGGCTGCAAGAGCAGACACCTCCAAATCTCTGTAGCATATGGAGACAGGTTTAGCATACAGTAGCTTATTGCAGAAACAGCTATTTCTCCATACTGCAGTGTGGGTCAGCTGGGGCAGCTCTGCTACAAGGTGTAGCTCTTGTCCTGAGACCCACGCTGAAGGAACAGCCTCAACGTGGGATGTGCTGTTCCTGTGGCAGACGCTAAGAGCAAGAGGGCCGTCAGAAACTCATGATGCCTCTTAAAGCTCCTGCTCTGAATCTGTATTCTGGCACTTCTGCTCTTTGGGTCCAATCAAGTCAGGTGGCCAAGCCTGACACTGGGTGGGGGTGGATACTGCCTGCAGAGAGGTATTGCTACAAGTCACCTGGCAATGGGCGGGGATGGGATGTATAATTCTCTTACAGAGAGGAAGTGAATAGTTGACAACATTAATACAATCAATCACAGGTAACATCACTTCACATTCACTAAGAAAGAATCCCAGCTCTCTACTACTTAGCAATAGACCACATCTACTACTACCAAAAATTGTAGGCACTCTCAAATACTTGTCCATTCTATTTTGACAAACACACACATTCAGCACCTGGGACAGTGGCCATAACCGCCGATGAACACTGTCATTCAATACATCATTCACCCATACACACAGTACTATTATATGTCCATCGCATGAGAGAGGAAAGCTGAGCTGAGTGGTTAGTGATCAGGCGTAAGGCAAGAAATGGCACACTACAGGGAACAGGGAGGAAGTAATGTCCAACTGATACCACAGAAAAATTTCACATTGACTGGAACATCAAAAACTGCCTTCTGAGCAAAATAGAGGGTGTAGCCAGGGCAGAAAACAGTTCTCTTCCCCAACATGCTCCCTTGGGTCACTGGGTGACGGTGGATGTTCCCAAAGACATCGTGAGACACTGTCATGCTGTAGATGTGCCTGTGCTATAATTATTGTAGACTCACCACCAATAATTTGCTTTTTATTTTTTCAAGTAGGCCTTAGAAATTACAGTATGCAAATGCTACGAGGCTAAGAACCACCAGACTAGGTGTCTCAGGTAATCTTCCTTCTGTGTTGGGCGATCACCTACTGTTTACAATCCCACCCATCCTCTGATTCTCTTTAATTTCTACTAACCTCCTAGGAGCTCACGCCACTTGCCTATTTTATGTTGGTATTTTGATTTCCGGATTCTATTTTTGGTGAATAATGATTATACTCCTGGTACAGTCAGAGAGCCTGTAGTTCTGGTCACCTGTTTTTCTACCTGTTAGCTGTCTCTTCCACAGAGCCAGAGGCCTGCCAGGAACTTTGGAATATGGAAGCACAGAGACCAGTGAGACAGAGACAGAGTTTGCCTACCCATGAAATGAGTAACATCCATATGAACTATAACTGAGGCGATTTACAGGACACACAACCCTCAGAATAATCCATCTGGTTGAATGCTGGAATCAAATCCATCAAACTTTTCTCTTCCCGTATCTTCCCTCTACTTACTATAGCCCTGGGGAATAGTGTGATCCTGGATCGTAGTGAACTTAGGTTATCTTCTGCAATATAGGGCATCCTTGGGTAGTTAGGTCCTTAGGATCCCCTAAATATACTAGGACCCCTGGTGTCAGCGATGGAACAGGCTGGGCTTGGCAGGTGGCCGAGGTTCTTTTGGAGAGGGGAGACTGCAGAGGGGCCAGATCTCCTAGGGCTGCTTTGAATCCAACCAGAGTCCTTGGATCCTAACGTTGACATGAACAATATTTATTTGAGTCACCAAAATATGAGTAATTGATACAAGCCATGCTTATCATTCCACAAAAGCTATACTAGGATCCTGCTCTGATTTTGGTGTTGGAGTTCAAGTGCAACACCTGCCTTGCTGGCCAACACTTCTGGTTATCACGAAGAGGTGTTTTGCACATCATTATGCTTTGTGGGAACATAAGGCCCTTTGAGATGAAAAACAATGGTGTGGCCTCTAACATGATTAATTCAGTTCTTAACAAGGTGTTTTAAAGTGAAATGTTAAATCCTTCTCATTTTGAAGATAAAGCTTTGTTTTTCTGCTTATGTTGTACAACTATTATAAAAGGGTTTGAGATGGGTAGGTTCAGTTTGGAGACATTTGTTTCAAAAACCAAAGCACCCTTGGAGAAATAGGTGATTCCAAGTGTGAGACTGGAACTTACAAGATGAGTTTGTGAGTTGGAAATTGTGGTGTGCTAGGAAGTATTCCAAAACTACAAAAAGAGTGACAGGACTCAGGAACCAACACAAACATTCTTTGTCCAAAGATGGGGCAATTTGCGCATCAATAAGGATACAAACTAAAATAGCTGCAAAGGACTGAAACATATACAATCTGTTTAAATCCAGGCATTTACAATGAGGCTTGAAAAACCACACAACTCACTGATCACTGTTGGAGGATACAGGGAAGCAATTTACTATTTTGAAAAAAAAGAAAGAATTATGCATATGTCCTGCCTTTCCTATATGAACTATATCTCAGGGTAACCAAGAGTTGATGGGAGAAGTTGGTCTTCATAATAATATTTCAGTAATAAATGAAGATTCCATTAAGAAATGGAATTTACATTTCCATTAAATGTAGTGGAAGAAGTGTTGCCAAAAGTATCAAACCCAAGCCTGATAAAGCTCTAGATCTAACCACCAATTTACAGGCAGTACTAAAAGTCAGAAGAACATGTTAAAGGATCCTAAGGATGTAATCAACAAAATTTAGACTGTGGGAAACTCTACAGGCAAAACTCCCCGGGATTTTTCACCCTCAAAGTTTCCAGGAAAAGAAAAAGTGCAGGAACTTATAGATTAAAGAATCCTGAAAAGGTAGCCCAACCCATCACAACATACAAACCTCAGGAGGATTCTAATGCAACAAACAAGCCATAAAATAGGGTAAGACAATCAGGGAATTGGAAACCCTGATTTGATAGTTGATATTAAGGAATTATTTGCTTTTTCTTAGAATAATGGCATTAAGCTTATTTTTATATTTATATTATATATATTTCTGCTCCGCCCCCCACCCCCATTTGCTCTCACAGTGGCAATGAGTCCTCACAGCTGGATCAAAGTTGTGGTTTCTTGTACTGAATTTTAAGAGCCAAATGAATATTTCTTGCTGTTCATTTAGCAGTGTCTTGAAGATAGCGCACACGTAGTCCCAGAACTAAGTATTTATGTGTTTCTATTTTAGAGAAAAATATTACAAGATGAAATGCTCTTTCATAATGGCTGGATATGATTCTTTTCAGTGAGTGGCAAGAGTAGGTTGAGCGTAGAAAAAATAAGATTGGTTAGGAGCTGGTAATTGTTAGATCTGGATGGTGTGTGTATAGAGATTCATTATACTAGTTTCTCTAGTTTTGAATCGGTCTGAGAATTTCCATATTAAAATTTTTGGGAAAAAAGTAAGAATAAAATGAAAAGTCATTAGGATAACAAAAACAAACAAAAACCCCAAACTTAGCTTTGGTAACAGAATGGCAAGAATGGCAGCTAGGACGCTAGAGTCAATTTCCCAGGGAAGCAGAAGTCTGGCTTCAGACCTGGCTTTTCAATGGAGACCATCTGTCTAACCTCTGAAAACTAGAGTTAAAATGACTTGGAAGGCACTGGATCCCCTAGTTCATGATCTTGTACAAGCACAGCCATGTAGAACATGGAACTAGTTTGCTGTCGACACGATCTCTACAGTGCTCGTGAATTATTCAATAGAAGCTGGGTCAGTGGGTCCACAGGAGCAGCCCTGAACTGGACGCTTACAGGACGTGTAGCAGCAGCTGCTTCTGGAAATCACACTCCTCTCAGTGACACTCACTGTGACACACAACTTGCCTGAAGAATGCGGCATTCTATTTCACAGGCCATCAGCACACAGCTATTTTTTCTATGTTCTTATAAACCTTGACTTAGCTCTTATATATGCTTACCTCTGGGACAATGTGTGCAGTATCTTCAGGATACTGCTAAGTGAATGGCAAAAAACATGCATTTGACTATTAAAATTGAACAGAAATGATCATACCTTTGATCCAGCTGTGGGGACTGACAGCCAATGGGCTGAGAGCAAGCTGGGAAAGCAGGGGTATGTTTTTCCCCGGAACGGGATGCATAGCTCAAATGTGCTCACTCCAAGGATCCATTAATCATAGTCCTTAAATAGATCATGCTTTATCTTTACCACACATTTTATATCTGTAAACCTCAAGGTACATAATTAACCTATTTACATTAGTGGTAACTGGTCACTAGAAACCTTTGGAAACACAGAGACCACTGCCTGTCACACTTTAATATAAGAAGGAAGAAGGCAGGAATCTAAATATACCTGACCTAGTTCTAGGGCTAGGGAGGGGCCAATACAACCAACAAAACCTAGTTCTTATCAGAATGTTCTTGTAAGAACGTTTTTATTGAAACAAACTGAGTGCTACAAAGAAAACAATGTTAAAAGCTTAATATTCTTCAAGATTTAAATCAAGATTCATTTCTTCCAAAAATTCTTCTCTAGTATTTCTTGTATAATAATCCTTCTGTTACTCTGCATTCACTTAATCTTTGCAGCTAAAGCGTTGTCATATTTTTCTTTATATGCTATTCTGTAATTATTTAGGGGTCGCTTCAAATATATGTTATATCCTCTACCGCACACCAAATCTTCCAGAGGGCAACGAATAAGCCTGTGATCCCCCACCCCTTTCTTAGGGCACTGATACAGAGGCATCCAAAACACCTGCTGGATGGAGGAAGGGAGGAAGGAAGGAAGGAAGGAAGACCAGCATTTGTAAATATAAAGAATAAAATATTGCATTACTGCTCAAGCTCTGGTTTGAATAAGTAGTATTTCCAAGACCAAATTTAAAAACATTTCTTTACACTAAAGTCAATGTCAAAAAACTTATAGTTTGCACAATCAAGATGAATTGTTAAATATAGGCCCTATAGTAAGTAAAGTATAATAATTCAAGTAACTTGGTTCAGCTACTACAATATGAACTGAAATGATCAATTAACCTTAACTATAATGTTATTACAACTTTATAATTATTTCTTCTTTAATATATCTTATTACCTTTCCCAAGATCTTTTTAGTTCAAACTGAAAATTATTTAGTCAACATTTGGTAAGATACACACAATTTTAAGAAGCAAAATTAAGTACATATGTGACAAAGAAATTAATTACCTATTTTAACCATCTTTGGTACCAGTAACATATAAAATTACCTTCGAGTAATTTGGTGAGAGATACTTCCCATTGCATTTAGCAATGCTTCTCAGAATTTTTAATGCTTTGTCTCCTTTCTTCCGCGTAATCAGCCAGCGGGGAGATTCAGGAACCACCCTGGCAAAGAAGGAGACTTTTTTGAGTTATGCCTAGGAAGTTCAAAACCTAAAAGTTTATGACTTGAGTTTTTCTATCAGAACGGATCTTGCAATTAGATACAAGTTTAGGAGACTAGGAGAGTTTATAATAGGCCCTGTGAAATGTAGATTATCCTTGCAAGATTATAACAGATGGAAAAAATGCTAACTTGATAATTGGATCATTGCTCATCAAAATAATCAATGTGACAGCGCTCTTGCAAAACCAGGATATCCCACACTATAGTATCTTTGATGATATACGAAAAGAATTGAGATTTAATGAGTATTAGGAAAAGATTAAGAACCTGATTTATGTAAATCAACTTGCTCATATATTAAAATTAAATTAGAAGAATCATTAAAATATGTCCATACTCCAAAAAATAAAATACATATATCTATAGCTTTTTGATAACTTAGTTTTTTGATGCTCTTAACATTTTTTATTCCTCAGAGAATTCCTGAGTAATATTAATCTGCTTAATAGATTATAGAGAGAAGCAAATAAATTTCATTACATTTAATTTGAATGTTGCAATACTGGCAAATATGGTTTGTTGCCTTATTGTTTTCATAAAGATATTGCAAAACAATAATATATAATGTAATTATTTAGAATTTTGTATTTTGGTATTTTATGAATTTATTTTTAATGACAACTAATAATCGAATAATCAAAAATAATCCCTATAAATCCTAAAATTCTCTAAAAAATTCTCAAAGCACATAGCCATTTTGGAGACGTTACAAAATCTCCTTTATTGATTTCATTTTCATGTTGGTTTGGACTCTACATTTCTGTGGAATAAGAATAAATATGATAATAACCAAAGCCACATTACCAGTAATAAAGGAGGAAGAGAAAGTTGGGCAGCGTTATGGCTAGCTGGATCCCTTGCCAACTGGGGATAAAGTAGGCAATTCCAGGGAGAATTATGATTCCAAGGGTGAAGAACATTTGAATCACTATTCCCACAATCCTCCTTTGTTTTGAACCTACTATTTCTGTCACTGAAGGAAAACAAACACAAGAGGTTAGGGAAGCTCAAGATCGGCTCCAAAAGAAACAAACACATACAGAGACATTGCACCTGTTATATCCATCAGCACTGCTAGACCACCCGGGAACTCCACACCTGCTGAGATGATGGAGGTGTGCCTTCCTCATACCTTACGCTCTTCTCTGCCAATTACCAAAAGCATTTGCCATCTTCCTCTTATATACTCAAACCCAGCACTCTTCTGGGTTCACCAGGGGAACACAAAGAATGTATGTGTTGGTTTTAGGACAGATTCATTGATGATTGTCTTGAAAGGTCATTGTCATTATCAAAACATAAATATAGTAAGCTGGCTAAATTTTATCATTGTATCTCTAAAGATTTGCACATTACAGTCTCTTTAGGAGATTCATTGTGAACATTAGACTCTACAAATACTTTTCATTATCACATGACAGCTTCTATTAAATGATAATTCTCTCCACAGTGTTAGATTTTTTTCATTTATGTTATAGTTCTTTAAAAATTTTAATGCTGGAATCCTTTTCTTCTCTTTCCCCTTCCTACTAATTGGTTTCCTCTTTTCTGATCATCCTGGGATTGTTGTCCTAAGATCACACCTTTGAAAATTCACCTAGACTAGGGTCTCCTTAAAAATGCCTCACATTCCAGAGTTATCCCTTCTGCTCCAACAACTGACAACCAATCCCTCCTGACACTTCCCCCACCCACAGAAAGATCTTCAAGATGTCTCCAAAGTGGGCACTGCTTGGAGAAGGCAAAGTAATAACAGAAGACAGTGGAAGCCCAAAGATCTGGAGTAATAATCTAAGATAAGAAGTTGCATTTCCCTGGTCATGAATCCACCTTGACTCCTAAAGTAGGTGGCTGGTCTTGGACTAGAAATAGAGCCAAAGGAGTATCCAGCACTTTCCCAAGTAATCTGAGAAAAAAGTAAAGGGAAGTTTTTCTTTCTCTCATACCCAGAAGGTCAAATTTTGTAGTTATGGAAGATAGCAAAAGGTCACAAATGAACTTCTCATTTTTAAGACATATTTCCCATGTGGTAAAAAGTTCTCCACTTGTACAGGAAGAGGAGAGTTAGATAATATTTGAAAACATAGGAAAGTATTCTCAAACCATATCATAGAATACACAGAAAATGCTTTAAAATGTTGTCTCAAGGAGCTATTGAAATTTTTATAAAAATTAATTTCTAATAAAACAAAGCTAGAAGCCATATGATAATGGTATAGAGTACTCGAAAGTGGATGACTCCAGTTTTTAAGATATTCCATATTTGTTTCCCAAAGTAAGAAGGCATTTCAGTTTCTAAGGCAGTCAGAATCCTGGCTCTGAGCCCTTGTAACCACAGAAATAATTACTGTAGCTGCAATGAAATCTCCTTCGTTAAAGAAACACGAGGAAGGCCAATAGTTGGCACTTCTCAGCCATGTAGCCCTAGTTTCCAAATAGAGAAGGCATAACAATGTCTTACCAATCACATAGCAAGTCATCCACGTCCCCTTTCCAAACACACCTTGCAGGAATCGGAAGATTACAAACACAGGGAAATTTGGTGCAAAGGCCACCACGACACCAGTGACGCCAACGCCAAGACAGGATATTAAGTAAATGACTGTTCTGCCATACCTTTTTGAGAGAGAGGAAAAGGGCTCACCTTAAACATTTTCTTCAACACAATGGAAACCAACTATCATTTTCAGAGTTGCTAAAAAAGTTATAAGTGCAGAAAATGTGTTCTCTATATCTTCATTATTATAAAGTAAAGGATGGTTGAAAACTCCATGTCTTGTTTTATGGCAAAAACAGGGCAAATAAAACATGTACCTCTAAAACGACATTACAAAATTGAAAGCATGGAACATGTCCTCTGTGATTGCAGTTTCCCAAAAGATGGTGTCCCAGGTGTGATACTTTCTAGCGTTTTTGTGGGTTGAGTCATCAGCAGAGAGTGGCAGAAAGAAGTAGCACTGGTGTATGACAACCAGAAGGCCTGGCCCGGGATCTTCTCCCCTCAACCACGTATCAGTCACAGGACCTTGGGCCAATCCCTAAGCTCTCCAAAACTCAGATTTTGTTCTCTTGTTTTTGTTTTTTACCACTGTTTCTAGAATGAGGTTGTAGAGAGGATCAAATAAGATGTTAATGTGAAAGCTCTTTATAAACTACAAAGTTCACAGCCAATGTCAGTTGTTCTTAATTTTTGTATTTTATTTTCATCATTTACATAATGATTATTAAATAGCTTAAGAAAAAGGAACAAGGTATTGTGCACAATACTCCAAGAATCTGATGTTAATTGGTTCAGTATAGTTGTATCAAATTATTGGCTGGTGAAGGTTTGATGTCAATGACTATTAAGATATTTGATTCTATGACATTTTCCATAGAAATTTCCACAGTATTTGCACATATAGCATCTTGCTTGAGTCAGGCAAAGTAGAGGTGGAAGTATCCTTAGTTTAGTTAGATTTTTTAAAAGTGACTCTATTTTACAGAGCAGTTTTGTGTGCTCAGGAAAATGGAGCAGAAAGTACAAAGAGGTCTCTTATACCCCCTACCCCAACACGTGCATGGCCACCCCACTGTCAACGTACACCACAGGAGTGGTACATTTGTTACAATTGTGAGCCTGCACTGACACATCATAATCACCCCAAATCCACAGTGTACTTTAGACTCACCCTTGATGTTGTACATTCTATGGGTTTGGACACGTGTATAATGACATGTATCTACCACTGTAGTATCAAACAGAAGAGTTTTACTGTCCTAAAAATCCTCTGTGCTCCACGTGTTCATCCCTCCCTCCCACCAACCGCTGGCAACCACTGATATTTTTACCGTCTCCATAGTTTTTCTCTTTCCAGAATTACATAGTTGGAATCATATAGTATGTAGCCTTTTCAGATTGGTTTCTTTCATTTAGTAATATGTATTTAAGTTTCCTCCATGTCTTTTCACAGTTTGATAGCCCATTTCTTTTTAGTGTGGAATAATATTCCATTGTCTGAATATGTCACA
>NW_012148063.1:8317477-8318850 GCF_000956105.1 Propithecus coquereli | reverse complement strand
CAAAGATCAGTTGACTATATGTAAGTGGGTCCATTTCTGGGCTCTCTATTCTGTTCCATTGATCTATTTGTGTAAAGAATATATCTATTCTTTCACTAATCCCACACCATCTTGATTACTGTAGCTTTATAGTAAGTCTTGATGTCAGGTAGTGTCAGTCCTCTGACATTGTTCTTATCCTTCAGTATTGTGTTCTGGGTATTTTGTCTCTCCATATATAAACTTTGTCAGTTTGTCAATACCCACAAAATAACTTGCTGAAATTTTGACTGGGATTGCACTGAATATACAGATCCAGTTGGGAAGAAGTGACATCTTGACAATATTGAATCTTCTTACCCATGAACATGAAATATCTCTCCATTTATTTCATTCTTCTTTGATTTCTTTCATCAGAGTTTTGCTTATACAGATCTTGTACATATTTTGTTGTAA
Organism: Propithecus coquereli; assembly: GCF_000956105.1. Classification (NCBI taxonomy): domain Eukaryota; kingdom Metazoa; phylum Chordata; class Mammalia; order Primates; family Indriidae; genus Propithecus; species Propithecus coquereli. The sequence continues at coordinate 8,318,415 of NW_012148063.1, read as the reverse complement.
TTATACCTAAGTATTTCATTTTTAGGGGTGCTAATGTAAATAGTATTGTGTGCTTAAATGCAAATTCCACTTGTTCATTGCTGGTATAAAGGAAAGTGACTGACTTTTGCAAATTAACTTTGTATCCGGCAACCTTACTATAATCACTTACTAGTTTCAGGGTTTTTTTTTTTTTTTTTGGTCAATTCTTTTGGGATTTTTTAACATAAACAATTATGTCATCTGTGAACAAAGACAGTTTTATTTCTTCCTTCCTAACCAGTATACCTTCTATTTCCTTTTGTTGTCTTATTGCATTAGCTAGGGCTTCCACTACACATTGAAAAGGAGTGGTAAGAGGGGAAATTTTTGCCTTATTCTTGATCTTAGTGGGAAAGCTTCTAGTTTCTCATCATTGGGTATTATGTTAGCTGTAGATTTTTGTACACATTCTTTATCAAGTTGAGGAAGTTCCCCTCTATTTCTAGTTTAGTGAGTTTTTATCATGTATACGTGTTAGATTTTGTCAAATGATTTTTCTGTATCTATTGATATGATCATGTCATTTTTATTCTTTGGTCTGTTGACATTATCAAGTATGTTAATTGATTTTGAATGTTGAACCAACCTAGCATACTTGGAATTAATCCTACTTAGTTGTGGTGTATAATTCTTTTCATATGTTGTTGAATTCTATATGCTAATATTTTATTGAGAATTTTTGCATCTATGTTCACGGGAGATACTGGTTGTTGTTTTCTTTTCTTGTAATCTTTGTCTGGTTTTGATATAATGTAACACTAGATTCACAAAACAAGTTAGGATGTATTCCCTCTACTTCTAACTTCTGAAAGAGATTATAGAGATACAGATAATTGGTATAAATTTCTCCTTAAATGTTTGGTAGAATTCACCAATGAAACCATCTGGGCCTAGTGCTTTCTGTTTTGGAAGGTTAA
>NW_012148063.1:8316046-8317321 GCF_000956105.1 Propithecus coquereli | reverse complement strand
CTTCTGCTAACTTTGGATTTAATTTGCTATTCTTTTCTAGTTTCCTAATGTGAAAGCTTGGATTATTGATTTTATATATTTCTTCTTTTCTAATATATGCATTCAATGCTATAAGTTTCCCTTTAAGCATTGCTTTTGTTGCATTGCAAAAATTTTGGTAATTTGTGTTTTCATTTTCAATTAGTCCAAAATACTTTTTTTGAAAATATTCTGAGATTTCTCTTGAGAGTTCTTCTTTCATCTATGTATTATTAGAGGTGTGATTGTTTAATCTCCAAGTATTTGGAAATTTTCCAGCTATCCTTCTGTTGTTGATTTCTAGTTTAATTCTACTGTGGTCTGAGATTTCTATTTCTTTAAATTTGTTAAGGTGTGTTTTATGGCCCAGAATGTGATTTATCTTGGTGAATGGTACATGTGAGCTTGAGAAAAATGTGTACTCTGTTGTTGTTAGACCAAGTAGTCTATAGATGTTAATTATTAGATGTTGATTGATGGTGCTGTTGTGTTCAACTATGTCTTTACTGATTTTCTGTCTGCTGGATCTGTCCATTTCTGACAGAGGGGTGTTGAAGTCTCCAACTATAATAGTGGATTCATCCATTTCTCCTTGCAGTTCTATCAGTTTTTGCTTCATGTATTTTGATGCTCTGTTGTTAGGCAAATACACATTATTATGTCTTCTTGGGGAATTGACCCCTTTATCATTATGTAATGCCCCTCCTTATCCCTGATAACTTTCCTTTCTCTGAAGTCTGCTCTGTCTGATATTAATATAGCTACTTCTGTTTTCTTTTGATTAGTTTTAGCATGGTATATCTTTCTCCATGCATTTACTTTTCACCTATATGTTTCTTTATATTTGAAGTGGGTTTCTTGTATAGAATATATAGTTGGGTCTTGTTTTTTGATCTACTCTGACTATCTCTGATGTTTAATGGTGCATTTAGACTATTCACATTCAAAGTGATTATTGATCTAGCTGGATTAATGTCTGCCATATTTGTTATTGTCTTCTATTTCTTGCCCTTATTTTTGTCTTCCATACTTTCCCTCTGTTTTGTGGTTTAATGGAGCATTTTATATGATTCCATTTTCTCTTCGTTCTTAGCATGTCAGTTAAATTCTTTGATTAGTGCAAAAGTAACTGCAGTTTTAGCATTGTTGAAATTTGATACTGGAATACATTCTCAAATAAATGTGGTTATGTTATACATCATTTTAATGCACATTTCTCACTTTATTATTTTTGCTAATGATTTATTACTTGCTATT
>NW_012148063.1:8311656-8314110 GCF_000956105.1 Propithecus coquereli | reverse complement strand
CCATAGTTATTGGATATAGTTCTGGGTTTTTTTTTCAGTATTTTTTCTGTTTTTTAGTTTTGGATATTTCTATTGAGATATCCTCAAGCTCAGTGATTCTTTCCTCAGCTATGCCCAGTCTACTAATAAGCCCATTAATAGCATTCATTTCTGTTACAGTGTTTTTGATCTCTATAATTTTATTTATTTATTTAGAATTTCAGTCTCTCTATTTACTTTGCCCATCTGTTTTTGCATGCTGTCTACTTTATCCATTAAAGTCCTTGATATATTAACCATAGTAGTGTTAAATTCCTGAACTGATAATTCCAACATCTCTGTCATATCTGAATCTGGTTCTGATGTTTGCTCTGTCTCTTCAGACTTCTAGTATGCTTTGTAATTTTTCCTTGACAGCCTGACATGATCAACTGGGTAAAAGGGAGTGGTGGTGAGGTGTAGGGACAGGGGAATCATTCTGTGCTCGCATGAGTAGATCTCGGTATTTCAGTGAGCCTACGCCTCTGGGCTGTGGACTTCTCAAGTGCTTCTCTAGACTCCCCCCACCAGCTGGGACAGGATGGCTGGAGAGGGCTGGAGCCAGCTATTGGCCTTCTCCCACAGGGAAAGCTAGAAGGGGCTGGAATTGAATATTTCCCGTTCTCTACTTGGAAGGCTGGAAGGAGCTGGAGTTGGTATTCCCCTCGCCCCAGGTCAGTGAGGCTCTGAGAAAACCTCAGCAGGTCAAGATCTGGTTAAATAGTTTATCCAGCGGGCAGACAGTGTTAAGAAAAACAGAGCTTTCCGGTATATTTCAAAATGATTCCCCTTCCCCTCCTGCTGCCAGGATGAGGGATTTTCCTTGATAGTCCCTTTGAGACCCTACTAGAGCTCCTTGACTAGGTCCCTCAGGAGTTTTTAGTTTCCAAGCTCATCCACACTGAGCCTCCAGCAATTCATCAGTTACTGTTTGGGTTTGTCTACGCAGGCACTCCCAAGGAGGTTTCTGCTCATGTGCTGTGACTCTCTATATTCACTTGCTTGTGTCTCTAATTAAGGGAGTGGTGAGGAGGGTGGTGACAGCAGTTTGCCCTGTGATCTCTCTTCTCTTATGGATCTAAGAAGAGTTGTTGGTTTCTCAGTTGGCTCAGCTTTTTACTTGTTGTTAGGACTGAGTAGCAACTTCTAAGCTCCTTATATGCTAAGCTGGAAACTGGAAGTTCTAATTCAGAGTTTAAAATTGACCCTCTGCCCTTCCTACACTGTCCTCTCATACATATATGGCCTGTTAAATTCTTTGTTGTCCTTTGCTGCAAGGATAAAAATCACAGATATGCAGGAAGAGAAAAGGCCGCAGGCTGGGCAGTCCTGCCAGGAGGCAGAATTATTCTCGGCTCATCTTTCTTCCAGGTCTGGCACATCCTTTCCAAATAGCAAGTCCTCTAAGAGGACAGATGCTCAATCCCCTCCCAGAACATAGGCGGGGAAAATACCACTCCTTTAGTTAAGTTAATTAAGTTTGGAGTATATTCATTGATTGTAAAAGAGAAAAAAATACAAAAGAAGTAAAACCTTATTTTTAAATTCATGAAGAGTAAAAACAAAATAAGCAAATATTTAAAATGCATAACTCAATTCCAAATTCTAACCAGCTAGGAGAGAAAGTGATTAAGAAAGGAAAGGTGAAGTTTGAAAGGGCTAGAAGTAGAAACAGGAGAAAGGACATCAATAAAGGAGAAGAAAAGGGGGAAAAAGCATCTGATACAAAAGGATCCAGGAGAAACTCAGGTGTAGAGAGGAGCATTGTTGGGGAGGGCTAGAGAGAAAGTGAAGGAGAAAGAGAAAGTGACAGAAAAAGACACCTTATGTTCTATCCATTTTGAAATACTGGTCTGATCAAACTCAGATCTCCAATTGGCTACAGCTGCGGTCCCCAACCTCCGGGTGGTCCCGGTCCATGGCCTGTTACGGACCCGGCCGCAGAGCTCTGCAGCACCCTCTTCCCCCATCCGTGGAAAAATTGTCTTCCATGAAACTTAGGAATGGGAGGCGTTGGGGAGGGCAGTGCACTGCAGGAGGTGAGGGGCTTGAGCCAGTGAGTGCAGCTTCATCTGTATTTACAGCCAGCCACTCCCCATTGCTTGCATCACTGCCTGAGCTCCACCTGCTCCCTCCCTCCATCCGTGGAAAAATTGTCTTCCATGAAACCGGTCCCTGGTGCCAAAAAGGTTGGGGACTAATGGGCTACAGGATTTGGGGCCTTTTGTTACTGAATTAGCTAATTAATTGCTATTTGCAGCTCTCTAAAAGGTACCCTTAGTATCATCCACTGAACGGCACAATCACAAGAACTCACCAAGGCCTGGGCTGGAGTAACTAGAAATATTAGGCCAGATGTGGCCATGGGCCAAAGATTCCCAATCTGTACCCCTTCTGAGGGGTAGAGAGAGGATTATTAGATTACTGCAAGTATTT
>NW_012148063.1:8295147-8310071 GCF_000956105.1 Propithecus coquereli | reverse complement strand
AGTAATGTTAGCCAACGTCATGTAAGTTCCCCTACAATTTTGCTCTGAGGAAAAAATGGGAAACCACCAGATTTATAAAAGTTGTTTGATAAGTCATTAGTCATTTACTTTTTTCTTAATTACTTTCTGAACACTGAAACAATATTTCAACTTGTCCCGTTGTTGGGTGCCCCACAGGCTTTAAAGCCTCAAGTCGATGCATCACAGTAAGATGGAGAAATGCACGATTCATTTTGCAAAGTGGGAAAAGAGAACAGTTTTGAATAGGGACCTGCATCCTTACCACTGGCATATGTGCAGGCAAATCTGTCATGGGAACAAGGACATACGAGTTGAGGATCTGAAAATTGACTCTCTTAAAAGTATCTAGAAGAACCTCAACCTCTGTGATTGTCTCTGTAAACGCCCAAATGGTGTGCTTACCCCAGTTTGAAAACCACTGCATTGCACTGTGGCATGAAGGGAAAACTAATATTGTTGGAAGAGGAATTTCAAGTAGTCTCATAAATACATATTCATAAGCAAACTGTCGTATTTATTGATAAAACCCAACTTCTTGACTTGGTCCTATAGCTAATGACTTGTCATCTAATACAGTTGGAAAAAAGTTGGAGGCAGTAGTAGCTGGCCCCTCACGGAGATGCTGAGAAGACTGACTGAGGTAAGAGTAAAGAGATTTACATATATGCATAAAGTTGTGATCATGGTAATTCAAAAGGATTTTTATCATCAATTTTGGTTTACCAGGGTACAAAAATTTTAAGTAAACTAATAGATAATTATTTATCTCAAATAATTTCCCATTGGAATTCAACATGTAAAGAATGTAAGTACATAAAATAAAGAATAAAAGTACATAAAATCTGAGAAAACAAACAGACTATTTAACTACCGAGAAAATGCCATATTTTGCTTTAGAAACGTATCAACTAGTATCAAATATAAAAACCCACAGAGCAGAATTTGCTTCATTCAGCTATATTTCAAATAGTGGGGTTGGCCAGCACAGGGACACAGGCACACTTTGTATAGATGGCATAGCGAGGCCTACCAAGAGCTAGACTTTTCATGTATTTGTTCAGCTGCTTTTGAATTGTGTGAATTAAAATGCCCCCCAAATATTCTTTAAACCCATATGATATTCTTTAATATAAAATTATCTTCTTGACTCTATCATAAAAGAAATAGTCAAAAGGGTCTTTTCATATTTCCTATTAAAACAAAATTAATTTAAAATAAATGTCTAAATGGTTAAAGCGCTGTGATAACTAAATGACAGTCATTTCGGCCAGATACTGCCTGCCCTTCTCTGCCTTCTCCATCCCAGAGGGCTGGAGGTGTGCCAACTACATTTCCCAGACTCCTCTGCCAGCAGGGTTCTGTTCAGGTTTCACCAGTAGGGAGCCAACACAAGATCAGAAGGCAGGAGGGAGGTCTTGGGCCTTCTGCTTCTGGCTATGGCAGCAGCTCCAGTGCCAATCCTGCAGTGGCAACACTGGTTGGTGGCTGCAGGACTTGGCCAGTGTTTGCAGCCACCGCCTGGCCACATGGGGGCAAAAGGATACTTCCCCACAGGTACCAGCTTTGTAATGGCTGGCCACCAGGGCAGGGACTGACCACCAAGACACTCTGCAGGAGCTGTCCCTCCTGATCTCTGTCCTCTCCTTCTTTTCTAGCCCTTCCAAAACAGCTCGAATCCTAGCCTTCTATTAAATCCCTCTCTGCTTAAAATACCCAGCCTGGTTTCTGTTTTTATAACTGGAATCTTGCCAGTTTTCAAAAGTACAAAATAACTTAAACAAATTAACACTATTTGGGTGATCAGCACAATTATAGCTGTGACTCAAGCATTACAAAAGTGATAGATGTAACCAAAACACTTGTAACCCCTTAGTACTTTGAAATAAAAAAAATTAAAATTAAAAAACCAAATTATGTATCTTTAAAGAAATGCACACCTACCCACACCTGCTTGTGTTTGCAGTACACAGAACACCACAGACGCAAGGATTCAGGAGCTTGGTGTTGACTCTTGCTCATACATTCAGGGAGCAGCCCCTGGCCTACTGGGGCCAATTCACTTGTGAGCTCGCTGCCTGCCTGCTGGCGCAACAGCTCAGGACCTGTGTTTCCTGAAATAAAGTACTAGAACTTGTAATTCCTAGGGAGACCTAAAATCCCCTCTTGTCAGTGGGAGGTCATTGTGGATCACCAAAAATTTACTTAAGTCTGAATCAAAGACACGAGAGTTTATGTCTTTCTTCTACAGCAATTTATGTGGAACAAATGAGGCACCTCCTATTTTTTTTTCAAAGTGAACACATGCAAAAACATTAAACAATTTTTAAATGTCCATAAATCCATGTGTACCCATTCTGTTACTTATTAATCTTCAAAGTCACTTTTACACAAAGAGAATTACTCCCCTTGGCATGAGCAGAAAGTCAATCTGATAAAAGACTCAAACAACTGTTCACGTAATGTTGTAAGGATTACATTGCTTCATTTTACAAAAAGCACAACTGTAGCCAAATCAGAGACTTTTGAAGAGTTTCCAAGTAAGGGCTTTCCTTAGCTCCTCCTAGTTATTAAAATCCAAATAGACATTACATTAATTTGAGTTGTAATGAAAAAAGGCCAGGGCAAGTAATTATTAGGTATATGTTAAAGTTGTGATTTCTAAATTATCCTTAAAACTAGAGTAACGAAACATCTGCAGTATACAAAGATGAAATGTAAGAAGAAAGGCAAAAAATAATGCAAGTATGCAGAAGGCTTAGAAACTCAGAAGGGGGCCTTATCTGCTCCTCAAACCACAGGGAATGAACCCTGACACACATTAGCTGGATTTTTCCATAGAGGTGTAGGTTAGCCCTTTTGAACAAACTCCGACATAAGAAATTCTAAGATTAGAGGACATAACAGTGTTTGACGCCAGTCCTGAGCCACGAAAAATAGTACTCATTCATTGTTTGTATTGTTCTGGGAGAACAGGAGGATTTTGAAGTCAAATTACAATATCTATGTGCCTCTGTTTCGATTTTCTAGGGATGAGTTGTGAATGGAACCATTCCTAATCAGCTCCTAGCTTGGAATCAGAAGCCATTAAAGTTTTCATCAGTGTCAAAACAAACAAACAAACAAACAAACAAACATCAGTGACACCTTTAGTTTGACTATCAGGTGTGGTGTGTCCCTGGCTATCTTTTGCATTGGCCAAACAATTACATGTAGACCTCCACGGGCAGTTTCCATTTTTAATCGACAACAAAGCACCATAACAGAGCCTAATGATGTGTTAAAAATTATAGTAATCAGAAAGAAAATAATTTGGGTTGGGTCTCCCTGAGGGGAAAGGATGTCATTATTAATTCTAGTCATCATGAAATTTTTTTTTAACATGATCTGATGGCATTATTTGGGTATCTTCATTGAATACCAAACAGTTCAAGAATGCTTTCCTTGTATGTATGAACCATCACGGTGAGCTGCAGGTATAAAAACTAATCCGCAGGTATTTACAGATAGCTCCACTCTGGCATGCCTGGCACGATGCAGACGGGGTTGGGAGAAACACCAGCAATGTGCACACTTTCCTTCTGCCTCCGTGAGGAACTTATTGCACAGTTGGGGAGCCAAGGTCAATTTATGTAAAGCAAATGTAGAGCAACTGAGATCTAAACGGAATGGGATCAACTACAAATGCAAGAGCGTTTCAGACAGAGAAATGGCTTGTGGGAGCAGGAGCAGCCGGATACATGAATAAGGCAGGACCTCAACAGATCCCCAAACAATGAGCTGGATTTAGATGGAAATTTAAGGGGAAAGAAGGCAAATACGGGGCGAGGTGAGGAGCAGGCCCAGGCCCAGAGACAGAAACGCGGACGCCAACCAGGCTCTGCCCACAGCACGTGGGTTGTGAAGCTGAGGATTTTAAGCCGGGAGCTTTTTGTCTCTGTCCCACTGTCAAAGGGGAAGGGAATGGAGGTCCAGCGGTGGGACAGAGAGTTTCTCACTCAGGGAACCAGAAGTGTAAAGAGAGCTGAGGAGAGAGTGAGGATGATGCTCAAAAGGACAGAGGAGGAGTCTGGAAGATTGCAAATGGAGAGGCCCAGAGCAGATGTCCTGGCCCCAGGACAGAACAAGATTCCAGGGAGATGACAGCAAGTCCAAGAAACAGAGTCTGCAACGATTGCCCAGAACAGAGTGACTTAGCTTAGTGTAAGGGGGCATCGCTGTGGGATAAAGGCTTGTAGATCCTCACTTGTCATAGGAGCTGCTCCCCACGGTTAGAAATAGCCATGCTTTATGGTATGGTTATGCAAATAAGCTTCGGAATATGGAGAGATGTCTTTTAAATGCATGGTTTTTTGTCTGAACTTGTGAAATTGGGAGAAATAAAAATATTAAATCTATTTTAATAATAATGCCTTGTAAAGGCCAGGCGTAGTGGCTCACACCTGTAATCCTAGCACTCTGGGAGGCCAGGGTGGGAGGATCGCTTGAGCTCAGGAGTTCGAGACCAACCTGAGCAAGAGTGAGACCTTATCTCTTAAAAATAAATAAACAAATAATAATAATAATAATGCCTTGTAATTTATTAACTTATCCCCTTCATGACTCATCCTCAAATTGTATAAGATACATTTGACATATTGGCCCCTGTCTGTTCAGGCTGTTTTATTCCTTTGTAGTGAAGGCATGCAGTAACTCAACTTAAAATATTTACAATTTCTCTAAATAACTGAGAATGTCTAACGATGAGAAGATGAAAGGTTCTAAATTTGTGCAGGGTTCTCTTGGCAGAAAAGAGCCATCACTCTGGAGCCAGACAGCCTGGATGTCCTGACTCTGCCACTCCCAGCTCTGTGTCCTTTGATTTTCTTAACATTGTTGACACTTTGTGTCCCTATCTATAAAATGAGGGGAAAAAGTGGATCCATGTCGTTGAGATAATTACATGTACAGTACTTAGCCCAATGCCTGAGACATAGTATGTCCAATAAATGTTACTAATTGCCTTCTAATCAGTGATACAATGATAATAAATAATATAACTGGTTTTGAAAGGTGGTTTTCTTTCTTTCTATTTTTTTTTTTGAGATAGGGTCTTACTCTGTTGCCTGGACTAGAGGGCAGTGGCATCATCATAGCTCACTGGTGCCTCAAACTTCTGGGCTCATGCGATCCTCCTGCCTTAGCCTCCTGAGCAGCTGAGACTACAGGCACGTGCCACAATGCCCCAGCTAACTGCTAATTTTTTGTAGAGAAGAGTCTCGCTATGTTGCTTGGGCCGGTCTTGAACAGTTGGTCTGAAGTGATCCTCCTGCCTCAGCCTCCCAGAGTACTGGGATTACAGGTGTGAGCCACCGTGCCAAACATAAAAGTGGTTTTCAACACTGGGGGCTCATTAGAATTACTTAGGGTAACTGAAAAAATGCCTCAGCTGAGGGGGGCTGCTGCCCTGAGGGACAGACTCTGACCAGTAGGAGATGGGAGGCAGGGGAAGAGGGAGCCCAACCCTTCCATGGCTCCTCTGAGACACAGAGATTTCACAGGGCCTAGCGGGAGACTCCCCAGGACTGAGGTCGGCATACTTGCTGCATTTCCTGTGGAGCTGTGGCCGGCTGAGGCTCCTCCCCGACATTTGCTTTCTTCCCTCCTTCCTGCCTCTGGTCCCTTTCCTTCCTCACTCTTCCTTCCCTGGTTGTGCAGCTCCTGATACAGAATTAATATGTAAGCTTTTGCCCCAGGCTCCAGTTTCCAGAAAATCCAGGCTAAGGAATGCTTAACAAGTGGACCACAACTATTTCAACAAGTACCTCTCTAAATTAAATTCATGACTCCACATTTTGGAGGAGTCTATTTAAAAAATTACACATTAAGTGATGATTAATCAGTTTTAAATTATCTGAAGGCACAAATACTCGGCAATCATAGCTACTGTTTTTCAGGAACTAACCATCTTGAGTTGCCACACTGATTTAATGCAATTATATCCAAAAGGAAAGACCCATCCATAGTCCCAGCCAGGGTCAGCCATTTCAGACTTCACTGTATGGACTCTGCCCTCATCCTTGCTGCAGCCAATGCTAACCAGGTTCGACAGGGTCTCCTGAGATCCCAGGCTGATCAGCCAGTCCCTCCAGGAATGGGTTTTGTTGCTCTAGGTCCTGTAGCCATAAACCTGTCACTACCAAGGTTTCCCTTCCACAAAAGAAGCCCTGTGCTAAACCAGGGCATGAGTTAAGAACTGAAACTGCAGCCCAGCTCCAACCATCTGGGTGTGAACCTCTTTCATACTGGAAGCACAAATAGTCAAAGAGGAACAACTATCTGACCCACTGTACCCATAGGACAGGGACATACAACAGAGTTAGGCAGAAGTTTCCTCCCTTGCCAAGGCCTCCTAAATGGCACAACATGATCAGCATTAAGTGCATAACAAACAAATGGCTTATGATTAAACACCAACTGTATGAGAGAATCAGGTCACATGACTTTTGATCAAATGAAATTACCAGTCTATATTCTTAGACACTTCATCATGTTATCTCACCATGAATGTTCTGGAAAGATGACCAAAATGACCGCGCTAGCCAGTGAATATCTAACATATTCACTTCTTTGGGAGGCAAAGAGGGGTTGTTACTCTTTGGCTTTTCTCCTTGGCTTGGGGATAACTGAGAGCCAGTGCAGGTCTCATACCTGCCAGCGCCCGCAGGCCATGGCTTGACTGTTAAGGCACGATGGGTCTTTGTGGTATTCTTTCTTTGTACCTTTGGTCTTTAGTAAATAACTGTAATCGGGGAACATCTTTATTTTAATATTTATTCTTGTTTCAGGTAATTGCTGTTGGCTTTTAAAACTATATCCCAAAATAATATACCCACACTTTCTGTAAAGCTGATTTCTAAGAAAATGAAAATACTGAATAAGGGGGTTTATAGAACAGTCCTCAAAGGGGAAAATGACTAAATTCAGAATAATGTAGACAGGCAACTCAATTTCTGTGAGCATTTTAAATACATTTTTTACTAGAAAACAAGGGAAATAATCTAAATTAGGGATTTAGAAACATGTATCAATTTAGTAAATCGTTCTTTTTGTAATATTAAGTAATGTTGACAGTAACATAGTGGTTCTCAAGTGCCAAAAGTATCCTCTGGGAACTTAGGAGAAACACAAATTCTTGGGATTATGAAAATAAGTAGTAAGTGATTCGAAATCTAAACTATTGGAACTCTAAATTATTTTGAGCCTTAAAAGACTGTGAATTACAGGGCCTAACTCAAATGACAGTCAGCAGTAAGCTTTTGTTTGTCTGAATTAAGTCTTTTCTCTTACCAGCCTTGTTTTGTAAAATGTCGTAAATGTCCAAGGGCCCAGGGAAGATCCCTTCCCTCTTACTGTTGATTTTCATTATAGATTAACTTTCCTCTTACCTTTCTCACACAAAGACTTCATGGCTATCACAGTGCCTTAGGATGGAATGTTAAACATACTCTTTTAAATCATAAAGGAAATAAAAACCAGCTATAAAGAAACAAGTTGCACAGAAAAGGAAATGTAACTTACTAATTTGTTGTAACTCCTAAACTAGCCTTGTTGTAATACTGTTAAGTTTGTCTTCTTCCTATATAAGCAAGAATTTAGCTTTTAACTTTGGAACACTACTCCCATTTCTCTAGAGAGGTGTGCCCTGGAATGGCCATTCTCAGCTTTTTGCTTAAATAAACTTTTCTTTTGAGACAGGGTCTCACTCTGTTGCCCAGGCTACAGTGCAGTGACATCATCATAGTTCACTGCAACCTCAAACTCCTGGGCTCAAGTGATCCTCCTGTCTCAGCCTCCCAAAGTGCTAGGATTAATAAACTCTTTAAAACTGGAATCTGACCCTTTTGATTATTTCAGGTTGACAGGATCCACCTCAGACCCATTGAGTCAGAAATTCTGAGAATGGGGCCCAAAAATCTGTATTTGAACTGTAAACTAAAAATAAAACCCCAGCCATGATGGGGATGGAAGGTTGGACATGCCTCCTTATACTCCCTCCCTTTTGGAGTTTAGACATAACTGACCAGCATTAATGTTAAAATAGAGATCATAAGACTGACAAAACAGATTCTTTGTGGCAGTAAGATACCAAATTATAAACAGGACCCAAGGTCCTATAAGGCAAGGGTTAAGTCACACCTGTAGGCCACCAATTTTGCTAATCAGGTCATTATGATCCAATATGTTGTGGCTTGCTCTCAAAACCTGACTCTGACATAGCACCCTTATCTTAACTGATATCTGGCTGACTCCAAGTTTTAGACAGGGCCTTAGTGCTTTAACCAATTACAAAGAAAAGAATCTCTAAATCCACCTATAATCTACAAGCCCCTTCTTCTAGATATTCCACCTTTTGGAGCTGAACCAATGCATACCTTCCATATATTGATTTATGTCTTTGCCTGTAACTCCTGCCTCCTTAAAATGTATAAAACCAAACTGTAATCTGACTGCCTTGGGACCCCTTATTCAAGGATTCTTGGGTTTTTGTTTTCCCTGGGCCATGGTTACTCATATTAACTCAGAATAAACCTCTTTAAATATTTTGCAGAATTTGGTTTTTGTGTCAACAGAACACAGTTCTCCAGGGGATTCTGGTATGCATCCAAGTTTGAGAACCACAACCTAACATGTTGTTTACATTAGTTTTTTGTTTTGTTTTGTTTTTTCAAGATTGGACACTCTGACATGTATTGCTGGCCACCACCTGGGAAGCTAAGGGATATTAATTACATGCATCTTGAAAAACTGCACAGGCATTGCACACAAACTTATCGAGTGTTTGTTTTCTATTGCTACATAAAAAACTACCAGAAACTTAGCGGCTTAGAACAATACTATTCATTATCTCACAGTTCTGGAGGTCAGAAGTCTGGGCATGCTTGGCTGTGCTCTCTGTTCAGTATCTCATACTCAAGGTATCAAGTGGGCAGAGCTCCCATCTGCAGATTCTAGGGAAGAATCTGCTTCCCACCTCATCCAAGCTGTTCACAGAATCCAGTTCCTTGTAGCTGTATGAGCGAGGCCCCCGTTTTCTTGCTAGTTGGAGGCCAGGAGTCATTCTCAGCTCCTTTCCCCACTGCCTTCTCCATCTTCATACCCAGCAAAGATACACCACAAACTTCTCAGGCCTTGAGTGTCTGCATTCCTCTTCCGCCATCAGCCAGACAAGACTGTTTTCAAAGGGCTCATGTGATTAGTAAGACCAACCCAGACGCTCTCCTATATTAAGGTGCAATTGAGAATAACCACGCATACCCTGCCGTGCCCTGAATTTTCTTCTTCCCACATTCCCTTCTCTTTTCCTTACCCCAATCCCCCTCACTGCTCACAGATGAGGGGAAAGGGTAGGCTTCAGAAAAAAGAAAAGACAGGCTAGAAAACAGAGTGAGATAAAGGGGCAGAAGAGAAAAAGCACTGGAGGCAAAAAAGCAAAAGCCTCAAACCTGCTAAGACCTGCGAACGGCGAGGTGCCCGACTGCCCTGGGCGGCAGAGCTTCTCCAGTGGTGTGCGCATGCGCGTGCGGTCGTGTGCGCATGTGGGGGAGTGTGCACATGCGCCTAGGGTCCTGTGAGCATGCGTATGGGGGTGATCACGCATGCGTAGGGGCGTGTGACTGCTCCCACTGAGGGCGCAGGTAATGGCTCGGGGGCCGTGTGACCTTTTCACGTTTATCCCAAGGGACCTGGGTTCAAAGAGTGGGGAAATGCTACTTCATGCATTTAGTAAATTAGGAATGAGAAACGAAATTGGCTTCCAATTCCTAAGAGGCGCAGATTTATGGAATCCTCTCCCTCCCCGTGCCAACTGAAAGGACACAATCAATTCAATAACCAAACATAAAAACCACAGACGGGAACTAGAAAAGGGTCCTGCCCACAGACCCAAATCTCCAGAACGTCAGGTAAGAGCTCAGCCAAGTGGCCTCTGCCCTGCCGCCACCTGAGCTGAAGCGAGAAAGCCTGAGAAGGGGCTGAGGGAAGGGACTCCGCCCCCTCTCTCACGCCTCTTCACTAACAACTCCTGGGCTGGCTCCAAGGCCGAGGAAGCCGGGCCTCGAGGACATCTGCGGGAAGGACTCCGGGCGTGCAGCTAGCGCAGGAACCTGCCATGTCCACTGTTGCTCGCGGCCTGGGGTCGGGGAACCCTGACCGTTGTGGGTGTGCTGGGGTTGGGAGTCGCTGGACAGACACTCCAGAGGTCAGCTGCTGAGCACCTGGCGGGGGAGGGGGTTACCTCCTTTCCCAGCTGTCCTGTGCAGCCCCGTCCAATCATGGATATCTCCTGAGCCCACACAAAGCAGAAAAAAATTGCAATAAATGGGAACTAAACGGAACTGAACAGGCACTACATCTCCCTTGACAGACTCCAGAGCACCTGCCAGCACTGAACAAGCTGTGTCCTTCCATAAACATAAGGAGAAGAAAGCGACCAGGCAGGGAAAGGCAAGGCTCAGCAGTTCAAAAGAGCAGAACTGTGGGAGCATTTGGAGTAAATGATTCCTAGTGCAATAGCTACAGCAAGAAACAAGAAGTAACAAAAAAACCTGAATTCGTAGTTTCAGTGAGATGTAAGAGTATGTTACATTGATAAAATAAGAACAACTAGTCATGAAAAAGGAGTGTTCTGCAAAAAAGGAATTATTGAAGATGAAAATCATAATTGCTGAACTTAAGAACAAACGGAGGCAGGATGAAGTAGACTGGATGCTGGAGGAAGTGAGGCAGTCACCTGGAACACCGTTTGAAGAAGGTTTCCAGGAACCTGAGAAAAAAGACAAAAGGAAGAGAAATCTGAGAGAAAAGAAGCACAGAGAAAATCCAATGTGTGGAGGCTGGTTTTTCCCTAAGTAGAAAACAGACAAGAGGAGACTATGATAAAGCCAATAGAGAAATTCTGTGGGTGGAAGAAAAATTGCAGCAGGCAGCTGGAGGGAGCAAGGTCTCACCTGCAGCCAGAACTCACTTATGCCTGACCCTCAAGCTCATCCGGCCTCCTAGACCCCTGGATGAAGTACCTGCATCTTTTCTGGATTCTCCGGTAGGAGTCTGCTTGTTTATTACTGTTGCTCCTCCCCAAATGCTCTTGTCCCTCACCTTCCTGCCCCTAGTATGAGATTCAGCTTTCTCTCCTAAGTCAATTATTGTCTATATTTATTGATATGGACAAATATTTTCAGTCTGAGTAAAAATAAAAATCAAATTACAAAACTAGGCATATGATTTCATAGGTGTAAAATAATCTTAATTTATGTATATATGTTCATAAATTTTGTATCCTTGAAGGATTAGTTCCAGGACTCCCCTTGGATACCAAAATCCAAGGATGTTGGAATCCCTTTATAAAATGCATATAATCTAGGCACATCCTCCCATATACTTTAAATCATCTCTCGATTACATACCTAATACAATGTAAATACTATATAAATAGTTGTTACACTGTATTTTAAAATTTGAATTATTTTTTACTGTTGTTATTTTTTTTCCAAATACTTTTGATCCATTGTTGGTTGAATCTGTGGATTTGGAACCTGTGATTAAGATGGCTGAAGGTACTCTGAAATGTCAAAAGAGGACACCAATTAAGCTGATCTAAAATTCTGAGTGGTTGGATGATCGGTGAGTTTGTTTTCAAACCTGCGTTTTATCAATTTTTTTTTGTCATTGAGTGTTTTTTTATGTATTTTTTAGAAAAAATGTAAAACTATACCTACTTTGGAAAAACACAGAAATTCCATATGTAGAATGTCAAGTCATGTATTAGGAGGGTGGGAAAGAAGTTTTCATTGAGGGAAATAAAGTGAACATAGCAAGAGGAAAGTAGAGGAAATAGTCCCTTGGAGTCAGAGGCAACTGTCTATATGAGGCTGGTTTGGGGTGCAGCAGAGTAGAATGTTCTTCCTGGCAAAACGTTTGAAGTAATTGTTAGTGGGGAATCTGGGGTGAGTCAGGGTGGGGTGGGAGATTGTCCTCTTAAAAGTCTTCCAAATCATATTTAGTTTAATTTGAAATGTAGGAAATAATTAAGAATGTGAAAACACTGAGATTAATCAGTGTACAGGTACAGTTGAATTCTTTAATGCCTAAGGCAAGTCTGCTCTTTCCACTGGTGAAGTCCATTTCTGGTAAATAAGTTTTTGTGGCATAATGCATCCCTGCCTCACTGCCATTCCCTGGTGATTTGAAGCCTAATACACAAGCAAAACTTAGATTTGTGAGCTGGACCCCTTGATGTTGTTCTTTGGTTCTCTGAGGTACCATTTGTTTTTCTTCAGTTTTTTTCTTTCTCTTCTTAGGATTGGGTCATTTTTATTGATCTGTTTTCAAGATATTTGAAGATAACTTATTCTTGCTTCTTCCATCTCCAATCTGCTATTGAGACTACTTAGCAAATTTATCTCAGTTATTGTACTTTTTCAGCTCTAGAATTTCTATTTTTTAATAATTTCATTTCTTTGTTAAGATTCCCCATCTACTCATTCATTAAGACCATTTTTCCTTTAATTCCTTTAACATCCTTTAATTGGTTGAACATATTTATAGTAGCTGCTTTGAAGTGTTTGCCTACTGAATTCAACATTGAGACCCACTTACAATCAGTCAGACTGAGCTTCTCCACCCCCACTCCCACCGGTAGCATTATCACATTTCCTATTTCTTTGATGTCTTATTGGTGAAGTGTCAAAGGACAAGGCAGAAAGCTAGCAGATAATAGTCACTTCAGCCTCTCCAGATCCTGTTGTACAACTCTAATGGTCGTTGGCTTTTTGTTCTGATAAGAAGTTAGCTTACCTGGACTCAAACTACAAACTCTGACTGTCTTGTGATAGGTACGGCAACAGATAACTCTCCTCAATTTTACAGTTTCTGGCGCTGCTTTGTTTCAACATGGCCCCCTGGTGGTCTCTCCTATGCTTGTATAAGTTGGTGGTCAGCCAAGGATTTGGGAAAAGTTTACATTCAGACTTTGGGCATAGGTTGGGGAATGTACTCAGTGAATAAGTGAATCTGGATTTTTATTTTCTTTTTCTAAGACAAATCTGGTTGGACAAAATTAGGCATCAGCATACTTTTGCTCTTACAACATAATACCTATAGGATAATACTGCCCTTTTCCACATTGAAAAATCACATGAAATGAACTCAGACTATAAAATCATTCTAAAACGAATGATTTATTGTATTAAGAAGACTAAGTAGCTCCTACTATTTTAAATATGTCCTTTGGAATTTCCAATTTGTAAAATTTTCTCCATTCCGCTGGACTCAATGGAAATATAATTAACTGAAGTATTAAAGTGTTATTGTCACCACATGTGAGGTGGGATATTTCTGGCATTCTACTCCCAACTCCAATACTCCCTACATCCCACTGAGTAGGGTTTTGGTTCAGCTTTCCAGATTTGTAAAAAACGATGGCTGAAAATAGACATCATCATAATCTGTCTACTATTAGTAATACAAGGTCTCTATTATTCCTCTTCTTTGTGAAATATATAATTTACAAAAATAAAATCAATAAATTTACATTAAACTACTTCATTCTTAAGCCTGATTAAATGTAAGTCTCCATTTATACGTTAAACCTTGAAGATACTGTAGTATAACATTTAACTATTAGTGTTTGAATATATTCATCTAACTTGCCTTTAGAACAGTGCTAAAGTCATGCATAATATCTGACTTGTGTGTTTCCCAGTATTCTCAGTCCCAAGAGACCAAGGTCAACCTTGAATACTGGAGATGAGTTGGCTTCTATAGTACTTTATTCCATAACATCAACCATAATTCTTAATACTCAAAGTTTAAGCTTCAAGGTGCATGCTTCCAAAAATGGGTCTGCTGATAAGCTTTTAAAAAAATACTACATCTTTGTAGAGCTAAAGGACCCTCGGGCAGCTGTCTTTATAAGACACTACTAAAGTAATAATTTACTATAGAATAAGAACAGCTCCTACATATGGTATTAGGGAGGAATGCCTCTTTTTGTTTTTTGCCTTGGAAATAATTATTATCCCTCCTTTGATTAAAACCTTCAATGGCTCCCCATTTTAACAGAATAAAGTTCAGGCTTTTTATATTTATTTCAAGGTTTTTCCTATTGTGCCTTGTCACATTTTTCAACTCTTACCACCCATTACTTTTACCCTCTTAGATACATTAGCACATTCACCAATATTTGAATTATTTTTAGTTTTCTGAGCTTCTGGCTGTTCTCTTTGTCTGGAACGCCATTTTTTTCCATCTCTTCTCTGCCTAATAAAATCCTACTGATCCACTCTTCAAGGCCTAGATAAGATGCAGCCACTGGACTGGAAATGCCCTACATATCTAGTTCCGTTGGCTCTAGAAGTTAACAGCTAAATTGTGACCACATATCCTGAATTTTCCAAAAGTGTCTCAATTCCATAATATTCTTTGTCTCTAAAATGAACTTGTTACTTCTCAGACTACATGCCCCTGTTTTTTGGTTTAAAAACTCTGATTTAGTACAGCATTATCATTCTATATCATCAGATTAAAGTGCTGGAGAAAAAAACAAATAAATTAATTTTAAAAGATCATTGCACATAACCTAATTTTTTTTTAATTTAAGTAGCGTGGTGACTGTATAGAAATTAGAAGAAAACAACAGAAATCATTACTGTGAACTGCAATTCCACTCTGAAATGCATATTCTTTTAGACTTTTGTCTATGGATTTATATGTGTGTATATGTTTTATAAAGATAAAGTTATATTCTATTGCTATTTTATATAATCTGCATATGATTTGTGAGTTTGTGAATCTCTCTTTAATACCATCACCATCAATGGCTGTATTTAGTAAATTGTATGTATGACCATAATTCTTTTTTTTTTTTT
>NW_012148063.1:8270719-8293782 GCF_000956105.1 Propithecus coquereli | reverse complement strand
ATAATAATAATACAAAGTTTAGCAGTCTTTTATGATTCTTTGGTTTGGGAAAAGGAAGGTACTAAATTAACCTATCAGGAAGAAAGAGACTTTGGGACTTCACTGGTGCAAAAAGTAGTTCTATCACATTTCATTGGCATTTTGAAAACAGTACCAGGGAATAGTTTTGCTACTAGAAAATTTCCTCAAATACAGACAAGTGATATTGGGCAGTTTTCTGGGTTCTAGGAACCATTGTAACCAGCCTGGGCAACATAGTCAGACTCTGTCTCTACAAAAAAATTAGCCAGGCATGGTGACGTGTGCCTGTAGTCCTAGCTACTTGGGAGGTTGAGGCAGGAGGATCACTTGAGCCCCAGAGTTTGAGGTTACAGTGAGCTATGACGGTGCCACTGCGCTCTGGCCTGGGTGACAGAGGGAGACTCTGTCTCAAAAAAATAAAAAATTAAAAAAAAAAAAAGATCTCATGTAATGTGCAGGAACAATGCCACAACCATCACGCTGCAGGTCAAGGGAGAGTGAAACAAAGAGAAGGAAATTATTAAAAGTTAAAAAAAATCCCACAATAAGTTTAACTCCCTTTTGAGGAAAGTAAAAACATGATCTTTTCCATGTGTCCTTTGGATAGAGAGACTCCTCCTCCCCTGGATGTGTGTGAGGTGTGGTGCTGAGTTCTGTGTAACCACTGGGGCTGCTTCCAGGACATGGAGGCTCCAATCTCTTTCAGAAATCTGCCATCTTGAGATGTCAAAAATTTTCTGGTACACAGATGGTCCCAGACTTATGATAGTTCAACTTATGATTTTCTACTTAACAATGGTACAAAAGCAATATGGGTTCAGTAGAAACCATACTTTGAATTTCAAATTTTGATCTTTTCCTGGGCTAGTGAAATGTAGTACGATACTCTCTTGTCAAGCTGGGCAGCGGCAGCAAGCTGCAGCTCCCAGTCAGCCACATGATCACGAGGGTAGACAACCAATACTATACTCTACAGCATACTGTAGCCAATAAATGATTATACAGGAGACATTCAACACCTTATTACAAAATAGGCTTCGTGTTAGATGATTCTGCCCAATGGTAAGCCAATGTAAGTGTTCTGAGCACGTTTAAGGTAGGCTAGGTTAAGCTATGACATTCAGTAGGTTAGGTGGATTAAATGCATTTTGGATTTAGGCGATTTTCAATTTATAATGGGTGTGTCAGGACATGACCTCATCATACATCAAGGAACATCTGTATATTACTGTCCACCAGACATTCCCTGAAGAGGAATTCTAGAGTAGAGAATGAGAGCCATCAATCACATCTTACTAGATTTTAGTTTCTGTCTTTCAAAATTATGGTAGCCCTTTTTCTCCACTTGGAAACCACAGTTGCCAAAGATTTTCAAAATCTCATCAGAACATGTAGTAACATGTACACCTTTTAAAGTTTGCCAAAGCCCACATTTTCTAATAAGAACACACTCTTACAACATGGACAGCCAAGGTGATGAAATACTAGCACCATTGCCATATAAAAATCTACTTTTCCAGAATATTAAAACTAGCCTACAGAATTTGAATCTTTGGTATTTTCCTAGTTTAACATGGGTCTTTTTTAAACTTCTAGAAATCATTGACTTTGATATGAATATCATAAAGCTATATTCTAATCCTGCTACCAGCTTTTTCACTCTGACACATCATTCTAGAATCTTCAGAGCCTAACTTCACACGTCAAATTAGGGAACACTGAACAAATAGTGCTGAAGGTCGGTGCTCTCCTGTTCTGATATTTTCTGATTCTGTGAATGTGGAGAGAGTATTAGACATAAACAGCAGGTTACTCATATCACTAATATGATTACTGTTAGATTAGGAGACAAACAAACATACAAGGAAAAGATGTAGAGGAGAAACATAACATTAAATAAACCAGTAAAGAAAGCAAAAACTATTGTTAGGATAAGTTAACAAATTATCACAAGGTTAAAAACAGTGAACTGATTCAAACAAGTATCTTTGAGCCAAACCTGAGCTTTCTTAGCAGCCTGTGCAGATGGCCCCTTCCTCCTTTTGTGTCTTGTGCTCATTTTTACCTTTTGTTTTTTTGGTGGTTTGTATTTGAGAGCAAGAGTGAGTGGAACTTGACAACAGACTTATTTTCATAACATTTCTAATTGATTGGAATGAGGAAGAGAGACTTGAGAAAACACTCAGTCTTAGGAGAGTTTTGGCCAGATTTTATGGTAGGGAGCTTCAAGGAACAGGCCAACCTTGGGACAATAGGATTTTTGACTGAAGTCTACCTAGAGACTCAGTCAAAGGCAGCCTCAAGACAGGTAGATGTCCACCCTGCTACTCCCCAGACCCAAGGCTTACATACCACAGGGAAAGGGTATATGTGCTCAATAGAGACAATTAAAGTCAATTCTCCAGAACAGGCAAGAATTCTGTGTGCATCAGTGCCTATAATTTGTGCAATAATATCAAGGTTGCTTTGATCTAAAGGCAGGGTTTATAGTGAGTACATGTTCTTACACTAAGGACAGTGAATAAAGCAGGAATCAGGAGGCATTCCCGGGACTGGGGCCAATCAGAAGTCAACATGGCGATCAGCATCCAAGATGGAGTCACTTTTGTCTTCACAAGTGTCTTTCCCCAATTTCTTAGGATACCCAAAACTGTCCTTGCCCAGGTGGTGAGTGTGACAGAGGGAAAGATCTGGTCTTTTCCACAACTGAGATGCATGTTGATGCTGCTAGCTCTAGGGCAAAATTAGTGTATCATCCATGACTGCCATTCTAATTTGTCATGGGATCTGAAATCACATTACTAATGGCGGTGCAAGGTTCCAAACTGAAAATATTTGCTTCTTAATGCATTTTATAAACAAACTGTTTTCATCGTAATTACTTAGAACTATTAAAACAAAAAATATATACATGGACATACAGGGCTGGCTTCATGAACACGCATTAACCAAGTAAGCAGGGAACAGTGATGCAGCAACCTTCAACAATTGGGCGATTTTCATTCTACACATGCAGGTGTTCTGGTGAATAAATACACAGGTGCTGCCTTGTTGCGAGTACTGTGGCATGCTTCAAATCTGAAACCTAGTGCCTAAAATGGATTTTTATTGACACTTCACATTACCTCTCTATCAGCCAGGCTTTAGATGAGTCGTTTTACATACACTGTCTCAGTAAGTCCTCCCAACAACACTGTGAGGTAGACACAATTATTATCCTTATTTTACAGATGAAGAAATAGAGGCTTAGAGAGATCCGGGTGCTAGTCAGAGGTTCCATGCTAGTCAGTAGGTGGGAGGGAGACTGAACTCAAGACCTCTGACTCGCAGGTCCACACCCTCAACACTCAGGCTGCCCCACCTGCCCCTACGGATATGAGCAAAGAAATGCAGCTTTTCAAATTTCTGAGATATATATTCTTCATTTAAGCAGGTTCCAGAGATCATTCTTAAAATAATTTTACTTGGGTAAATGTACCGTGCAGGAAATATGCAAAATTCCCTTGTTTTGAGACCTTTTAAAGAACCCTTGTCACTGTTCTTGAAATAAATAAGACTCACTAAACTATCCTTCTTAGTAAGTGAGCTACTTCCATCGTATCTTTGCCAATTGAATATTGCCTCACGCTTACTCTGTGTGAGCATTTTCTGTGACTGGCATAATGCAAAAAAAACATTGATATCATACAAGTCCGGGTTTTCTTTCCCCTCAAGCGTCACTCTGGCATTTTCATGTTGCTCTTAGAACCAATTGCATGGGGGAAATAGGTGCAAGCTTTGGAGTATAAGAGTTACGCATCTTGGCCTTAAAATAATGTTTGCTCTGCAAAGAAGAGGTGGTTTTAGAAGAATGTCATCTTGGCAGTTTATGTCTTTTTCTTGGCTCAGACTTAGGCTAGACAACAGGAAAACTGACCATTGGCAAGATTGTATTTATTATGTTTAAACCTGTGGGCATTTCAGAAAGGCAGGGGTCCTGGCTGTGCACATTGAGGTAGAATCTGGCTTTTTGTGAGCCCCTGATTTACACTACTTCTTTTAGGAAATGGAGGAACAAAGCCACCAAAGTTCCAGATCTCTTTTAGTAAATTTGTGGAAAGAGGCACTGCCACCAAAAGTTTGGGTGACCATGTGGTCTTTCTTGCAGAAGACCTTCTTGCAGACTCTTCGTCTGCCTCTTTAGAGCGTACCTAAGATGCAGAGAAGCTCTAACCCCAACATTTCAGAGTTACCTTACGATTTAAAGGTGGAGAGAAGACACACATGCATTTCTTTTAATAACTTAATGCTTAATTGAGAGGCCAGCACCCTTCCTAGGGACAGCCTGAACGACCTCCCCACCACCAAGTCTTTTCTCTTTCTTGTGGCTCTTCTCAATCCTCACGTGCTCAAGCTGGGAAGCAGGATCCCCACAGACAAGCACCGTGGTGCTGAGGAGGAGTCATGGGAAATGCCCTGTGTCAGAGAGGCCAGGGCCCTCTTGGTACATGCCGGGTGACTTTGGGGAGCAGAGGCAATTTCTGTCTCACAAGATACTGCCACATTTAAAGTACTTCCAGGTCCTGTTTCTCTGCAGCCTGAGCAAGGCGTAGCAAGCTAAGCATGGTGAAAAGACTGTTCGTTTTGTTCATTCATTCAGAAGACTTTCATGGATTGCTCCTGGGTGGAAGGCATGTTGTTGTGCACTGAGAGGGATAGAAATTGGGTTCTGCTTTGCTAGAAGCTTCCAGCTGAGCACTAGTGATGTGGTATATGAAATAGAATAAAAATTGGAACACTATAAGAGAAACACAGAATGATATGCAGGCACAGAGGAGGGAGAGAGGAGTTCCAGCTGGGAAGTGTGTGTCAGGAAAGGCTGTTTGAAGAACCGGTTATATACTGACACACGAAGATGGCAGAAGCAGAGGGCACAGGGTCAGCCAGGAAACAAGGAAGGGATACCTGGACAGGATTACACTATCTGCCAAAAAGTCCCACCAGGAGACTTACTGGTAAGGGGCATCTCAGTGGCTCTATATAGTTGACAAACCAGATACTATCCATTATTTTATTTGATTCATACAAAATATGAACTTAAGTCTTAAGACTCTTATATTTTATTTTCATGAAGTCTTGACTAAGGGAATAAATGTGAAAATAGTTTAAGCATTGCAAAGTGCTACATGAAAAAGATGTTACTATTTATTTCTAATGATTAGAAAGTGTTAGAGCATATAGTATAATTATATGTACATTCTGCTCTATTAATGCCATGTTCCCCCAACCTAGCTTGATGACTAATAATGTAAGAGCATTAAATGCCTGGATTTAACACTGGATTTCCCCGGCTCTCTGTGATTACTTTTTAGAAAGATGGAGATACAATGAAAGACATTCACATGGAGGCTCACATATGTAGGGAAACTGAGAAAAATGGACTGGAGACAAACCACAAGAGTGGATGTCCCTGAGGAGGGAAACTGGGACTTGTGGCTGTCCAAAGATGGCATGACCAGAATTCCCACCCCACATGCTCTTTCAGAACCTTGCCATACCCCCTCCAGGAGGTGGAATCTAATTCCCTTCCCCTTGAATCCGGGAAGGGCTTGTGACTCTCCTGGAACTGGCAGAATGCAGCAGAAGGATGCAGTGTGACTTCCAAGGCTAGGTCATGAAAGGCAATGCAGCTTTGTGAGCTAGAACACACCTCTGGGGCTGTGAGCCGCTATGTGAGAACTCTGAGCCTGCCTTGCTAGGAGGAAGCCCAAGCTACATGGAGAGGTCATGTGCAGTTGTTTAAGCTGAGGTCCCATCTGAAAGCAGTACCGACTGCCAGTTACATGAATGAAGAACCACACCCCCATGGCTCCTGCCATGGCCATCAGGTAGGCCCAGCCTGAGTCTTCCTCTCTGAGGCTGCATTGTTTGGAGCAGACACAATACTCCCTGTTGTGCCCGTTCTGAATTCCTGACTCTCAGAATCTGTGAGTATAAGAAAATGGTTGTTTTAAGTCACTGAGTTTTGGGATAATTTGTTATACAGCAATAGTAAATGGAATTTCAGCCTTATCTGTAATAGTTTATTTCTTTTTTAAAAAAAAATTTAAAATAAATATGACAAAATGCTAACATTTGCTCATTCTGGGAGGTGGGTATATGAATATTTATTATATTTTTCTTTGAAAACTTTTATATTTTTAATTGAAAAGATCTAACATGAAATATAAATTGTTGAAATTTCCAGAAAATTTATAAGTGCTAATGTTAAAAAAACAGGAAAATTCCACAAAACTCACATGTAAAGATATTTATGTTTTACTTTGTTGATTTAAGGATTCAAAAAAAGATGGAGATGAAACTACCATACTATAAAGTAGCCATTTAGGATAACAAGGAGATGTCATTGGAATTGCTATAATAATGGTTCTACAGATAGCAAATTCTGATTTTGTTTCATATGACTTATAAAGGAGCTAAAATTTTTCATAAATAGTCTGGAAAATGTTAGCATGCTACAGCAACCTTATTTGTATGATTTTCTGAAATGATAATGGATTTTGGCCTGATCAAGAAGGTTAAAATAAACCCAAGCATTCAGGGATAATTTATGAATACATTATGTCAGACTTCGAGGTTTGTGTTATTTACAGATGGAGTGTTACTGAAAACATAAAGAACAATGGCAAAATGTTTCATTGATATGAAAATTTCCTAAAAACCAAGTGGGCACCTGGAAATCATGGCCTTGCTGGAGATGATGAAATACGTGACAGTTAACTTAAAATTACTTCAACATTTTACTAAATAGAATAGTTTCTGCAGACCATCTCCAGATTTTAGATTCATGGTTCCTGGAAGTATGCATGAATCAGGAGACTGAAGCATGGCCATCTGTTTAAATGTTATTTGGCTTCATCAGAAATTGGACAGAATATGCAAGCAGTGAAATAAGAGATACACTGGGGAGCACAGAATGAACAAAACAGTGAAATATGAACTGGAGACTATAGTAGCTACCTGTGCAAAACACAGAGTCCCTGAAGAGTACGAATCTTGGACTGCATGCAGTGGCTCATGCCTGTAATCTCAGCACTTTGGAATTTGGGTAGAGGTGGGAGGATTGCTTGAGGCCAGGAATTCGAGACCAACCTGGACAACACACTGAAACCCCATCTCTACAAATTTTTTTTTAATTTGCTGGGTAGAGGAGCACACACCTGTAGTCCCAGCTACTTGGGAGGCTGAGGCAGGAAGCTTGCTTCAGCCCAGTAGTTTGAGGCTGCAGCAAGCTATGATTGCACCACTGCACTCCAGCCTGGGCAAGAGAGCGAAGTCCTGTCTCTAGGAAAAAAAGTATGAATCCCATTCCTTACTCTTGCACAGGTGACACTTTGGTGTTAGATCAAGAGTGGACCCAGTGAATCAGAAACTCTGGGGTGAGAGGCCCAGCAATCTGGTTTCACAGCCCTCCAGATGATTGCGAGATATGCTAAGATATGAGAGCCTGCCCTCAAGGCAGGTGGGTAGGGATAGGACATTGGTCTGGGGTGAGGTCTACCTTGGAGGGAACCCAGTTCTCATGCTGTGCTATCTTGGGTGAGTCACAAAACCACTCTCAGCCTCAATTCCATCCTTTGAAAAGTAGGAAAAAATAATTCCTTCCCTCATAAGGCTATGTGATGCTTAAGATAATTTAGTATTTAAAACACGTGGAACATATCTAGCTATTATGTTTTGTGACTGGAAATTTTCAGTAACCAAAATAACACCAAATACTACATAATTTCACACAGATAAAAAAATTAATGGTTCCTGAACCAAGAAAATGCATCTTGCTACATAGTAAAAAAAAAATCACTGATATAAAAAAATATAAACTAGGCCGGGCACGGTGGCTCACGCCTGTAATCTTAGCACACTGGGAGGCTGAGGCGGGAGGATCACTTGAGGTCAGGAGTTCGAAACCAGCCTGAGCAAGAGGGAGACCCCGTCTCCACTAAAAATAGAAAAAAAAATTAGCCAGTCAACTAAAAATAGAAACAAAAAATGAGCTGGGCATAGTGGCTCACGCCTATAGTCCCAGCTACTCGGGAGGCTGAGGCAGGAGGATCACTTGAGCCCAGGAGTTTGAGGTTGCTATGAGCTAGGCTGATGCCACGGCACTCACTCTAGCCAGGGCAACAAAGTGAGACTCTGTCTCAAAAAAAAAAAAACCATGTAAACGAGACAACATAAAATATAATGTGGTAAGATATTTAAACAGACTGTAGCTATTAAAAGCTATAGGTCAGATTAAAATCTTAATATCTGCTAAATGAAGCAATTGCCTTTTCAATTATTCATATTGAGGGAGGCAACTGTAAGTTTCCCATACCTGGTTCAGCCGGTTTTATCTTCTGATCCTGCTTTGAGTGATGGAGCCCCCTCATTACCTTATAGCACTTTCCAAACTGAGGGCCTCTGATTCCAGAGGCTTGATTCTTCCCCATGCTGTCCTCTCTAAACAGCCCCCTCTTTTCTGAGAGTCTTTTTGCTCATGTGAGCAATTAGATATCTATTTTGCTTAAGAGAACATTAATAGATGTTCTTTTACTAACTACTGTATAGGATTTCACAACCTCCATCTGTTGGGCCTTACTGAGAAGGGATTTCGTGCCTTTTCCTTTGCTGAAAACCCAATCTTACCTGTATGCTTTAATTTTTGTATCTTCAACTTGTTCCTCAGAAATCCCAGCAAGTCAAACAATAACATAATTAGTTACTGTTAACAATCTGCATGCATTCTACTCATCAGTTTTTTGTTTGTTTGTTTTGTTTTGTTTTTTTAAAGACAGTGTCTCACTCTGTTGCCCAGGCTGGAGTACAGTGGTGTCATCATAGCTCACTGCAGCCTAAAAACTCCTGGCCTCAAGTGATCCTCCTACCTCAGCCTCCCAAGTAGCCAGGACTACAGGTGTGCACCACCATGCCTGGACTATTTATAAATTTTTTGTAGGACAGGGCCTTGGTATGTTGCCCAGGCAGGTCTTGTACTCTTGTCCTCAAGCAATCCTCCCATCTTGGCCTCCCAAAGTGCTGGGATTACAGGCATGAGCCACCACTTCTGGCTACTCATCAGTGTTCAATGTGGCACCACCATAATGTTCAGGCTGCTTCACACCTCCTTTCACTTTACATTTGGCAAAACAATATCTTAATTAGTTAAGAAGAAAGTGCAAGCAGCAGTAACTAATAGCTGTCTGCTTCAAGGCCTCTGGCAGGCAGTCTCCACTTTACAA
This sequence comes from Propithecus coquereli, assembly GCF_000956105.1. NCBI lineage: Eukaryota > Metazoa > Chordata > Mammalia > Primates > Indriidae > Propithecus > Propithecus coquereli. The sequence continues at coordinate 8,284,501 of NW_012148063.1, read as the reverse complement.
TAACCAATCTACCATGGACAGAGTTTAACAATATGGTTGAAATCGTGTGGGATGCACACATTTGACTTTTTTTTACTTAATATGATATCATCAACATTTCTACATTATTATCTTATAAACACAGTTTTATCACCTCTGTAGTAAGTATATCAAATAGGTACACCATGTTTATTTAACCATATTCCTCTCTAATACACATCCATGTTATTCACAACCTCTCAATATTATACATCTTGTGAATCATTTTTTTCTACTTGTAGAGTGGGTAGGGTGACCAGCTGTCCCAGTTGTCTGGGACTTTCCTAGTTTTAACACTGAAAGTTCCATGTCCCAGGAAACCTCCTCAATCCCAGGCAAGGCAGGAGAGCTCCGGGTGCAAACAGAAGAGAATGGGGCTGGCATGTGGAAAACAGTATTTAAGGAAAAACCTCTACAGACAAAGAGGGGTATCAAGGCAGCCCCTCTGCGAGGGGGTGGGGGACACAGGAAGTCTACTGTGAAGTTGATGCAGCTGCCCGCCCCACTGGGTGGACAAAAGATGGTAGTAGGGATCCAAGATATGCAGGTATTTGGAAATAGGAAAGCAACAGTCTGGTGAGGGTGGCCTGCTAAGATTCAGGGACAAGGTCTGCTCTTTGTCCTGTGGGAAGTGGGCAAGGATGGGGTGGCTTCCCATGACTCAGCCCAGGGCACAGAGGAGCCAGCACGGTCCACCTTTTAGAGCTGACTACAGGGTGGAGGCTGACCTAGGGCACACCTTAGCGACTAGCCAGGTGATGAGAATCTGAGCATCACGCTTTACCTATGCCCTTACCTCCTTCTGAGAAGGCAGAGTGGACCTGTGGGAACACCAGTCCCCAGAGGAGGAGGTGCAGGGCACTGAGAGCAAACCTCACCTGCCCCCAAGCTTGCTGGATACATGCAGTCTTCCCGACGAGACACTCCTTCCTAGACAAGGGGTCGCTAGGGAAGGAAGTGGAACCTCTACTCTAGCTTCCACATCATTTCCCTCACTGGGAATATTTTACCTGCTCTTCCAGCTCCTGCTCATTCCACTTCCTGCTTGAAACATGTCTGCCCTATTCCAGCCTTTTCTCTGACTTTTTACTGCACGTAGGGCCTACACCAGCTTACGAGACCAGCCTGGGCAACATAGCCCCATTTCTACAAAAAAATAAAGTCAAAAAGTTAGCAGGGTGTGGTGGCGTGTGCCTATAATCCCAGCTACTCAGGAGGTTAAGGCAGGAGGATCACTTGAGCCCAGGACCTTGAGGTTGCAGTGAGTGATCTGGCCACTGCACTTCAGCCTGGGTGATAGGGTGGGACCCTGTCTCAAAAACAAACAAACAAAATAACCCAAAAGCAAAGAAACCGTGGTTTACCTCAAAGAAAATTTGGGGAATGCAACTACTAAACTTGATGATTGAATTATTAAATTGATAATAGGCTTTTCATATGGAAACTGAGAGACATCTATGTGGCATCCTCAGGAAAGACCTTCTATGTATGCACCAGTGGTCTGCATCTGGGGACACAGCATCTCTGGGTGACCGCTGAAGTCATCTGTGTATTGTTCATCACTGTCCTCAGCCAGGGTGATACCCACAGGTAAACAGCTCCCAGGAAGGATTAGGACAGCTGCCAGAGGACAAGGATATCTGCAGGATTAGCCCACTTAGGGTGTGTTTGGTCTACAAGATACCAGTTTATGCCACAGGCCTACTTTAAATGATGTTTCATTGCATACTGAAATTTAACAGAAAGCAGCTGGCTGTGCATTAGAAAGGGAAAGCTCCTCCAATGCCCACATCTCTTCATATGCTTAATGGCCTTTTGGGCTTCCTATTGTGAAAACTGTCTATATCCTTTGTCTGTTCCTCTGCATGACTTTCTTGCTGGTTTGCAGAAGTTCCTTTCATGCTCTAGAAATATCAGTTAATCTCTTGTTGGTTCAGATGTTGCAGATTTCTTTTCCATTTCTCCCATCATGCAGCTCCAGACTTTGGGCGAGTTACTTAATCTATCTGTGCCTTCCTTCCCTCCTCTACATGAGGGGAATACAACACATCCCTCACAGAGTGGGCCAGGATTAAAGGAGTTAACATATGTAAAGTGCCTACAACATATGTGTCTGGCAAATAGTAAGCATTCCTGAAGCACTGAATGTGCATAAGTATTAGTTACATAATACTACTTATGTGGAGTGGTATGGCTCTACTAAGTATTACTGTGATCTTTCAGTTAACTTTGTTTATGGTGTCTGTGGCTAGACAGTAATTGATATAATCTAGATTGTCAATTTTTGGCTTACATCTGTACTTTTGAAATTTTCTTTAAAAAATCTTCCCCTGACCTTGTCATGCTTCTCTGTATTTTCTTGCATTAACTTTACTTCTCACTTTGACATTTAAGTCTTCAATCCATTGTGAGTCCTCCTTTGTATGTGGGGCTAGGTAGATTTATTGTTTTCCATATCAGATGAGTCATTTTTTTGCCAAACAATTCATCCTCCAGGCTCAGAGCTATGGGGTCGGCTTCACTGTGTATGCTCTTCTCCTGGGCAGGGTCAGTCTCTGAGTGCTCTGTCCCGTCCATTGGTCTATTTGTCTGTTCTTGCTCCAGGACCATGCTGTTCTTATTATTTTGGTTTGGGATTTCATCTTAATTTCTTCTTCTTTACTCTTTACCCCTTTTATTTTATTTTTTGTAGAGACAGGGGTCTCATTATGTTGCCCAGGCTGGTCTCAAACTCCTGGCCTCAAGTGATCCTCCCACCTCAGCCTCACAAGTTGCTGGGATATAAGCATGTGCCACCTCACTTGGCTTTTTTTTTTTAACCCCTTCTTTTAGAGTGAAATACCTATTTGTGGACCTTTATTCTTCCATACAAATACTAGAGTAACCACATTTGCTGCTTCTTTTTTTAACTGATGATAAATAGGAGCATGTATCCCAACTGCATGATCACCTGTATTTCGTCACCAAGTCAATGACAGGTTGAGTAAAAAGACTGTTTTTTGGAAGAAGTTAATAAATACATACCATACATTAGCATTAATTTGAATGCTTTTGGGAAGGGAAACTGACAGAGTGGACTTTCTTGTGACTGGTTTATAAAAGGTGGCTCAAGATATTACTCCAATTTGACTAACGCTGGACTTCCAGAGCTTTAGTAGTTGTTTGTTTATTTTCTTAAGGAAAGGAGGCTCGAGAGAGACTGAGAAAATGGAAAAGGAAGTCAATATATAGATATTTAAAATGTTCAAATAAGCCTATGTATATCTTTTAATACCTCAACAGATTGTATGGTTTTAAAAAAAGAAACATTACTTAAGTAAAATGTCTACAAAAGTTTAGTAAGGAAAAATATCTAATTGCACAGCATGCTATTCAATGAGAATTGAAAACTGTTATAAAAAGAATCCTACAATTATAAATACTTGAAAAGTACATGAAGTATGTTTTTACTCTTCTTTCAATAGTTGTAATAAGATAATGAGTTAAAGGTCAGGCTGTACTAATATGAAATCCAGAAAAGGAGCCAGGATTAATCTTTCTTGGACTCTGTTTACAAATGTTATTATGGTTCTTTCTAGAAAATCTTCACATATAAGAAAATCATTGTTCAAATATAGACTATATAGAATATAGGTCAATAGCTTCCATTGTGAATGCTTCTTGAACAAGGTTGGATTTCAACACTATCACCGATTTTGTTATTTTTATTTCCTGGTATTGTGACTTATCAAATCCACAAAGGCTGGATTTAACTGTAACCTACTGCTTCATAAAACAGCCTGTTTAGTGTAGACCGTTAATTAAACTGCAGGGTTTTCTTCTGTCCAAAAAATCCAGATGCTAAGATGTCTTTTTTGATATTTTCTTTTGCACTGAACAATATAAGCTCTCTTTTCCTAATTATAAATTTAGTATGATCAATTATTGAATATACCATGTTTTCATGTTTTTCTGGCAATTAAGGTAGGAAATAAGTTTCTAAGCAAGAAACGTGTATTAATAACTGTAAGGTTAAATGTAGTATATTACAGGATGGCTTTTTTGTCCCTATTGGATATTAGCTACTTTCATGGGTTAAATTTTAGTGTGAAGACAATTGGATTGCTTAATATATAAAGCACTTTAGCCAAAATTTACCTCCCCACAACCTGACTCTCAATAGTCACGATTACTGCCCTACCATTGTTGCTATGCCTTCATTCCATAGATTAGGGGGGGATGTTTTCTTTGAGGCCAGATTCTCATGGCAGGGCAAACTGTGATGTACTATTTTGATTGCCTATAGAGCCATTGCAACTGCCCAAAAAATATGAAGCAAATTTGTCTCCTGACCCAACTAGAATATAGGCATGAACCAGATTGGTGCCTTTCTAATCACAGCACCTCTGGGGCCCCTTTTTTTGGTCTGTATTTACTGAAGGATTTCTGGAGCTTGTGAAAAAACATATGATAGAGAGAGCTTCCAATGATACCCTCACTCAAGAAGGGGCCCAGGACCAGGGGAGAGGCAGTGTGGCAGAGGTGTGTACCTTTGAGCGACTGTGGGCAGTAACCCCTCTTACTGCCACACTGTCCCTAGCAAGGTGGCAGCTGGCAGACAGGTGCTGGGCTGCCATCCCACCTGGCCAGAGAAGCAGCACAGTCTATACTGGGACCAGAGGGCCACAGCGTGTGCCTCTGGCTGCCATCCTTCATTCGCCAACTCTCCTTGGATAGGGGCCTCTTCATGGGGCCACCAAACACACCAATTCTAATGATGCTGCTCAGCTCAAAGCCTCACTAGAACACTGCTAATGACAAATTAAAATCCCACTTGTCGATGTACCCAGTTAATTCTGCCAAGAAGGAGGCATTGACTGTACGAGGCAAGAGGCATTATGGTGTCTCTCGCGTCCTTTGAGGAGAGATCAGTGGCCCAAGCCATCGTTCTTGCCTTGCAGAGGCTTGTGACACAGCAGAGAAGGTAAAGTAAGTCTAAGCACAGAACGAGTTAGGTGTCAGAGTTGGAGCAGTGGATAAGAGGTTGAGCTTTGGAGAAAACTCCTCACTTGAATCTTGGCCCTGTACCTCTGAAGCTGTGTGATCCTGAGCAAGATGCACAGCTCCTCTTTCTGTGCTTCAGATTTTTCTTTTTTTAATGGACATAAAATGGGCTGTCATACTTACACACATATTGCACATCACAGGACTGTGGTAAGGATTAAATGAGATATTTTGCAATGCCCAGTGCCTAGAGTCAGTGCTTAATAAATGTAAGCTACTGTGAGGAAGAAGTAGAATAAAGTGCTCTAAGATTTGAGATGTGGGAGTGGTGTTCTGGACCAGATGAGCAAGACAGTTTCATGTGGACGTGGGCTTTGCGCAAGGGAGGCAGAAGCAGAGGAAAAATGACCATCCAGTGAAAAAGAAAGGGCCACAGAATGCCCTGGGACCTGGCAGCCTAGTTTGGATGGGTCCCCAACACGGGGAGTGGCACTCTCCAGGCGGTGGGGCGGGGGAAGCAAGCCCCTCCCCTAACAAGGTGTGGGTATTGGACAGCTCCCGAGGTGAGGATGTTTTGTCCATGCTCTGTGTTCTCTTTGCCTTTCCCTGCCTGTGGATTCTGCTCTCAGATTCCTTTCCTCTCTGGGTCTTCTCTTGGGATGCATCGCAGCTGTGGTGGCTGGGCAGGCCTGAGGCTGACTGCAGCTTCAGAAGGTGGCATCCTTCTGGAGGCACAGGCAGTCCTCTGGGACGACTGGTGACTCAGCCCTGCTCACTGTGCTCTGACATCCACACCAGACTCTGGGGCCAAGGCCCTCATTACGCATGGTGTGATCGTGCCCGGGCTCGTCCTCTTGCAGGGTTCTCTGGGGACTTGGCATGGTGCAACCAGCTGGTTGAGGACTGCAGTCCTTGCCATCTCCTTCTAAGAGCCATGTCCAACAAGTCCCTCAAAGTGGGTAGTCACAAGAAATGAGTCCAGAGAGTTAACTGGGGCAAGGCCATGAAGGACCTCAAAGTACCAGCTCGGGCTCCCTACTGGGCCCAGTCAGCAGCTGAAAGGCTTCGTGCAGGAGTGACGTGAGCAGCAAAGCTTTAGGAAGATCAGGAGGCAAACATCGACTCTGCAAGGCATCATGGCTGGCCCTGCAGGGAGTGAAGTGGGGTAGCTCTGACCTTCCATCCTGGGTCTTCCCTTAGTTTTTATTACTGAGCTCCAGTTTATACCAGCTCCAGAAGGTGGACCCCTGTCATGGCCTTAGTATTGGAATCTTGGTGCTATGCTTAAAGAATACTTCCCTCAGACGTGGGGTTGCCATCCACCCCTAATTTCCAGAACCAAGCTGCCTCTCTAAATCAATTCCCTCAGTCTCTGTCTTGAGCAACCATAATCGTCTACAGGTACTCAGCATTTATGATACATCAGACAACACAGAAGCACCTTGCGTGTGTTGTTTATATAAGCCTCCCATTAACTGTACACAACCACCATTCCCATTTTGTAAAAGCCCAAGCTCAGAAAACCTCAAACTAAGCAATTTGCTCATATTCACACAACTAGTATGCCTATGTTCTCAGCTACCTATTTGCCTTAGTGACAGGCTATGCTAAACCAGTTCAGATCTAAAATTTGATCATTTCTCCACAAAATTTTGCAACAATAAGTTGTCATTATCTAATTATCTATGGAGTCAATAAATACAAAGGCAATTTTATTTGGTATTGTAATGTATATGACTTGATCGGGTTTGCAATCAAAATTCTTCTGTACATGCCCTACACACACACACACACACACACACACACACACACACACACACACACATACTGGATAGGGGTATAGCAATCCTACGAGGGTGCTAGGTGGCTGACAGTGGTGTGATACATCTGTCACACAATTAACAAGTAACTGAGACACACAGAAAGATCAAGAATTTCTGTTGGAAAGGTTCTTGGAAAAATTTCTTATATTCCAGCAACTTTGAAATTTATTTCTTTATTTTTTAAAAGTTGATGCCAAATTAACTTGAACTAGTTTCAATCGAATTTTCTCCTCTACACTAGATACTTAATATTTTTAACTATCTATGTGACTTCCCTGTGACTATTGGCTTTAAAAGAAAGACTCATTTGAGAACAATGAAAGGGAAATTCATTTCTCAACAGACACTGCAGAGCATTGCTTTTGAAAATCATCAATATTAACTGTACATGCTGTTTTCGCCACAACCCCTTACTCCCCATAAAGGTGCCACGATCAAGCTTCAGCATAGGAGCTCCCGGAGCCTCGTCCCTCCTGTTTATGCCTCAGAGGCATCAACTTACAGCATCCCTCCCCACGGGGCTGGAGACACACATGTTGTCTTTCATCTTGTGCTGTTGGTCGCCCAGCGCGTCCAACTGGCAGAAGCGCTGTGAAATCAGAGCCATCCTGTGCGTACGCTGGGCACAAGCAACAACTGAAAAAGGCATCTGAGATGTGAGACACTGTCGAGCAGAGATGATGAGAGTTAAATTTAACATTAATTTAAATGTTAGGTTTAATGTTTAAGTATCAATAATCATATAATTGAGGCAGAAGTGTGTGCATATGGATGGTTCACTTTTTCATGTGGGTCCCAGTGGTCCTGTTAAAATGGAGAGCCAGGGACTCACACGTCACTCGCTTATCTCCTCTGCTGCTGCCCTGTAACAATCCCACAAGAGAGGTCACCTGCCTCCTAGGCCTGGGTTGATAGCAGAGTGAGCACCTCTGTTTCTGAGGTCCAGGCTTGCGCCCACCTTGCCTCTATCCAGTAGTTTCCACTACTTGCGCACATGGCCTAGGGCAGGTTCCCCTCCTCAGACTCCGCAGGGTGCTAGGATGTAGAGTAGATCTTAGAGAAGGCAGGTGGGACACCTGCTTCAGAGCGACAGTGGCCCTCCTCCAGGCCTATCTCTGCCTGTTGACACCATTTACAGTACAGCAAGCCCACCAGAAAGAAAGGGAAGAATCCATCCTGATTTCAGGAAACAAACACCTCCATGTTTTAAGTTAGCTCCATCCCCAGATACCTTCCCACTCTTGCGTAGATATGGCAACCCTGAGTTCAGGTTAGGAATTGATGACCCTGAGGCTTGAGTGCTAACTCAAGTATAGAGTGATAGGGAGAGGAGAACCTTAGAGCAACTGCCAATTAACTTCACCCAGAGAAGGAAGAGAGTCCATGGGTGCTGCCCAATGCCCCATTCCCACACCGGCGATCTGTACAGAGTTCCTGAGCCTCCAACCTTGTGTTCTTTCCACCACACGTCTGCTTCACTGCTTAATCAAAAACCAGCATCCGAGCTTTGAGAAAATATTCAACGATAACCTCCACACTCCACCCCTCCCCTCCACACTCCACCCCTCCCCTCCACACTCCACCCCTCCCCTGGCGTTCATTTGTAATTTCCCCAAACGCAGTTTTTAAAGCTGAAGTGCTGAGTCAGTCTTCTACTTTGAGGGCTGTGCTGCACTGGGCCCATCTATCCACCACTGAAATTACTGCATAGCGTACACGTAGGAATTTTTAAAATCACACTTATTTATTCATCTTCTTCTAAGCCCCTAAACTTCATCCCCTACTATATTTCTCTATTATCATACAAGTACCAGCCCCAAAGGTATTTGTTCTATTACAAACACAGAGAAGAAAAGAGCACAGTAATCCTTTAAAAGCTATGTTACTGATCTCTTGCCCAGATAAAACAGCATTAACCATCATTTGACATGTTCACCAGTCATTTATCATTCTAAAAAGCTACACCAAGAACCTTAAGGAACTTTGCCTTTTCCTCACAGGATATAAATAAACTTCCCTTCTTGGTTATGGTTTAAGAAAGAAATAAAAAAAAGGAAGAATGTTGGAAAGGCTTTATTTTATTTTGAAAGTTAGGTGTCTGCTCCCCGCTCTAGAGCCTTGAAGGGCTCAATGCTGTGCCCTTGGGACTGCTGGGGCCAGGCCCCTCATCCCCCTGCTGCCCCTGGGCCCCGCGCCCGCGCCCGGCTGCCCTGGAGCGGGCTTGGCTGGCGACAGAGACTGCTGTGGAGCGCCAGGACAGCTGGGAAAGCCTCTTGTGCACAATGGACGTCAGCACATAAAATTTATGGCCCTAAAGAGCCAGGGTTCTATTCCTTCCTGTTCCTTCCATGTTCCATGTCACATCCCCCAAATTAGCATTCAGCAGATGACAGAAGCCATGGGCAGATACGAGTCAAGTGACGTGGGAGTCTGTTCTCACCCTGCCCAGAGGCCTGTGGGGGGAGTTCCTCAGGCCTGTGACCTCCTAATGATTGGTCACCAATGACTGGCCACACCTCGTGGCTGTGAGGAGGGAGACACGAGGACGGACGCGCACTGTGAATCACCTGCAGCAGCACTGTCGGGAGGGAGGCCTCCTGCAACTCCATGAAGGCCCATTTCGGGCTTGGCCTCACTACGGTTATAAAAGCGGTTAAATTTGCGCTCACTCCCTTTCTCATTCACTCATTAATTTAATCATGAATATTTATTAAGCGCTGTGTTAGGCAAAGAGGACAGAGTGCTGGCCCTCCATCCCCTAACAGTCTGATGAGGGCGGCACTGAGCACCACAGTCTGCACACAGCAGGGTGGTTAGTGCTGAGGCCAGGAAAGGAAACCCAGCCCAGCCCCAAGATGGGGTCGGGAGGTGTTTCTGGTATAGGTAACTCTAAGCTGCGTCTTCAGGTTAAAGATGGAGCAGCCTCGGAGGAAGAAAGACAAGTCTTTTGGGAACAGGAAACAGCACATACAGAGCGTAAGGTGAGGACAGCCTGGAAGTTGAGGGTCACAGCCTGGAGGTTGATGAGGATCACAGCCTGGAAGGCTGCAGGCCAGGGTCCCCGGAGTGGGGCAGCCTCTAGGGCAGAGACACTGGGAGAAGCAGGGGTGGCCTTATGTACCAGGCCCAGCAGAGGGTAATCTCGAGGTACCTGCAGCCTTGTGATCTTTGCCCTACCTGGAAACATACTACACACACTGGCCATACATGTATCAGAGCAGGCTGGCCGTAAGAGCTAGAACAAACAATCCCCCAAACCTCAGTGGTTTAACCTAAGAAACTTTATTCTCATTCACGTTCCCACATTCCCATGCAAATGAATTGGTGTGGAGGAGAGGGTTGTGGGAGACTGCCCTCCCTGCAGGCTTCCTTCCATTTAAGGACTCCACCATCCTTTACGGGGGCTGCAGGGGGAAGGTCATTCTGGCTACAGGCCTGGCAGTGCCACATTTGCTTCCCCAACATCATTGACCAGAACTTGGACACATGGCCCCACTCGCTGCAAGGGAAGCTGAGAAATATGACCCACCTGGGTGTTCCAGAGGGAAAGTACTGGTATTCTCGGCTTCAAGAGCGAATTAGTGCCCAAGAGATTTAGCTCAATGTGTTCACAGGAACTAGCTGTTCTGTGCATCACCTATGGCCAGGCACAATGGCAGGCATTTTGCATGCATGCGTCAGACCAACTGCTATGACAGTTGTTATTACACCCCTCTAGCTGAGGAAACCGAGGCTCAAGTAGATGCTGCGACTTGTCCTTCAAGTTGATAGAGGAGCCAGGATTTAGTCCCAGATCTATCTGACCTCAAAGGATATGTATGTTCTTTCCATTCTACTAAGATTCCTTATGCCAAGAACAACCCATAGATGAACAGTACAGATGTCTGTGCCACACTGTTGGGGTCTCATTTGGTTTGCCCCCGCCTTTGCCCAAATCTCCTTTCTGCGGTTAGCCAGGGTTCCCAGGGAAGGTGGTTCAGCTGTGGGCTTCTCCCCAATCAATTCTAGGATTTTACTATCGGTTGCCCATCCCTAGAGAGCTCAAAACTTTTTGGAAATAAACAGCAGCATTTCCTCAGATAAAATTTGGGATTCCTGCTGTAATATAAAGGGATAATGTTTCCGTCCCAGAGTCTGCAGTGTCTGGCAGAACTGGCACTGATTCTCTTCCAGTCATTATATTCTCATCATGCTCCTCATTAAGAAACACCCAGCTTGTCTCTCTGTGTGGTCCACGGACCACCTGCAAGGGCCCTAGATGCTTGTGAAAAAGGAAAATTCCTGAACCTGACCCCTCATCTTTTGATTCCGCTCTGCAGGTGGGACCCAGGAATGTACAACAACCACTACTCCGGAAGGCACTTAATAAATGGCCGCAGAGGAAATGATGATGAAGGTGAGAGAATGTGAGAATGGAACAGTCTTCCTCATTTTCCTCTTGGACTCCTCCTTGTCCTCTGAGGCTGAGGTTAGGGTCAATGTACGTTTTCCCCTGGTTTACTCCTCAGCCCCATCAGAGGGTAGAACCCTTCCCCACACCTACCACCATTGTCATCCATCCCATCATTGTCTCAGTGCAGTTCTCCCTGCCAGACCTTTAGCTTGTCAGAGAAAGACTCTTATTCATCCTTGAATCCCCAGCCTAGCACAGTGCCTGGCATATAATAAATACTAAATAAATTTCAACTGAGCTTTTGTCGATCATCTAAAATATCTGTTGCCAGAGAGGAGCAGGAGCTACTGTTGCATATTCTCATAATGAAGCTCCTTTTTATAAATATTTCCTTTGTTGTTGCATGGATCTGTTTGGCCATCTTGCTGCCTAGACCAAAGAGCAGACACCTGTGGAGTGACTGTTCACTCATTACAGTCCTGCTTTCACTCCATTAAGAATAAACTATTAAACTAGTAAAACACTTTTGTCATCTGCAGAAAGGACTAGTTACTAGGGACTCTTGCTGAAAGACAAGATTCAGCATAATAACTAAGTTTTGTTGAACTGTTCATGTTTCAGGAGCTAAGGAAAAACTACACGCCTTGAATAAAAACAAACAACAACAGATTCAATTGTCACAGATTCAGCCAGGTAGTCTGGAAAGGAGAAAGTGATTCCAGGTCAGTAGTGTCCCCCAGCTCCAACTGAGGCAAATGCAAATCCTCTCTGGACTAGCCAGCTTTCCCGCAGAAAAGAGCAACCAACTGGGAGCTCACAATCAACAAACCTCAACCACACAATAAACTACTGACAGATTTAGAACACCAAGGAATTCAGGTACTGTAGCTACCAGACATAAAATGTAGAGTAAGCATATGTAAAACATGATAGAAATTAAAAACACACACACAAAAATGAGTGAGAAATAAGAGACTACCAATAAATGACCAGGCATATTTATAAATAACAAATATAACTTTGATAAATGAAAAAATAATTGTTGAAACAAAAAGTCAATGGGTGGATTAAATAGCAGATTTGATACTGCTGCAAAGAAAGATAGTAATCTGGAAGATAGGTCTGAAAAAAATGTGTAGAGTCTCCAGATAGATACAGAAATGAAAAATATAAGAGAAAGGTTCAGAGCCAAGAAGGACAGAAAAAGAAGATCCAACTACGTCCAAGAAGAATCTCGGAAGGAAAGAATAGAGAATGGAAAAGGCAACACTGAAGACATAATGGCTGAGAATTTTCCAGAACTGACTAAGGAACTAAATTCACAGTTAAAACACAACCTTCATTAATCCAACAAGTATTAGCTGAGTGCCTCCTCTATGCCAGATGCTTTTTACAGGCAACATATGCCAAACTGGGTAAATAAAAGAAATACCCACCTAGACACAACCTGAAAGAAAAATAGATCACCTACAGCAGAAGGACAGTCAGAATGACAACGAACTTCTCAAAAGCAAAATGAAAGCTACATGACGGAACTAACCTCTTCAAAGGACCAAGAAAAAATAATCTATAACATAGAACTATGTACCTAGCAAAAGCATCTTTCAAGTAATGGCAAAATGAAGATACTTCCATATAAACAAAAACTAAGAACATTTACCACCTAGAGATACACATTAAGGAAACTTTTAAAGATTTACTTCAAAAGGAAGGGGGAAAATGAGATACCATATGGAATTATGAGCAAATCAGGTATATATATAAACCCAAGCATATAAGATCTACATAAAAACCATAAAGTGTAATAAAAGGACAGACCTAGAATATTGGCTACTAATATTTCCAAGACAGGAGGAGTGACTCAATTAAACTGGTTAAGATTCCTCAATTGTTTAGGAGGAAGTCACAGTATTAAATTTAGCCTCTGTTGAATAAACTTAGTAAAATATCAAGGGTAACCATTAAAAGAATTGAAATAAAGGATCTAGATTCTAAACAAAAAAAGAAAAGAATAAAGCGGAATATGAAAAACTAAAATCACTTTTTAAACAAAAGAAAAAAGGAGAAAAAAGCATAGGAAGATCAAGACAAAGAAAAAAACTAGGGCATAACAAGCCCAAATATATCAATTATGATAATAAATTTAAAGAGACTAAGCACATTAGATAAAAGCTAAGTCAAGGTATATACATTTTATAAGAGACACACCTAAACTGTTACACATGGGAAGTTTGAAAGTAAAGGGTAATAAAAGATATAGCAGGCAAATATTAGCTAAAAGAAAGCTGGAGTAGCTATATTTATAACAGACAAAATAGATATTAAGACAAAATGCATCACAGATTTTAGATAGAGTCACTATATCCTAATAAAAGGTTTAATTCACTATGAAGATTTTTTAAAATTCTAAATTTGTATGCATATGTATTCAATAAAATTGCCTATCGTATATAAATTTTAAAATCCGTAAATACAGAAAGAAACTGACAAACCCACCAATGGCAAATGATTTTATGTTTCTTTAATTATTGATAGGCCAAGCAGATGAAAATTTAATTAAAATTT
>NW_012148063.1:8258506-8270669 GCF_000956105.1 Propithecus coquereli | reverse complement strand
TTTTTCTCAAGTATGCATGGAACACTGACAGAAGATGACTTCACTTTTTACAAGGCCAGAAAACAAGTTCCAATAAAATTCAAAAAAATCAGTATCATACAAACCACATTCTCTGACCATACCACAGTTACATAAGAAGCCAACAATTAAAAAGTAAAAACATCAGCATACATCTTAAATTTAAGAACAAGCTTAAATAAATCATGGATCAAAAAAAAAATAATGAAAATTTAAAATACTGAGAATAAAATAATTAAAATATGCATGTCAAAACTTGCTGAGGTGCAAAGAAGTTCACAGAAGGAAATTTATAGCTTTAAATATTTATACTAGAAAAGAAGAAAGGCTATAAATACTTGAGCTACATGTCCAACTTCAACTGGAAAAAGTAGACCAAAAGTAACCTCCCAAAACTAGAGCTAATAATAAAGAGAAATTAATAAAACAGAAAACAATGCTATAAAACAGACATTCTCCTCACTGAGGTTAGTTCAGCAAAAAAAAAAAAAAAAGGTAGGGAGGAAGGCCCAAATAATGTTAGGAATAAAAACAATACAAAACTGAGATCATTCTAAAGTGCCCATACCAAATGAGAGACTCAACCAGACTAGAACCTGGGCCTGGCTAAACCCCCGTCTCAACAGTGCAATTACATGATTAACAAATCATCAGTGAGGACAGGGTGACAATGGCACAGATGTCTGCGGGGTGGCCCACTGGGTTGGCCTATGTCTTGGCACAGACATGCGAGAAGCACAGACAGACACATGAAGCACATGTACAACCCGTGAGAACAAAGCAGCCACCGCTCTCTCCAGAACAGCTGCATCCCTCAAATCGACTTTTTTTTATTCTGGAAGAAAAATTATCTGGAAAGGAAAAACAAGTGTGATTCAGTCTATTTCTAGAAGTGATCTAAAGCCCTGTGCCCAGTGATAGACTAAGGAGAAGCTCTTTTTTTTTTTCTTCATCCATGGCATACTAGCAAGCATTGAAAAATCCTAACATCGGTCTTAAGACTCATTCCCTGTGCAGTGAATTGAAATATCTGGGGTGGGGCTCTGACTTACTTCTCTGCATTACATCATGTTTTATTCTGCCCAACGTTGACAACCAGGTAAGGCTGAGAGTCAGGCCCCAGAAAAGTCTACACTGAGGAAGTTCAATGCAGGTGGGAAATCCACTGCCTTGCCTTGAGCAGGAGACACGAGTTGGGAGCTGGCTTGAAATGGCCCTGCAGTTGGCACTGGCCTCTGACTTAGCTCCTTAGAGCTATTTTGAGCTGTAAGATACGAAGAGGGCGGATGAGATTTAAGTGACTATTTTGCAACTTTCACATCAAAAGGATAGAGAACCATTCACAGCAAATGAAGGCACAGCATCCCAAACTGCCTGACACCAGGAAACAAAACAAAATGTTGGCCCAAGGACCATGATAGTAATCAAATAAACACAAAGTTTCAGCAAGATTTCTGCGGGTTATAAAGTGTGAGAGGTCTACGTACCATGTTTCATGGACTTGTT
The DNA here is from genome assembly GCF_000956105.1 of Propithecus coquereli. NCBI lineage: Eukaryota > Metazoa > Chordata > Mammalia > Primates > Indriidae > Propithecus > Propithecus coquereli. The sequence goes on along the minus strand of NW_012148063.1, from coordinate 8,269,145 downwards.
TGAAGGACTTAGAGCACTGCATGGAGGAAAAGGGACTAATTTACAATCCAGACTCCTGGATTTGAATGCAATCTGGCTATATAAAAGGTGTGGGACCCTGACAGGTACTACGGTATCTCTGGCCTCAGGTCTCTATTTTATAAAGCCAGGACAATGATACCTTCCCCACGATGGTGCAGGATTAAGAGTAACAGCCACATGGAGGCATTCTGCTATCTGGTTAGCCTGTCCACTTTATAAACTCTCCCAGTTCACCCGTTTGCATGATTAATATCTGACACTTCAAGTTTACAAAAATGCATTGGGTCTATAATGCCAGCTAAAGATGGAACTACAGTTCCTTTCATCATTCTGACAGAATTTGAAAGAACAAAAACGAATGGGATCGTAATCAAAACCAAAGACAGCAAAACATCAGGCATGCAGAACTCTTGAGAGAGACTGAGTAGTTCTGGATGGCTGAACTTCCTGAATAAATGGGGGTTTCCTCTTAAGAATCAAAACATGATGAAAAACAAACACACCAAAAGAAGCACAAAACTATTTGGGATTTAAAAAAAAATCTCTCCAATACTTTTCAGAAGCTTTTCTGTGGCTTTAAGGGGCACATTCTGAATACCATTTTACTTTTCCTTGAAAATTTTTGGTCATTGTTCTGGACATACTAAACAGTACCCCACTGGTGACACCGATGGTAATTGTGGGAATGTAAAAGGCTTAACCCAAGGCATAGTTTTACAGATGAGAAAGCTAAGCCCAGAGAGCGTAAGTGACTCACTCAAGCCATACGGCTAGCTGGAAACTGAGTCAGGCACCATCTCCTGACCTTTCATCATTCCACACTGTGTTTTAGAAGCCACTGATCTTCATAAAGCCTCAGAATGCTAGTAACCCTGGTAACCCAGAATGTTTTTCAAGTATCTGTTGGGGCATTGACTTACAGATTTTTATGTCTCTCTTTGTTGATATCCACGGATCACATTCATGGATGCAAACCTCCCTCAAGTGTGTATGCATTTTGCTTTTTAAGACTGGTTTTATTCTTCTTTTAAAGTGTCCTTAAAAATCAGGTGTCTACTCTCCAGGTGGTTCTTCTTCTCTGGGGAAGTAAGCAGTAAGCAGCCTGCTAAATGGAATAGGAGCAGCCACCTAACAATGCAGCTCTAGAGAAGTACCAGTGATAACACCTTCTCGCACCCAAGCACGTGCCATCTCCTGTCTTGTTCAACTGTGGGATCTCTATCAGTAAGACCACCACAGTTTATAAAGCAGTCCCCAGCCTTACCCAGGGATTAAGTAGAAACTAAAGGACCCAAAACAGGTAGGTGCACACTGCCTGGCTGTGCTGCCATGGGATTTTATGCCTAGAGCACTCAGTATAGGGCCATACACCGTGTGCTAACACACCCATACATGGCATTATGGAGCATGTACAGCCGCCACCATCCACGATCCCAAGTGCAAGGTGAGGTCACCAGACCAAAGAACATTGTTAACAGCCACAGAAAGGGCACTTCCACCTCCCTCCAGTGTTTTCTCCGTTATTCAAGTAGGTGCTTTAAAATGTTAATGATGAAAAAATAAAGCAAAGACACAACTTTGTCTTCAGCTTATCTGAGCATATTCAATCATTTTATGAAAATTAAGTTGAGCTATGATCGTAGACAAAGCGCAGTAAAACTGCTCATCCCTGCAACCCTTGCTCTACTGAGGCAGTTTCCGAGTCGATTATTACAAAGTGATCCCTCTTATCCAACCCCTCAGCTTTCCCCACTTCTTTCAGATGTTGCTCTTTGCCCCAAAGCACTTTTATCAAAACCATTCCCTGGGAGAGCCTCGACCTTTGTCCCCTTGCATTTCGGATAAGCATTTGGGCAACTGGAAAAAATTGTTGCCGCCTTCAACGTTGACTTCTCCTTTCCTTTGACCCCTGGAGACCACAAGCCAACCCGGACCCTCCAACGTCGCTTGCCCAAGAGACTGCAGTTCCCTACTATGAGTCCACCCATAATTTCGAACGGCGGCGACAACACATCGCAAGATAACGTCACGCTGGATGCTTTCACTCCCGAGAAGGTGTGTGCGAAGCATCTACATAACCTGGCTCCTAGGCCCTTTTTTTGTTCACACCTGAACCCAAAGCATCTCTGCATTAACTCACTGGCACAGGAAAGTAAGGAAAGGTCTTTCCCGGCATTTAGGACGCCTCGCTTCCAGGTGTGGGATGAAGCCGGGGTCGCCGTCTCCGCTGACCTGCCCTGGTGGCCAACTTCTCGCACTCTACGTGTCGCCAGAGAGTCAGCACCGTCCTCCCCGCCAGCTTCGGAACGCGGGACAGGCGCGTCCCGGAGAGATGCCCGAAGGCTGTGGCCCCGCGCGAGGGGCGGCGGGCCCGGCGGGGAGCGGAGCGGGGCGCCCTTACCTCGCTGACGATGGTGGCGTGGGCCTGGGCGTAGCGCCAGCCGCCGCGGCACGGCACGAGGGGCGCCGAGCGGTTCGGGAAGGCGGCGAGCGGGTCGGCGCAGCTGAGCGCGCCCGGGGCGGCCGCGCTGGCGTTGGCCGCCTCCAGGAGGTAGCGCTGGCAGCGGCCGTCGCCGGGGCGCCCGGGGGACTCGGGGCCGCGGCGGGCGGGCGCCGTGCGGTTCCACTCCTCCTCCGGGCTCCAGCCGCAGCGCTCGGCCAGCGCCGCGGCGCTCGGCCCGCGGCACCAGTAGTGGTCGGGCTGGGTGCCCAGGAAGACCACGCTGACGAAGAGGAAGGCGAAGGTGACGCCCGTCAGGCACAGCAGCAGGAACACGCGCCGCTGGAAGCGCCCGAACTCGCCGGCTCTCTGCAGCGCCTCGTCGAAGGAGGGCATGGTGCGCGCGGCCGCCGCCCGGCCCCTCGGCTCCGCGCCCCGCCGCCCGCCGCTGTCGCGCGCCTCCGCGAGCGGGTCCCGCCGCCCGCCGGCCCAGCCTCCGAGTGACCCGCGGGCCCCGCCGGCCGCCTCCCTTTAGTCCGCCGCCTCCCCCGCGCCACCCGCCCCGCTCGCCCTGGCGCCGTGCCCGCGTCCGCCGCTCCTCCTGCCCCCCGCCGCCCCCGCCTCGCCCCGTGGGTGCCCTCCGCAGCCTCAGGGGTGGGGGGTCCGGGAGGTCCCGCGAGAGGCCGCCGCGGACCCGGCGCACGAGGTCGCAGTGGGGCGCGCGGCAAAGCCCGGGTGGCAGGGCCTGGCTGCGCGCCACGGCGCGCCAGGGACCCGGCCCGGGACTGCGAGTGACGGGCGCAGCCTTGGGCCTGGCGCGGAGCTCCATTTGGTCCCTGCCAGCAGCCTGCTCTGCAGTCGGTCCTGGGTCAGTCTCCGAAAGAAGAAAGTTTCAGGGTCACCCAACCACTCCCGGGGTTCCTAGGACTCGGTCTCTCCGCCGTCCCGAGTGCAGGCTGAGGACTAAGGACGCGCGCGCGGCCCGGGTCCCGTACCTGTGCCTGCAGAGCCCCCTCCAGCCTCACACGCTGCCTGTGCAGAGGCCGCGCTGCGCCTCTGGGGCAGGGCAGCCCGTTCCGAGACAACGCTTGGCATCTGCCCCTCGACCCATCACAGAGCTAGAAGCAGGCGGGATTAGATTTTTGGCGACATCTCCAAGATTGTCCAACTTTTTCAAAAGGGCAGCTGGGTCACCCACATGGGTTGAGCGACTTGCTCAGAGTCCTGGAAGTTCAAGGTGAAAAGAGACCACCTCAAGGCCAGGCCAGATACAGGTTTCCTTCCCCGAGACCTTCCAACCTACTCTCAGCCTGAATCGGCGGGAAAGGGTGTTTGTGGTTGGTTTGAATCCTTGTTTTTTTACTTCTTTATTACCCCCAAAGATGTGCAGAACGGGGTAGGATACCGCCTCCAGGCCGCTGCTCCCAGCCCAGGCAGCTGTGTCCACATCAGGACACCATCCCCCTGGCCCTGATTAGAATCCACTTCTGGGCTGCAGCCTTTGGCTGTGCGGACCAGCCCGCACGCGCTGCTTTGTAGGCATTTTAAGAGAAAAACCAAAAATCACACTCATCTTCGTATCTTCTAAACGTCCACGTCTGTTCTATATCTGCACTGCCCAATATGGTACCTATTACCCATGTGTGCCCATTTAAATTTAGATTAGTTTATATTAAATTAAATTGAAACTTCTTTTCCTTATGAGCCATGTTTCAAGTGCTCAGCAGCCACGTGTCTGGTGGCTAACACATTGGACTGCAGGACAGAGAACATTTCCACCATCATGGGAAGTTCTGGTGCACAGCGCTGATCTAGACACAGTGATCAACAGGTCAGTTAAACTCGAACAATAAGAATCAATTCTCCCATAACCTTTAGCTTTTGTAAAGCACACTGACATTGTGACTCTTTTTGAAAAAGTGATGGTTTTGGTTTATTCATCTGAAATTTTATAGTTGTTATTTTTATTTTGCATTTAGAAATGAATATACCAGGTATAATAGATACACCAGGAATGGATATACCAGTATATTCACCACATATTTAGTTACCAAAATATGTCATTATAATGACATTTTTGCTGTTTGGAAAGAGTAAAGCACAAAGAAGATTAATTTGTTTGGGAATATTATAATAAATGTTGAAACAAAACGTTTTTCCTAAGATCTGTTGGAGGAAAATTTGGCAAGTGAATTGATACATGCGCTCAGGCCTAAGGAAATAAAATGAGAAATCATGTTTTCTCTTTTAACAAGTGGGTAAAATTGAAAGACTCTCATTCTTTCCTTTTTTGGCATGGAGTGGCTATTTTTTACCTTAGCATGTGAATGTACTAAAAACTACAGAGCACATCCATTATTCTATGACCTATAATTAGAATCTAACTTAGATTTAAGTGACCAACATTCATAATTATCTTTCACTTGCCAGTTAATTACAACTTGGACTTTCTTAGAGGAAAGTCTATGTTTGGGAAAAATATCACAGATAGTATTATCCTTTTGAAATAAATGCTTTCTCCATACTTGAAGCATCTAGAATGTTAGACCTAAAGTCACTTTTGGAGAAGGTGGGAGCCAAGAAAAAATGCTAAACAGGACTAAATATTCCATAGTTGAACTATGACAAGGTAGAAAACCTTATGTAAGCCTGAGAGACTTCTAGAGTTCCTGTCTTTCATTGCAAATGGCTGAGGGCAGGAGTGGTAAGTAGGTGTGGGCTCAGGTCCCACGACTGTCACCTGCGAGGAGCTCTGTAGAGCACAGTGTTGAGGATGACTTGGAGGCTGAGTGGAAAACAGGCCCCAGTGGATTAGGAATGTCCACTGCAGGGAGAGGAGAGGGGAGCGGCACAATGTGAAGGACAGTCGTCCTTCTATTGGTCCGTGCAGCCTGGGAGGTGCAGATTCCCCTATTCCCTATCTGTCTCCACAATTCTTAAAGCAGGCATCCTGTCCCTCCATTCACATCATAAACCGTCCCATCAAATGAATGGCAGTTTCCCCCACAAAGCTAATGCAATTCTTCTAGAATATTCCTTCTATATACAGATGTGTTCATTCTAGAGTGGCCCCAGAGGTTCTCAACATCTAATCATTTGTAATTTGAGAGAAACACAGACTTGACCTACATGCACTTCAGGACAGGTGGGGGGAGCCAGTCACTTATCTAGTGGGTGAGCCTAGCCACCCCCCGCAACAGCATCTCAACACAGCTCTGCTCAGGGTTTTTCAGTCATTGAGGAGGTAAAGTGAAAAACAAAATTTGTCTTTTTTGTGTAAGAGAAGACAGCTTGCTTGTGCTGTAGTGACATTTATTACTTTGGGATTTGTGAAGGACTCAGTAAAGAGGCCACTGTGCTGCCAACTAAAGCTCTACGAAAATATTGTCTAGAAGTTTCCGCTGTTGGACCTCATTATGGATGAAATTGTCTTTTAGTGAGGTACCTTCTGCAGTTTGGTAATGGTTCCCCTGGGAAAAGCATTCGAGAGAGATCCACTGTTTCTGAATCTCAATGACATTGTACATAAGTCGTGTTAATGTAATATTCGAGTGTGAGAAGGCTATCTCAGGAAAGTTGCAGGCATCAATTAAAATTTGATTTAAACCTCTCAACTAATCAAACTTAAAAACTGAAGAATAACACCTTGATTTAAATTGTTATAGAGGCATATTTCTTGAAAAGGAATGATGCTCACAGCATGTTCTGTAAGAGAAACGGGTTGCAAAACCCACATTTGATACCAGTTCTTCTCAACCATCTGTGATCTGACTTCTGTCTGTCTGTCTGTCAGATTGAAAACCCAGGTTTTCAAATCTGTTGCAGATCAATAGGGGCATGCCCAGTGTGCAGCTCATAACACACGCACCCTGAGGTGAATTCACAACACTGGAACTGCTCTACTCCTGTTCGTGGAGATGCAGCCGCTGGCCACACCCCAGGGTGCCGTGGTGGTGTCAGATTGATATAAACCTTTCTAAATGTCTACTCCTGATTTCTGCACTTATCTAACTGCAAACAGGGAATAACAATTTACAGACCAGCTCTAGCGGTTCGTTCTATACAATCCCATTTTTCTGTAAAATAACGTATATGTGTTCTCCATAGAAATTCGTTATTGGATCCTGAGTACAAGTAGATGCTGTAACACGGCAGGCACTCAGCAAGTATCTGTGGACTGAATGACATTTCCAGTGTGCACGTGCAGGAAGGGTGGTGTGGAGAGAGGTACTCTGGAGTGTTGGTAGCGGTTGTCCTCAGGTAAATAATAGTAGGGTGATTCTAGTGTCTAGAGGGAGAGATGCAGGGAGGCAAGAGCAGTTGAGGGGTTATTTACAAGGGCAGTGTGGTGCCCCAGTCCATGGTACTGATGACAGCTGTCTATGGCCAAGGTATAGGAACACCATCAGGGGCCTCCTCCTCCTGGGGCCCACTCTGGGCATGCTCTTGGGGTCGGCTCCTGCTGCCTGGCCTCTCCCCTGTCTACCTTCTGACCCTGGTTCTCCAGCCTTCCTGTTGACTCTGTGTGCCACTACCCTTTATTTTCCCAGCGCATCTACTCTCTTAGCCTGTGTGAGTGTTAGGGACTAAACTGTGTCTACCCAAAATCCATATGTTCAAGCCCTCACCCTCAATGTGTTGGTGTTTGTTAGGTGCAGCCTTTGAGACATAATTAGGTTTAGATGAGGTCTTGAGGGTGGGGCCCTCATGAAGGGATTAGTGCCCTTTTAAGAAGAGACACCAGAGAGCTTGCTCTCTCTCTGCCATGTGAGCATACAGTGAGAAGGTGGTCGTGTGCTAGCCAGGAAGAAAGCCCTCCCCAGAACCCAGTCGTGCTGGTGCCCTGATCTCAGACTTCCAGCCTCCAGAACTGTGAGAAATTAAATGACAAGTCTATTGTTTAAGCCACCTAGTTCATGGTATTCTGTTACGGCTGTCCCAGCAGACTGAGACAGTTGGTGCCATTTGTTTCCATCAAGAACACTCACCCATTAGAAAAAAATTGAAGAAAGTTACTCAAGATCCACTTTTAATTGAATAAAATGTGCAGATGTTACTTATTAGAGATATTAAGAAAAATATCTTAAAATTTGGAAACTTAGCGATGTTTTTAGTACAGAAACTATTTCTCATTTAGGTTTTTATCTGCCACGGGAGAAAGAGATTAGGTTTCTAACAATTTGGAAACCCAGGTTTTTCAAATTTTCTACGTGTGTTTATGTTAGTAGAAATCACACCATATGGAGCCTCATATCTCTGCTCAGTGGCTCAGTACCCAAATGACGTTGCACGTGAGGATGTAAGGCTTGGATGAGGCTGTTTTTCTTAATGTGAGCAATCTTCAGTCTTCCAGGCTCCAGAGCTTCAGGACGCCTGTCCCATGCTGAGCTCACAGTGCTGGGCCCAGGAGCTATTTGATTTCAAAAAGTAAATGTTCCTCTCTGGGATTGATTTTTTTAAATGCACTTGAAGTAAGCAGGTTCACATATAGCACCAGGTAGGTCTGATGTGAACACTTAGCAAAAAATACCAATGGGACACTTTAAATAAATTTTGACTAAAGTCATCATTCTATTTGCAGATTACTTTCCTTTGGAATGAATTTTTGTTTGTATTTTTCAAGTTACAAATTATTTCTTTCCTAGTGTATACTGTAGTAAAAGTATAAATTTCTGGTTCTAGTATAAACCAATAAATAATTTCTTCTCCAAAATACAGCACAATTAAGATCATCGGACCATTTCCTGACTGTAAAACAAAACGGGTTCAAATTCTCTTTTCCTCTAAATACAAAGATAAAATGTGTAACTGATGGTGATCTAGGTCATTTTGAGTGCAGTGTGTACATACTTATTGAGGCAGGTGTTGTAATTCAGTTTGTGGAATGCTGGCAGATGAAATATTTAATTTTGTGAGGTTTCAAAGCCATGTCTTAAACATGAAAAGGTGAAAGCCATGCAAAAAATTCAAAAGCAAATCTTTTTGTAATGAGTCCTAAAGAAATAAGATAAAGGAAACAAGAATATCCACTAGGAAGTTTGATGTAAATGGCAGGAATATATATAAATATTTCCGTTTTAACTGTTTTTTATTATCTTTTTGTGTAATTAAAAGTCTAGTTAATTTTAGGATTTATTTTGAGTCACAGCATTGGAAGGCTATGTCTGAGCCACTTCTGTAAATACTAGGAGAAAAGGCAGGGGAGGAGATGTGGCTGAGACCCAGTGTGAACAGCAAGGTGGGGAGAGACTAAGAAACTGCTGCTTCCATTTCATGTTACCATGTCTTAGGTTCTCCCCGGAATCCACAGCCTAAATTCTGATCTCAAATTCTCAGTGAGATAAAGCTACGTGGGAATGTTTACTTTTCTAAAAACAGATGAGACTGCTCTGTTCTGCGCATTTCTGGCTCTCCGTAATTACAGCCTGCTGAGACCGTGGGTGTCTCTCCCACGGGCGTCTTCTGAGACAGCCCAGTCACCGTTTTCTGCCAAGTCGGTGCCCAGGTTCCAGCCACATCTGGGCACAGTGACGTGTTCTCCTCGAGAGGTTTCCTCAGAAACCAGGGCTCCTCCTGTGAGCTAACTGCCACCCTTGAAGGCGGGCTGGTCCCTGTTCCATCCACATCGTCCAGCTCAAATCTCTTACCAGGTTTTATGTCATTTTCACTTCAAACCTAACACGCAGGTTAGGTTCCCTCTTACATCCACGGGATTCCACGGAATGAGCTCTCTGCCGGGGACCCTGCTGTGTGCTGTCCATACTGTATCCCTGGAGTCCTCAGAGCCACGCTAACGAGGGACTGCCGGCTCTTCACAGGGAGGGATCTGAGGCTTGGGAAGGTTGATACCATTTGTCCAGATGCCACACAGGCTGAAGTGGTTCCGGGGAATTCAGACCGTGGCTCCTGGTCACCCTCTGTCCGCTGTTCCTACCGTTCTGGGTCCCCTGTGCGTGTCCTCACCTGGATGCTCTCACCGCCTTCACGTCTTCTCTCACACTTTCCCCCTGACTTTTATGTGAGTACAACACACTTTGTCTTTTCACCTAAGCTCCGTTTAAAAAAAAATAAAACTATCTTATGCTTTCTGCAATGATCCCTATATGGTATCTTTGACATGAGGGTATCATCGGATTTTTTTTTTTACTTAAATTTTGGAAGCCATTTAATCTAATTTCCTTACTTTACGATCAAGTAATTAAGGACTAAAGAGATTAAGTGACTCAACGAAAGGGACTTCACTCAAGTTTACAGCAATAGTGAGGAGACTGGACCCAGGTCCACACACTACGATAAATATGCTGACTCAGATTAATTTTTTAAATCCTTCAAGGTATTTGTTTAGTTACAAAATAGTATATTATACGATTTAAAAAAATCTTTGCCTTTTTAATATCAAAATTAATTTATATCAATATAAAACCTACTCAGTCTTCACTCAAATAACATTGTCAGTTTTTTTTACGGTGAAAAATGGAAGCTTTTGTTGCAAAAATAGTTTTATCATTTGTTCTTGAAAAATGAAATGATCTCATAAGTCCAAGGCATTATATTTGTTTAGGAGAAAAAAGGTAACTAATCAAATCCAAATAAGCTTTCTACCTGAGTTAATAGCTTTGTACCAACCTCAATTTCCTCGTTTAGACAAGGCACTGTGGTTTGTAAGACATGATCATTGAAGAAGTGGCTGGCGGGGGTGGATGGAAACTCTGTACTATTTTGGCAACTTCTTGTGAATCTTGAACTATTTCAAAATAAAAAGTGTTTTCCTTTTTTTCCCTCGTTTTTAAGTAATGACATATTGGTAGGACAACCAACCCTGAAAAACTTTGCAAAAATGATCATGCCCTTGAGCCCTTCCTTTGAAGGACACGGCAGTCTCCTACTTCCAATTCCAGTGCCACCTCCCTGGGCCTGCGCCAGCCCCGGCCTCACAGTTGCAGAGGCACTCTCTGTACACTTCAGAATACAGGAAGTTAAAGAGAGTTTTATGAGGTTGCCTGAGAGTTGAGGCTTCCTTAGCATTGTTTCTTTGGCGAAATGCTTCTATGCTCTGGAGACCCAAATTGCAAGTGTACTCTTGAAGCCCAACTATTTGTAAGTTGGGAGTTGCCTGTGTGCTCACTGCCATGAGTGTGACCTTGGGTTTAGCATACAGGACATGGGAAGCTGGCTTTC
>NW_012148063.1:8246088-8258456 GCF_000956105.1 Propithecus coquereli | reverse complement strand
TGTACTTGAAAAATGAAATGATCTCATAATTCCAAGGCATTATATTTGTTTAGGGGAAAAAAGGTAACTAATCAAATCCAAATAAGCTTTCTACCTGAGTTAATAGCTTTGTACCAACCTCAGTTTCCTCGTTTAGACAAGGCACTGTGGTTTGTAAGACATGATCATTGAAGAAGTGGCTGGAGGGGGTGGATGGAAACTCTGTACTATTTTGGCAACTTCTTGTGAGTCTTGAACTATTTCAAAATAAAAAGTGTTTTCCTTTTTTTTCCTCGTTTTTAAGTAATGACATATTGGTAGGATAACCAACCCTGAAAAACTTTGCAAAAATGATCATGCCCTTGAGCCCTTCCTTTGAAGGACACGGCAGTCTTCTACTTCCAATTCCAGTGCCACCTCCCTGGGCCTGCGCCAGCCCCGGCCTCACAGTTGCAGAGGCACTCTCGGTACACTTCAGAATACAGGAAGTTAAAGAGAGTTTTATGAGGTTGCCTGAGAGTTGAGGCTTCCTTAGCATTGTTTCTTTGTGAAATGCTTCTATGCTCTGGAGACCCAAATTGCAAGTGTACTCTTAAAGCCCAACTATTTGTAAGTTGGGAGTTGCCTGTGTGCTCACTGCCATGAGTGTGACCTTGGGTTTAGCATACAGGACATGGGAAGCTGGCTTTCTTCTGCTTTGAAATAAGCATTCATCTTTATACAGGAAAAGACACAAGTTTTACCAATATGGTGATCAATCATACTTCCCCAAGGCAAGTCTTATAAGAAGGTTATGACTGAAAAAAAGTATTTATGTTTCTTCTACTCTTTTACTATTGTAATCCTTGGTGTTAATTAGTGATCTTGCTGCAAAAGATTTACTGCCTTTGCTTAATAAATGCAACCACACTTGATGTATAAGGTTTATGTGTGCACATCCTGCGACACACCTGAATGTACCTGGGAACAGTCTGTGTTTAATAACCTGGCTCTCTGGGACATCAGCCTGGGCTCACAAATGCAGCCCGTTGGACAGGTCCACGTGAACCTCAGTAGCTGTCAGTACGCCCCTTCCCACTCCTACAGGAAGCCCTGGCCTTGCACACTCTCGTTTCTGGGAACCTCCAGGAGCTGACTTTTATGCACATCCCAAATCTATTTTGACAGGTTTCTGCACTTTTTGCACCTTTCCAGGAATCTCTAAGACAACTGTGGGTGGAGATGTCTCATTTGTACTGTGGAATTGCACCTCACTCACAGGTTAAGTCCTTAAGTCAGAGCACAAGGAGAAAATAGTGTACGGTTAGAAATCATCCTTGAATGTCTTTTCAGTATCCAGAAAGAGAACAGATCATGGCTCCTTTGGTCAGGGACCAGATGAAGCAATTGGCTTGAGCCCAGCAATCATCTCATTGGAAAACAGAGAATTAGAATGGTGATGTGCACATGGGGGAGGCTTGGGGAGGCCAGAAATGGCAGATTCGCATTCACCTGTGCACACACTGTGGGGAGTTTCGAGGGGCTGGATGAGCTGCCCTTCAGGCTCAGCCCACAGGTTTCCACGGCTCCTACCTCCAGTGCATCCCTCAGGTCTGCATATGTCTGACCCCAAGTACAATCAGAAGTCAAGTTCTTTTCCACAGGTCTCCTGGGCTTCAGTCAAATCAGGGATCACCCCTGGGCATCTGTATTTGTGTCCCTGAAGATTCTGTCTGTGTGTCCAAAGCCCACAAAGTATGGTGGTCACCTACTTGACCAGCCAGTATACACCTGAATCTCTGTTCCAGACCAACCAAAACTCCTTGTCACATGCTAACACTGACCTACCCACTGGGGTCCTCCCCAACCCATCCCCCCATCATCCAAGCTCTCCCCAGATAAGCCCTGTTTATTCAGTTAGTCACATGTTTTCATCACTACCCCCAAGTCATGCCAATTCCCTCTTTTACACTTATGTTCAATTCTTCTAGAATCTGAAATGCTCTCACTTATCACTGTCTTCTGCCCCCATGACGTCTATTCTATGATTATACATTTATATTCATATTCACATCTACACCCACACCTTTTATATCAGCATAACTGTCTATTGCAGCAAGGTGGTTAAGTGACCAACTTCTAGAAGCTGCTCTGGAATTCCACCTCTGTCACCTATTTGCTATGTGTCTTAGACACATCACTTACTCTCTTTGAGTTAGTTTCCCCTTTGCCAAAACGGGGATCAATAACAGAATCAGCTGTGTAGGACTGTAGGGACAAATAAGTGAAACACTGTAAATTGATTGCTTAGCATAGTATCAGACAAAAGGAAGAATTCAGTCAATGTTAACTATTGTTCAAAATTCTCTCCATTTCCAAATTTCACCCCCTCCCACCTCCCGCATGCTTCTTTCCTAAACTTTGCTATTTCTCTTAACTCCTAAATATTTATGCCCATATCATACCACTTGACATTCCATAGCACACCAGCTGTCAGGAGGCACTCTCTTCTAATTGTGTCGTACAGTTATTGCTGTCTTCTTAATCTTACTGAAGACAGGGACTGCATTATGTATTTTATTTCTCATGTATGAAAAATGCCCATTGTATTGCTGGACATATCACTAGATAGTCTGCAAATAACTCATTGGCTCTCTGAGCAATTTTGAGGAAATCCCAATGACTCATTTTGTTATCAGCTTAGAATATTCATATTTTCAGAACCCCTTTATTTTGAATGTTTTGATTTAATAATACCTTTCCCCATATACTCAAATGGGAAAATAAATTAGGATCTCTGTGGTTCCAAAAACTATTCTTTCTTCTTCATCCAAGAGCAAGAAAGCCATGATCTCACATTATCAAAATGGGACCAGACGCCTGACGCAGTTGCTAATTATTACTCCACTGACGTTTTCAGATGTGCTTCTGACCAGCCTGTCATGAGTTGGTGATGCCAACACAACGACTTCACAAAGGAAACTTGCCAGGGCAACAGTTGATTTATGACTTATTGCCCTTGCAGGTATTATATAGACATAATCTGAAAGATCCTCAGTTTGTGTTGTTGGCAAACATTTCTTCAGTAGAGTTCATTATATACCTCAGATACAGTGACAGACAAACTGATTTTAAAAATCTTTCCACTTAGATATTTTATGACTGTGAAATCTCCATTAGAGAACATCAAAAAACTTTGTACAGATGTGATGTGTGAAGCTATTGGCATCATCCTTACTCAGATGACATGCCCTGAGAATGAGTTTTCAGATGGCTGAAAGTATGGCTGTTCATAGTATTAATCAGTCCAAATACTTAGAAAACTGAGTTTGGAAAAACTGTGAAATTGTGCATGTAAATACAAGCTCCACAATAGGACTTGAGATTCACGTTATCCTTTCAGAAAAGGCAATACTAATGGGTATTAAAGGAAGCTCATTTAACATTGTGTTAATATAAGCTCACCTGAAAAAATCAACTAGACAGATGGATTTTTGGATGATGAAATGTCTTTAAACTTAATTTTTAAATAAGAAATATGCATTAGAATGCATGTGTAGATACATCCTAAGTCTCTGACTCTGAAATCTCACATTTGAAAACATGACATATTCAGGTTGGAAGCTCACCGTCCAGAGCAAGTTGAAAAATAATTTAACTTGCCTTTCCTTAAGGTGCCTGAAATGAAGCCCCAAGAGGAGGTAAGGCCTGATTTTAACCAACTTACATTTCAATTAAGAAATCAAAATAATAACTTTTATATTATTTCATTTTATATTATTTCATTTCATTAATCCTCAAATAGTTAAGATGGAACAAAAAGTTTTCTACAAAAAAACTAAACATCATAAAATAAAGGGAATCTCTTTGATAGGCATAGATTTTCTTAATTGAGAAAAAAATCACTAATTCCTAAAACATATCACAAACTCTAACCACATTGTTTATTTAGACAATGGATATGTATTGTAAAAACTTTCATTGCCATCTTGTTTTCAGAAGATTACACCAAGAGTTTCTGCATAGGATTCAAGTGGGATGTTAGAATAATCCCACCATGGTAGTAAATTGAAAGACAATCATAGGACAGTGTTCACCAGCTTTGAGAGATATTAAAGCTTGAAGAAAAAAATAATTCAGCTTCAAATAGGTTTGGGAAATATTGGGCAACAAATTAGACTTTTTTACTATAAAACTTCTCAGAGTCTTGAAGATACATTGTATAACTCCAAGAGGGGAATGGAGTAAGCACTGTTTCCAAAACCTGTTTTGACCTTGAGATCCTTCTCTCACATAACATCTTAAAAGACTGGTGGTTCCTGGGGGCAAACTTTGGGAAACGTAGGCAACACAGCAGATCATTTTATGAGCTCTATGATGATATCCTATGGGTCAATGACAGGATGTGGCCTAGATAGTGATAATAGGATTTAGTGGCTTTATGGCTAATAAAAGTGGGATGAGGAATCAGTGCTAAAAACTGCATTTATCCATGTCGTTTTCATATCATTTATTTGTTCATTCATTAAGTTCCTGCTATTGGACTAGGAGATACAGCGATTAATAAAATAGCATCCCTGCCCCATAGAGCTTATTCTCTAGGACAGAGAGAGCAGAGAGATATATGAAAGCAGATCAGAAGAGAGAGTCTGGAACACTGGGAACAAAGAGAGGGAGTGGTCATCTGTTCAGGAGTTGGGTCTAAGGCACAGGGTAAGGTGCCATTCCAAGGTGAGAAAGACCAATGGACAAAGGTCAAGACAAGAAAGCCATGTGCCACACTTGGAAGACTGCACAATTTTTCCTACAGCTGGGATTCAGAATGAGAAGAATTCCTTGAAAGATAAAGTTGCTTAATTTTGGGAAGATCTGGAGGATAGGAAACTAGCAGCAAGGTGGCCATTCAGGTGACTCTCAGTGGTCCCAGGGAGAGATAATGAGGACATCCGCCAAGGAGTGGCAGTGGGAAAAAGTGAACGATGGATGTCAGGGTACTAAGAGGCAGTAGGACAGCACTATGGGTGGGGAGGGAGAGGGATGGTCCACTGGGAGGGTGGGTGGTGGTGCCAGTCAGGAGAAGAAGAGAAGTGAGAGACTGGGAGAAGATGGGAAAACTAGTCTTAGACACGCCGAACTTCAAGTTCCCAAGGGACAGCCAGGTGGAGCCATTTGGCCAGAAATTAATTGGTTCCATGAGAAAATCATCTGGACAGTAAACAAGAGTTTTGGAAATTATTTACCTATATCTTCAATTTCTGTTTTTCATTAGAACTTAAACATGCTTAGGTCTCTACTCAAAGAAAGAAAAGAAGGCAGGAAAGAGAGAAGAATGAAAGGAAGGAGAACTAGAACTATAAAGAAATAAAGGAGAAAGAAGGAAGAAAGTACATCAGCCTACAACCACATTTCTCCCCTGGCACCACTGAGCCCTTCTTAGCCAACATCGTCCGCTTGTTCTCCCTGGCTGTTGGTCCCTACCACGGCCACTTAGCTTGTCCTCACCACTGCACTGTCTTGACAAGGTCATCAAAGCCTCCTTTTGGCTAAATCCAATCAATAAAGCTCACTCATCTCATGGCCCTAACAGCCATTGCTGTTATTGAACTTCTCCTCCTTCTTGAAGAGTGGGCCGCTTTCCTGCCTTGGCTTCTGTGAGATCATGAAGCCCACTCCTCAGACATCTGGGTGGCTTCCCTTCCTCTGACCACTCTGCCCATGCAGGCATTCCATGGGGCTCTGGCCAAGTCATTCTCCTCTTCTATTCCACACACTCTCCTTGGGCAATCTCCACTACCCGCAGCTCCAGTTGTCACGAATAGTAGAGTAGTCATGGCTGCAGCAGCAAATGTACCCCAAAATATATAGTGACTCATCATATATTATATACTTACTTAATGAAGTTGATGGACATTTAATTTTGCTCAAACAAGGAGTAACTCAGAGCATTCTCACCAGCCATGTCTGATTCCCTCTCAGTCCCAGGCTTCCCTGGCTCCCCTCCCACTTTCCCTTCTCCTACCTCATTTTTGTAGGCATAATTTTATTTCATTTTTACTTCCTTAGTTCTCACCTGTTTTGGTGGAATAGACACTAGACTGTCCTGGATGTTTTTGCACACTTCATCTCATTTAAACTGTTATGCCCTTTTTCATAGAGTGAACCAACATTTGGAGAGGGTAAACTCACACAAAATGTAGCAAGGCCAGAATTCAAATCCAAGGCTGTCAAATTCTAAAGCCAGTGTTTTTTGCACACTTCATGTCACTCTGCTTTTTACTTTTTTGGAGACACTGACGTTCAGATATGAACAAATAAACCATTAGTAAGAGGCAGAGTTGGGACCTGGACCCAGGTTTTTGATCCCAAAACTAGAGCTCAAGTCCTCTCTGTATTCGTCTCTTCTGTGTCATTATTAGCAACAGTGATAAACCTCCCAAGTTTCTGACTCTACATTTGCAAATTAATTTACATTTTGCCAAGGGGAACCTGGGCATGAGATTGTGGCTGTTCTCATCCTCCCTCCTGTGTGTCTCCCGTGTCTGGTAGAAAAGGCCCTCCTGTTGCTCTGGGAGCGAGTGCTCCTAGACCTAGGTGGCCAATGGCTGATGCCTGAATCATTGAATCAACCTGGTCAGGAGTATAAAAAATAGGATTTCTACCCCAAAAACGTGCTGCCTGCCACAGACACTAACAGTAGGGGTACCTTTCAAACGAAACCAGGACCAGCTGTGTATCACCGGCACATCTGTTCTTGGACGAAATGTATCCCAGACAATTTAAGTCAATCTTTAAGTCCCCCCATATTCCCTGTCTTCACAGATTTGTGATCCAAGCCCAGGTGCTCCCTGGTGTGCCAAAGGTGGCTTATAAGCGGTGGGCCTCAGGCGTGAGTACAACCAGGGGCCCTGTGACACCAGAGCCCCTCTGGGAACTCTGCAGCCCACTGCCAGCTCTCCTCTCTGGGGCTGCACCTGACACCCCATCCGTGGCTATGTGGCCTCCTCTGTCCCCCCTCCATTCTCCCTGAATCTCTACTTCAAAATACATTTTACTATTGGATTATTTCATTTTAAAACATTTAATTAAAATAATCCATGCACATGAAAAAACTGAATGATATAGAAGGAAATATGGAAAGACAGCAATGTCCCATCCAACTCAACCTAAATAACAAACAGAGAGACTCTCTAAAAGAAAAGGATGCTTACTTGGGAACAGGCATTGCAATGGGATACACGTACCACAGTGAACTGTGTGCGTATTCAGGAAGGTAAAGGAACATGAAGGTTTTTAAAGAAGAATGAGGAAGATTACATAATTGTTCTGAAATAATTATCCTCGGCTACAAGAATCAATAACAAGATGGTGCCAGTCCGAGGCTGGACAGGCAGGTGCTGGGCAGATGTCCTCGCAGGAGGATTTTTTTGTGTAAGGTTGTGATGGTCTTTGTGCAAGGTCGCAGCTTTTGCAGGCTCGTGATGGTTCTGTTGTCGTGTATAGGAGCCTGAGAACTCTCTCTTCTGAGCTTTCCCAGCTCTATTTGTTAGTTTTCTTTTTTAACACAAGCAACTCCATTTTGATTCTGACAGCTTTCATGGACCCTTCCCCATCCCCAGTGCCATGTCCCAGGGCTGAATGTTTTTTAATAATTTTAGTTTTCAATCTTTCTGGAAGTTACTGCCGTAACGTGGAATAATAAACCTGACTCAACACTGGTGTTCCTCCATCCCCGATCTCCCACCCCTTTGGGCCCCTCCCCCCACCGCCAAAAGTGTAGACAGTGTGACAGCCCTCACCGACCTGCAGACAGGTCTGTCGTCAGCTGCGTTTGAAAATGAGCGTTCTCGCATTTTATGTCATTTCTTCAGCTATTGTTATTTCAATGTTTACTTTTGCATTAGTCTGCTTTAAGGTAGGGTCACAAATAAAACTGCCATCTCCCAAGCAGAACTGAAAGACAGGCAAGGATGGAGAGTGTAGGCTGACAGGGAAAGAAGACCCAGTTCCTGTAAATATTAATGACAAAGGACCAAAACTGGGGGTTCAGAACAATAGACCTTCGTTGTCTCATGGTTCTGGAGGACAGAAGTCCAAAATCGAGGTGTGAGGCTCCAGGGGAGGGGCCACTCCTTGCTGCTTCCATCCTCTGGTGGCCGCAGGCGCTCCTGGGCTGGGGGCTGCGTCACTCCAGTGTCGGCCTCTGCCTTCCATGGCCTGCTCCTCCCTCCCCGAGTCTCTCCTCTGTGCATCTCAGGTGTTCGTCACTGGATTTAGGGCCACCCGGATAATCCAGGATGATCTCACGTCAAGATCTTTAACCTAATTATGTCTGCAGAGACCCGTTTTTCAAATAAAGTCACATTCAGAGGTTCTAGGGGTGAGGGTGTGGGGAGGGGTGTGCCATTCAACCCACTACGCTTCCCCTGGGAAAATATGTTTTGATATAAAAATAAAGGTAGAATCCTTCCCCTTTCCCCCTGCCCCTTTGTCCTCTGAAAATAGAATAAGGAAGAAAGCCTTCCCATGGCAAACATCTAGAGTCTTTTGCCCAAATCAGGGCTTAGCTGAGTTTTGTTCTCGATTTTTTGTGTCTAGAATTTTCTAAGGGTGGGGCTTGAGGGGAGGCTTGTGGGCAGGCACATTGGCCTCATCAAGCCACTTTCTATGATACAGATTCAGTTCCTGGGGATTCCTGGGGGCAGGAAGGCGAGGACTATTTAAAGGAAGGCTCTTACCTCCACCCTGACACAGATTTCCTTTGAGGAATGTGCCTGGCTTTTTTTTTTTTTCCTTAAGTGAGAAGTGTTGTATTCCATGTTGGCAGGGTGGCTTAAATGAGCCCAACAACTGTTTTTGATATGAGGATATAGACTGAATGTTCTAGGCCTCTCCAGGCTTTGGGAGCAAATGACATAATTTTGGCATTTCTGCCTAAGTTAAAGGTCATTAAATATGAAATGTCCAATTTTGAATCAAAAGTGTAGTTTACTATATCTCAAGAAGCAGTACAATTAATCAAAGTATGCGCCTAAACTATCGACACAGTTTTGCCGTCTTAACAGTAGCTTGTTTTTGCCGGCAGCGAAGAAGCCTGGAGAGCGAGTGGCAATGAAATAGCAAAAGGCGTTTTCCACAGCTTGTTGGGAATGGAATATTTTTTCCTTACAAGAAGTGATCCAAAGCCTGGAAGAAGTGTAGTCAGTTGGTGCAAGGTCTGGTGAAGACAGTGGATGACAGAGAGTTTCCAAGTCCAGCCTCTGTAGTTTGAGCAGTGTTGTTTGTGCGACATGTGGTTGAGCGTTGTCATGCAAGAGGATTGGCCTGTCTCTATTGATCAATCTTGGCTGCTTAATCATAAGCATCGTCATCATTTCGTCCAGTTGGTTGCAGTAGACATCCGCTGTAATCGACTGACCAGGTTTCATGAAGCTGTAGTGCATAGTACTAGCACTGGGCCACCAAACAGACACCATTAGCTTCTTTTGATGAATATTCAGTTTTGGACTATGTTTCAGGACTTCATCTTTAGCCAACCATTGTGCCAAAGGCTTGCAATTGTCAAAAAGCATTCATTTTTCATCATGTGTAATAATATGGTGTAGAAATGGCCTTTATGTCTTGACAGCAAAGAAAGGCAAGCTTTGAGACGATTTCTCTTCTGATGCTCATTTAATTCATGCAGCATCCTTCTGTCCAGCTTCTTTGCTTTGCCGATTTGTTTCAAATGGTCCAATATTGTTGGAATAGTAACGTCAAACCTTGCTGCTAATTAACGCATAGGTTGAGATGGATTCGCTTCCACTACGGCTTTCAGCTCATCATTATCCATGTTGGTCTGAGGTCGCTCATGTAGCTCATTTTCAAGATTAAAATCACCAGAACCGAACTTCTCAAACTACTGATACGCTGTGCGTTCATTAGCATATATCCTTCCCAAACACTTCAATGATATTTTGAGCTGTCTGCACTGAATTGTTCCACGACGGAACTCATATTCCAAAATAACACGAATTTTTGACTTACCCGTGATTTCACAAAAATTGCTCTAGATAAAAATTTGAAAGATAATCACAAGCCAAAACATGCATTTGAAAGACTGAGGATGTACCTTCACAATAAAAATAAAACAATTGTCAAAGTGAAATGTCAGAGATAAACTGTTAAACTGAGTACTTAAGGAAATCGAACATTTCATACTTAACGTGAGGCTTTGAGGCCTTTTAGCTCTTACCTGCTAAGCCAGATGCTCAGCACTGCTTCCCTGCACCCCAGGCTCCTCCACTGTGAGGAACCCACATGCCCTCAGGAATAAGCCTGACCAGGGGTTCTGCTCAGGGTCAAGAGGTGTGTCCCCATGACCCCTGCAGCGGGTACGTCCATGAGCAGTGGCTCCATCTACCGTTCTCCTGGCCTGCGCTACTGGTCAAGGAGCTCTCAGGGAACCGGCGCCCAGCCCTGGGGCTCCGGGTGCAGGAAGGGGAGCTGGCCTCCAGGCTGCTCTGCACGTCTTGCCACCTGGACCATGAAGCTTGTACTTTGAGCCACAGAGCCTTTCACAGAGTCCCATCAGTCTGTGGTCTATCCCCTCTCCTCCAGGCACTCTGAATCCCTGGGCCACCGTTCCAACTTCCAGCATCTCTCACTGCTTCCTGCCTTTCAGAGGCACTAAAACACCCACTGTCTCAGCCAGGAAGTAAAGTCCCATAAACTCTACAAATGTAAACCCCGTCTGGGGTCTGCTAGGCTATCTGGCTGGGGGTGGGGGGTGGAGAATTGGAGACACTGGCACCATGCTTCTCTGTTCCACCTGTGAGCGCAGCTTCCTCCCGCGGGCTGGGTCTAGGACACCCAATGACTCCCCTGAGCCTTTCTCCTCATTTAAAAAAAATGTTAAGCCTGCAATTATATACCCCTTTTCTCTTTCTGGTCCCACAAAGCTTAGCAAATTATTTTCTCCCAACATCCTTTCCAGTTCCGTATGGGTCTGCATTTCACATTACTCACTGGGAATATCATTCCCAAAATACCCTGAGAAAGCTTGTTTTGCAGCATTGCCAACCTGTACGGGAGGAGGCTTAATCAGGAATTGCATCGTTGGGGAGTCCTGCCCCCACGTGTCTAATCTACCAGAAGTAGGGTGATCCTGACCTTCGGTTAAGGATATAAGGTACGTTACTGTGATTTAACAAACCCATTAATGTGCACACATAGACCACATGCACATTAAGATTGTCCAAGGAGGCACTGGAATACTTGACCTAAAGTTTTGCTTTTCCTTTTTATTTTCCAGTCGCTTACTTTATACACTATCCATTTTGATAATTTTATTGTTATATAAAACGATAATATAAAATATAATTTTTTCAGTAATTTCAGCATTGCCAATAATCTGGATCATCCAAGCAATGTCTGCAAGTTTAGTTCTGACACTCGATACAGGTATGCAGCCCAAATGAAGTACTGTGGCATTCTGTGCCCCAGACCTTCCCAGTTGTGAATAAATAGCTGATTATAGATGTTAAGAATTTTATTCTGTTGAATAGTAACCAAACAGAAATTCCCTTTGCTAAGTGCTGTGAGTAAATCTTGCCTAGGGACCTGGGAAGAGAGTATTTCCTCTCTTTAGCATTTTGCAGTAAGCAATCCAACCGAGCAGTGTTGTGAAGGCTGCTGTAAGCACAGCTCCACAACTCAGACACTGTCTGTCTTGTTTATGGAAAAATGAAACTGGATTTCCATTCTTGGGATCAACCAAATGGATTCTTAGTAAGTCTCTGTTTGGGGGGAGTCCACTTAAATATCTACATCTTGAATCCTGTATTCAAAGAATATGATGTGAAAATGCTCATAATATTAATATTTGTTTAAAAAGGATGAATCCGCTAAGCTGTATCTACAGTTTAATCTCCAAAATATCTCCTACTCAAGCCTTTGTTTGGAAACAAAGGTGTTTATTCCACAATTCGTTTCCTGGCTTAAATGTAAATCCCTGGGAAATACAGTTGATAAAACAGGTCACACTGGGTGTTTGGAGGAAGTTTCCTTTCCTGAGTGCACTATTTTGATACAGGATGAAACATGAAAGCTCTGGGTGCCAGGAAGTGGGAAGGATGAGACAGAGGGAGAGGGGTTTCTCAAGGAAGGAGGCGTGGGGCTCTGAACACTAACCGTGCTCACTTCGAAAGTTCGGAGGGCCTTGGCTCAAAGCTGCAAGGTGATTGCCCTTAGCAGTGGGGAATATTGATAGAATCAGACCGCTGTAACTTCTTATGTTTTTATCTTCATTTGAACAGAAGACAACCTATTCTGGTTTGCATTCTGTCATCCAACCTGTATTTATTTAAAGTGAATGGGTTACATTTTTCTATTAGAGAACCCTTAGCTCAGATTGGATCAAAAAACTGAACTCA
>NW_012148063.1:8240382-8243803 GCF_000956105.1 Propithecus coquereli | reverse complement strand
GTATTCCTACAAAGCAACCTCTCCAAATGCTGGAACAACAGCCGCTTTATTCACAGTAAATCTGCCCTGTCACAGGCACTTTGGGAAGTGCTGGGCATGCTTGAAAGTTGTGTGGCACACTGATCACCCCCCCCCCGAAGGAGGGAAATAAATAATGTATGTAAGTAACCATCATATGCCGAGCGACCGTTAAGGTCCATGAGACAAATCCAGTCGCTGTCCTGTACGTAAGCAAGACAGACAGATGCAGAGGAGCTGACCCGGCCCAGCAGAGGCAAGGGATAGGAAAACCGAGAATAGCACATGACCCTGGCTTGATCTTGGGGACAGTAGCCATAAAGGACATTATTGGGACAATTGAAACAATTGAAGTAATTGGAATACAAACTTTGGGTTCCGTTAGACAATAGATACCATGCCAATGTTAAATTTTGTCATTTTGATGGTTGTACTGTGGTAATGTAGGAAAGTGTCCTTGGTCTTCAGACAAACGCGTAGAAGTATTTAAGGGAAAGTGAACGCCATGTCTCCAACTCACTCTCCCACGTTTCATATGTGTGTGTGTGTGTGTGTGTGTGTGTGTGTGTGTGTGTATAGAGGGGGAGAAAAATAAGGCAAAATATGGGTAATTAGTGAATCTAGGAAATGGTACACGGAAATTTTTTTTACTCTTATAACTTATCTGTATGTGTGAAATGAATAAAAATAAAAAGATACAAAAATTATTGTAAGCGTTGGGTGGAAGAAGTCCAGGTTCCAGCTTGAAGAACTTTGCAGAAATGGTGAAATTTTACTGGGTCCTATTTGTGTTCTCTGAGATGGAGAAGAAAAGCAGAGGGAGAGGTGTGGGCAAGATTGTGGAGGGAGGCAGTTACGGGGGGCATTTGGAGAATAGAGTGTGTTTTAATTTAGGACTAGAAAATAGAGTTGAAAAAGAGACCAGCACGAGAGTAAGAAGGGCTTTCAATGCAAGGCCGAGTGTTCTAGGATTTCTTCCGGAGGCTGCAGGACAGTGTAAGTGAGAGCAGAGGTGAGGAGCCCAGGTGGGGGCCAGGGCAACAGAGCACGTGAAAGCAGCCAAGCCCCCAGTAAAGGGTAGGATATGGGCACGGAAGGGGGACAACTTTGAGTGATGTAAGGAGTTCATATCCTTGCCAGTATGTTAAATCTTGTAACTGGGAAAGTACTCTCAAATCAATAAACTCCCTTTTCCAACCTTATGTTTTGTCCTCTTTGTTCAAAAAGGCATGCTCAGGAAAAAGAAAAGGGTTGATGTCATTGACAACCCCAAATAAGTGACTGAAGCAAAGACCTCAATCAATGGAGGTTTATTAAACCAAAAGAGGACACACCCAGAAAAAGCGCAAGCCACAGATGCATTCGTCACTGTTTTTCTGAAGAGGGATTTGGGAACTCAGTATTTAAGGGGATAGGGCACAGAAAGAAAAAGGAGGCGGTGGGTGGGTAGGGTGGATAGTGAGGCAAATGGTCACATTCTTGTACAGTTTAGGAAATCTACATTTTACATAAGATAAGGTGAATGTTTGAAGATAAAAAAGGGAGTAAAGGAGAATCAATTATGCAGATGTCTCTGGGTGGAGGAATGATTGACCTTGCTCTGTTCCACACCTGGGAAAATAGGCTCAGAGTCAACATTACCAGCGTGGAATTGAACAGACTTTAGTTTTAGGAGCTAGACTCAGCCTACAGAGCTAACGCTAAGATTGGCATGTCCTTGTTCATGGGAGGCCAACGAGGAATTTCCTTGTGAATGATCTGTGGGTATCCTCCCTTGATGCCTGAGGCCTTTTCCCTTTCCATGGGGATCTGGCTAATGCATAATGCTGGTAACCTTCAAGCTTGACCTTCCCTTTTGCATAAGGAATGGGGGAGAGTGGTCCTGAGATTTTCATCTATTTTACATCACAGAAGAGAGTAGAACAGGGGTTACCAGAGACTGGTGAGGGGAGATTCAACGGGAGGATGAGGAGGAGTTGGTCAACAGGTACAAAGTTACAATTAGATGGGAGGAATAAATTCTGGTGTTCTATTGCACAGTAGCGTGACTGTGATTAATAGTAAAATATTGTATATTACAAAACAGCTAGAGGAGAGCCTTTTGAATGTTCTCACCACAAAGAAATGTTTAGTACCTAAGGTGATAGATATACTAACTACCCTAATTGGTTCATTATACAATAGCTGTCCCCAACCTTTTTGGAGCCAAGGACCATTTTCATGGAAGACAATTTTTCCATAGACTGGGGAGTAGAGGAGATGGATGATTCAAGTGCATTACATTTATTGTGCACTTTATTTCTATTATTATTACATTGTAATGGATAATGAAATAATTATACAACTCTCCATAGGTTGGGGACCCCTGTTTTACAACATAGATATGTATCAAAACATCAAATTTTACTCCATAGATATGTACAATTGCATGTCAATTAAAAATAATTTTAAAAATAAAAATAAATCAGCACTCTAAGACCCAGTCCTACATCATTGAGTCTTCTTCCGACTCCTATCTATCAGTGCTGACCAGATGCTGCAGCGCCTTTGGGGTGTAATCCCTTTCCTCCCTTGTCAGAGTTGGTGCAAGCCTGGCTAAGTTGTGTTGACACTTAACCTCAGCCATAGGACTACAGATAGGAGGGTGGTGGGGCAATCCTGCAGGGCGACATGTCGTCTTGCGGAATAAAGGCTTCTGCATTGTTTATAAACAGAGAAAGTAAGCAAGCCACTTCTACAGATTCTTAGGATTTAGAAGAATTTGCAAATTCAAGATTGGGGTGGGCGGTGCTTGACGTCTGTGAATATGGTGGATCAAGGAACTCTAAAAGTCTACCCCTCCGTAAAATCTATTTAAAAACTGGCAAAAAACACTATCAGAATCAACTTTTCAGAACTCTAGAACTAAAATCTTGCAATAACTGGGGGAGCTCTTAATAAAACAAACCAAACAAAAAAACAGTTGGATTTCAGTAAGAAAAGCAAGTTATATGCCTTTTTAATATATCCTAATCCCATCTACCATGCCCCAGCTCAGGTAGCCTTGAAAATCCCGTCCTATATTCATAGTGCCATAGGGAGCAGAACAAATTTCTTTCACAGAAAATTGTAATTACTTGTTTTGCACTGTCTGGAGGATTCCTAGAAAACAGGCTCAAAAGATTTGCCTTCATGAAACCTACCCCATATTAAAGCCACTACCTGGGAGAATTTGTCAAAAAACATTTACAGGCAAATGTAAATAAAGAATCAATAAGAGCTAATAAATGAGTTCGGAAAAGTTGCAGGATACAAGATCAATATGCAAATATCAGTTGTATTTCTATACACCAGCAATGAACAATCCAGAGATGAAGTTAAGAAAACAATTCCATTTACAATAGCAACAAAAAGAATAAAATAT
>NW_012148063.1:8226911-8229147 GCF_000956105.1 Propithecus coquereli | reverse complement strand
AGAGTTGTTTAAAATTTTTTTTTGAGAAATTACAGTTACATATACAGGATGAGATTATTTGTAATTAGAAATCATGTTTCACATCTTTTTCTGCCACTTTTAAATGTAAATTAAATAAATTTGGAATACTTTTAGCTAAGTATATGTATTCACCTACATTAAAATATCCAGAGTAGCCAATGTCTTCAAGGAAAAGAATACATCAAATTATTCATTTAGTTATCAGACAATAAATATTTTCTAAGTGACAAATATACACCAGCATTAAAACAATGAGAAGAAAACAGCCACCGTTGCCCCTGTATCTTCAAAGAGCCCTCAGACCAGCCAAGATTAGACAGTTACCACACAAACCTGTGAAAATTGACACTGTGGTCAAGGAGAGGAGGGGCCAGCTGGTCCCACTGCAGCGCCCTGACCTGCCCCCCACGCTGGAGGAGAAGGGGTGGGGAGGGCCTGGCAAGCAGAGGCCACACCAGCGCAGCGTTTTGGAAACCTGGGACTGAATTCTCTCCACTATTCACTATTCTCTCCCTCGACTCACAGGCATCTCACGGGGGGAGGGGTGCCTTAATTCTAGACTTTTGGGGACCCTCCCCCTTGCACCTTCTTCCCCTAGCCCCTCAGATCTTTTGATTTCTTCCTTCTCTCTTCCTCACTCCCCCTCCCCAGGGTCTCACCTCTTTTTCTGCATGGTTGACACTTGTTCATTCTCCATCAGGCTCTGGGGAAGGGGGAGCCTCACTGCACAGCAGCTCCACCTCCGGCTGGGATATCTAAACAAACACCAGTCAGGTCCCCCCACCCCCATGAAGGCCGCCCTGCAGCAGGCACATCTCCTGTACCTCACTGCTGCGGTCCCCACCCCCCAGCCATGGCCCAGTACCGTCCGTGGCCTGTTAGGACCTGGGCCACACAGCAGGAGGTGAGTAGCGGGCGACCGAGGGAAGCTTCACCTGTATTTACAGCCACTCCCCATCACTCACATCGCTCACATCACTCATGGGCTCCGCTCCCGTCAGATCAGCCGGGCACTGGATTCTCATAGGAGCACAGACCCTACTGTGAACCGCGCATGCGAGGGATCTAGGTTGCGCGCTCCTTATGAGAATCTAATGCCTGATGATCTGCAGTGGAGCTGAGGCGGTGATGCCCACTCGCCCCCCAACAGTCCATGGAAAAATTGTCTTCCATGAAACCAGTCCCTGGCGCCAAAAACGTTGGGGACTGTTGCCTCATTGGGTAAAAAAATTGTCAACCTCTACCCACACCTTGCTCTTGGGCTCCTGGCCTCCAGAACCTTGAGACAATACACCTCTGTCACTTAAGCCTCCCTGCCCGTGATGTTTGCTGTGCAGCCCAGGAAACGTGCTGAGGTTAGGGTGCCTTCGAGGCATCCCGATGGAGACATCAAACAGGCAGTGAGCTATTTGGTCCTAGCCCTAAGGAGAAAGCTGGGCTGGGTGTGTAAATGTGGATTATTTACATATATGTGTTAATTGAAGCCACAAATGCTGATGAGATGAGGAGGGAGAGCGTGCAGTGCAAAGAGAAAGAGCCAGGCACTGGGGAAGGCTCACGTTTAATGGGTGATTGAGAACCATGATCCTCAAGAGACATAGATGTGACTGCTGGGGTGGGAGGAGACCGAGGGTCGGAAGACGGTGTTTCCAGAAGAAGACAGTGACGGACGGGGTTCAGTGTGCTGAAAGGCCAGGCCAGCGAAGGTCTGGAAAATGTCCCTTAGATTTAGTGGCACAGATGCCATCCTGGTTCATAGTTATTGGTAGAGTCACTGGAAAGAAGTAAAACTGAAGTGTGGTGAGAAGTTTTGTTTTAAGGTGAAGGACACAAACACGTTTAAATGTTCATAGAAAGGATCCAGTTCAGAGAGAGAGATTGAAAGCAGACTAACCTGCGTGTGAAGGCAGGTGACGCATCAGTTCCTGAGAAAGCTGGGGCGGGGCGGGGGGTTGGAATCCGCAGCACAAAAGTAGGACTGAAGCTGGGTCTTGCTCTGTGTTCTTGGCTCTTGGTTCTGTGGGAATCTTAAGCAACTCTGTCCCCTCCCTCTGCCTTAGCCTAGCACCTTCTTTATCGAATGCAGGACTGATCTTCAGTCTCCAGCGCCGTTAATCGGGACAGACTCCCCCGAGGGAGGCAGTATTCCTACAAAGCAACCTCTCCAAATGCTGGAACAACAGCCGCTTTATTCACAGTAAATCTGCCCTGTCAC
>NW_012148063.1:8217952-8224491 GCF_000956105.1 Propithecus coquereli | reverse complement strand
AATAATTTTAAAAATAAAAATAAATCAGCACCCTAAGACCCAGTCCTACATCACTGAGTCTTCTTCCGACTCCTATCTATCAGTGCTGACCAGATGCTGCAGCGCCTTTGGGGTGTAATCCCTTTCCTCCTTTATCAGAGTTGGTGCAAGCCTGGCTAAGTTGTGCTGACACTTAACCTCAGCCATAGGACTACAGATAGGAGGGTGGTGGGGCAATCCTGCAGGGCCACATGTCGTCTTGTGGAATAAAGGCTTCTGCATTGTTTATAAACAGGGAAAGTAAGCAAGCCACTTCTGTAGATTCTTAGGATTTAGAGGAATTTGCAAATTCAAGATTGGGGTGGGCAGTGCTTGAAGTCTGTAAATATGGTGGATCAAGGAACTCTAAAAGTCTACCCCTCCATAAAATCTATTTAAAAACTGGCAGAAAACACTATCAGAATCAACTTTTCGGAACTCTAGAACTAAAATGTTGCAATAACCAAGGGAGCTCTTAATAAAACAAACCAAACAAAAAAACAGTTGAATTTCAGTAAGAAAAGCAAGTTATATGCCTTTTTAATGTATCCTAATCCCATCTACCATGCCCCAGCTCAGGTAGCCTTGAAAACCCCATCCTATATTCATAGTGCCATAGGGAGCAGAACAAACATCTTTCACAGAAAGTTGTAATTACTTGTTTTGCACTGTCTGGAGGATCCCTAGAAGACAGGCTCAAAAGGTTTGCCTTCATGTAACCTACCCCATATTAAAGCCACTACCTGGGAGAATTTGTCAAAAAACATTTACAGGCAAATGTAAATAAAAAATCAATAGGAGCTAATAAATGAGTTCAGAAAAGTTGCGGGATACAAGATCAATATGCAAATATCAGTTGTATTTCTATACACCAGCAATGAACAATCCAGGAATGAAGTTAAGAAAACAATTCCATTTACAATAGCAACAAAAAGAATAAAATATTTAGGAATAAATTTGACTAAGAAAGTGCAAGACTCCAAAACATTCAAAGATAATAAAGAAGACCTAAATAAGTGGAAAGATGTATCATTTCATAGATTAGAAGACCTAATATTTATAAGATGGTAATATGCCCCAAATTGATCTAGAGATTCCATGCAATCCCTATCAAAATTCCAATGACTTTTTTTTTTTCCAGAAATGAACAAGTTGATTCTAAAATTCATATGGAAATACAAGGGACCCCAAATAGCCAAAACTATCTTAAAGAGGAGAATGAAATTGAAGGATTCACACTTTCCAGTTTCAAAACTTACATATTTACAGTAGTCAAAGAAATGTGATACTGGTGTATGGATAAATATATAGACTAATGGAACAGAATTGAAAGTGCAGAAATAGACCCATACATCTATGGTCAATTGATTTTTGTTAAGGGTTCCAAGAACATTCAGTGGGGGACAGAATAGTCTTTTCAACAAGTGATGCTGCAACAATAGAATATCCACATGCAAAAGAATATATTTGGATCCCTGCTTCGTACCATACACAAAAATTAACTCAGAACGATCAAAGACCTAAATGTTAAAGCTAAAACTAGACATTCTTAGAAGGAAACACAGGATTAAATTTTAGTGATCTGACATATGCTACAACATGGATGAACCTATAGAACATTGTAAGTGACAGAAGCCAGACACAAAATGGTACATTTTGTATGATTCCTTTTACATGAAATGTCCAGAACAGATGAATCTGTAGAGATAGAATGTAAATTAGTGGTTTCCAGGGCATGGGAAGAGGAGGGAATTGGGAGGTACCTGGTTTCTTTGGGTATGATGGAAATATTCTAGGATTAGATATGGTTGCACAATATTTTGAATATACTAAAAATCACTAACTTGCAGATTTTGAAATCATTATAATGGTGAATTTTATCTGTGTTAAGCAAATATATTAAAAAATATTTGTGGGAACACTGTCCCTATTTTCCCCACTCCATTGTCCCATTGAGGGCCCTGACTTTGATATTATAGACCTGCCTTAGTTGGTCATTTAACCTTTGGAGCTCAGCTACTCTAAAAATTAACTTTGTGCCTCATACTCAGTTCTGTCTTCCCTTGTGCTGCAGGAGATGAGAAAATCTTCATATGATACTAAGGACACTTTTGCTTGCTTGTTAATCAATCCCAGGTCTTTGTTACATTTTTCTTTTAAATGCCTGATATATCACACCAGCTGGATTTCAACACATCTCTTCCCCTGTTGTATCATCCCAGTTCACCACCAGAGAAAATTTTCACCATTAGATTACTGCCTTGTACCAGGAGCTATCTCCATCTACCACCTACTACCTCCACCTACCACCTCCACCTACCTAATCCGCTTAGCACTTATGATGGGGTCCTCATTACCAGCTAGACAAGTGATTTTGCCAGCTCCAAAACCACATTTTTTTTACCTGCTTTCTTGGCACATTCCTGCTACTAACTGTTATAGATTGAGTTCTCTGGGAAAGTCTCCAAGACAGATTTTTGCATGCAAAGTGCTTGTTCATGAGTGACCTTGAGATTAATGCCTGAGAAAGGGAGGAGAAGGGTGACAAATGGGGCAGAGGGAGAAGTTGAGCTGCACTACATGTCCAACACTAGCCCCAGAAGACCTACAGAGATCTCTGGAGCTACAGTGGTCCTTCAGCGTTATCCTGAGTTGGGCCAAAAGAGCCAGACTTTATATTTTTCAACTGGCCAGTCATTTCATGTGGACTGTCCAAGGAAGAAGTGGGCAAGATAGCTCTCTGCAGCTACCGCAATCCCTGAAGGCCCTGACAACAGAAGACTATCAATAGTAGTCCCAGCTGCTGTGGCAACAAGTCTTTCCTTAGAGAGGATCTGGGAGGCTCAACTTAGTGTTCATCAGTTCCTTCATTGGATTTTCAGCTGCATCTCTTTTCATTGTTCTTCTAGTTGTTCCTATAGGAATTATGACATAAATTGATCACTTGTACCACATCTCATAAAATATAAGAACTTTATAACAATATATTTCCAACAATGTATTTCCACCCTTAGTTCTATCATTGTCATACATATTATATCTCCATACCTTATAACAGCACAGAGATATACATCATTATGTCTTTTATATAAATTATGAGAAGAAAAAAATTGTATAATCTTTATACTTGCCCACATTTGTACTATTTCTGGTGTTTCTGGTTTTTTCTTGTATTTCTAAATTTCCATTTAGAGTCAGTTCTCTTCAGCCTGAAGAATTTCTTTTGTTATTTCTTGTAATGTAAATCTGTTGGTAACAGAGCCTCTCTATTTTTGCTCACCTGAAAGGTCTTTATTTCACCATCATTTTTGAAGGGTATTTTTGCTGGGTATAGAATTCTGGGTTGACAAGTTTTTTTTTTTTTTCTTTCTACACTTTAAAGATACTGCTCCAATGTATTCTCCCCTCCATTGATTCTGATGTGAAGTCATTCATTATTCTTGTTATTGCTTCCTGTAGTTATTGTGGGGTTTTTGTTGTTACTATTGTTTTTTACTGTTTCAAAGATTTTCTTTTTATCTTCAATTTTCAACAGCTTGATTATGACATGCCAAGATGTGAGTTTCTTTGTATTTATCCTTCTTGGGTTTATTGAGCTACTTGGATCTATAAGTTTATCAAATTTGGAAAAATATAAGTCATTTCTTCAAAATAATATTTTCTGCCCTAATTTCTCTTTTCTTTACTTCTGAAATTCCAGTCACACATATGTAGATTGCTTGCTCTTGTCCCACAAGTCAGTCTCTTTTCAATCTATTTTCTCTTTGTTTTTTGGAATTGACAATTTTTATGTATCAATCTGCAAGCTCCTTGATCATTTATTAAGTCATATGTATGTATTAATACTATTAAGCCTAGCCAATTAATTTTCAATATTGGATATTTTAATTTTTAGTTCTAAAATTTCCATTTGGTTCTTTTTCATGGTTTTCATTACTCTGCTGAAGTACTGTAACTTTTCTCTTATTATATGCATTTCTCCTTTAATTCTTTGTATTTATGACTATTTTAAAGTTCTTGTCTACTTCTAATTACCACATATGAGTTATTTCAGGGTCAGTTTCAATTGATTTGCCCCCCTTGATTATGGATCATCTGTCTATCAATTTATGATCTAATGCTGGATATTGTGAACACTACATTGTTAAGGGTCCAGATTTTGATGTCTTCCTCTAGAAACCATTTAATTTTGTGCTGACAGGCAGTTCATTTATTGGTGGATCAGCTTGATTCTTTTGAGGCTTGTTTTAAACCCGTCAGGCTGAATCTGGAGTAGCCCTTACTCTAACTACAGTAGCTTTACTTCTAAGGTGTGACCTTTACACTGCATCAGCTGAAAGCCTGGCCTGTCCAGTGAGGCTGCTCCACACTGGCTGTGTGGAGCCCCCACATCTCAGTGCCGTACCACCTCCACCATCTCTGTTAAGCTCACAGATCCTCAGCAGCGGTTCAGCCAGGCTTCCTAGAACCTCACTCTGTTCAGAAGCAGGTATTATTCAGTCAAAGACTCCATTATCTATGAAGATTTCTACAGCACTTTCCCTTTGTAGCTCTCCTCTTTCTGGTACCAGCCATATCAGTAGCCCAAACTCTGATATCTACTTCCCAGGTCACTGGGCTCTGTCTCATGATGCTAGAAAATGCTCCCAGGCTGGAAGCTGAGGCAGTCACAGGGCTCACATAGTATGTTTCTCCTCTCTTAGGTATAATAGTCCTGAACTGTCTCTTGTTTTATAAGTAAGTAGGCTTATATATTTTTTTCAGTTTTATGTTTATATGTGGTGAAAGGGCTTGTCTGGTACCAGTTACTTTGTCATGGCCAGAAAAAGTCCTGTCTAATTAATCTTCCCCAATCTTTATTATTTCCTTCCTTACATTAATACTTTATTAGAGTTTATTTTGCTCGTCATTATCTAACTTCTTAATATCGTTGCTTAGTTCATTACTTTTCAGCCTTTCTTTTCAATATACATTCAAATGTACACTGAAAACTATATGTTTGGAAAACTTATATCATGTATACGTCACAATAGTGGTAGAGAAAGAGGCAGAACTGAGAAAACACTTCAGAGGCTAGGGTCCTGGCCATTCTGAAACATGGTAGGGCCATATTTGCAAGGACAAGAATCAGTCATAACCACTAATACATTTGTGGGGATGCTCCAGAACAGAAGAGCACACTTGCAAGGCAAGTTTCTCATCTGATAGGGTACCTGAATGGAAATCAGGGGACAGTGTGTCTATAGGTAGATATGTAGAAAGTTAGATCCCTAACCAGGTCTGTACTTGGTGTTCAAGGGGTTCAAGTTTCTAAGTATCCAAGTGAGTCACTTGATATTTTAAGATGACTAGTGGGCCAGCAAAGCCTAAAACTGGTACCAGGGACCAGCAACAGATGGCAGGAACATGGACTTAAGCAATAGACCCTCCCACAAGAGATCCTTCTAGATCAGTGGCCCTTTGGTGGATAACAGTGAGGACCCCAAAAATAGCACAAGAATCTGAGACTGGAAGGAAAGACATGCTCTCTCCTGCACCGAGATGCTGGCCTGGAAGCAGAAGGGGTCAGGGCAAAATTTCAGCAAGACTCAGCACTCACCCAAAGGAATTCAGTTAATCCCAAACACTGAGCCAAAAGGAAGAAACTAAGTCACTCTGAATTAGCAAATTTAACTCCCTTTCATTACAAACAAAAGCTGAGGGAGTACATCACCACCAGACCTGTCTTACAAGAAATGCTAAAGGGAGTCTTCAAGCTGAAAGAAAAGGATGCTAATTAGTAACATGAAAACATATGAAAGTATAAAACTCACTGGTAAAAGTAAGTAAACAGTCAAATTCAGAATACTCTAATACTTTCATTGCAGCCACTTATATCTTTAGTATGAAAGTATGAGCCACTTATATCTTTTTATGAAAGTTAAGAGACAAAAACTATTAAAATAATAATAACTACAATAATTTGTTGAATGATATAAAAAGATGTAAATTGTGACATCAAAAGTTTTAAATGCATGAAGGTATGGAGTTAAAGTGTAGAGGTTTTTTTATGCAATCAAAGTTAAGTTGTTAATAGCTTAAAATAGTCTGTTATCACTATAGGATTTTATTTGTAAGCATCATGGTAACCACAAAGAAAAAGCCTAAAGCATATAAAAAAAAGATAAAAGGGAGTCAAATCATATTAATACCACTAGAAAAAATTACTTAATCACAAAGGGAGACAGCAAGAGAGGAAGAAAGGAACAAAAGGTTCACAAAACAACCAGAAAACAATTAACAAAATGGCAATAGTAAGCCCTTACCTATGAATAACTGTGTCAGATGGAAATGGTTAAATTCTTCAATAAAAAGACATACGGTGGCAGAATGGATTAAAAAATGAGATCCAACTTTATGCTGCCTTTAAGTCACTCACTTTTTCTACAAGGACATACTTAGATTGAAAATAAAGGTATGAAAAAAGATACTCCATGCAAATGGAAACCAAAAGAGAATAGTACTAGTTATACAAGTTGAAT
>NW_012148063.1:8199760-8216502 GCF_000956105.1 Propithecus coquereli | reverse complement strand
CTTCAATGCTGAGTTCCACCAAACATTCAAAGAAGGACTAATACCAATCATTCTCAAACTCTTCTAAAAAATGAAGAAAAGGGAATACTTCCAAACTTACTTCATGAGGCCAACATTACCCTCATACCAAAGATAGAAAAGAGGACTACAAGAAAAAAATTACAGGTCAATATCCCTGATGAATATAGATGGTAAAATTCTCAACAAAATACTAGGCAACTGAATTCAACCACACATTAAAAGGATCATTCACCTTGATAAAGTGGGATTTATCCCAGGGATGCAAGGATGGTTCAACATACATGAATGTGATACACCAGTT
Source organism: Propithecus coquereli (assembly GCF_000956105.1). NCBI lineage: Eukaryota > Metazoa > Chordata > Mammalia > Primates > Indriidae > Propithecus > Propithecus coquereli. The sequence goes on along the minus strand of NW_012148063.1, from coordinate 8,216,180 downwards.
AACAGAATGAAGGATAAAAACCATCATCTCCAGAGATGCAGATAAAGCATTTGATGAAATTCAAAATTCAACATCCTTTCATGATAAAAACTTTCAACAAGTTAGGTTTAGAAGGAATGCACCTCAACACAATAAAGGCCAGATATGAAAAACCGACAGCTAACATCATACTTCACAGTGAGAGGTTGAAAACTTTTACTCTAAGATCAGGAATAAGACAAGGATGCCCACGCTTTGCACTTTTATTCCACATAGTACTGTAAGTCCTAACCAGAGCAAGTAGGCAAGTGAAAGACAGAAAAGGCATCCAAATTGAAAAGGAAGAAGTCAAATTGTCTCTGTTTACAGATGACATGATCTTATATATAGAAAATCCTAAAGACCACCAAGAAACTGTTTAAACTAATAAATTCAGTAAAGTTGCAGGATAGAAATCAACATACAAAAATCAGTATCGTTTCTACCCACTAACAATGATCTATCTAAAACAGAAACCAAGAAAACAATCCCATTTACAATAGCTATAAAAAAATTTAGGACTAAATTTAACCAAGAAGGTGAGAGACCTGTATAATGAAAACTATAAAAAATTGATGAAAAATATTGAAGAAAACAAAAATAAATGGAAATTTTTCATGCATTGGAAGAATTAATATTGTTAAAATGCTGATACTTCCCAAAGCCATCCACAGATTCAATGTAATCCCTATCAAAATTCCAATGACGTTTTTTCACAGAAATAGAAAAAACAATCCTAAAATTCTCGTAGAACCACAATAGACCCCCAATAGGCAAAGCAATCTTGAGGAAAAAAAAAGTTGGAGACATTATCCTACCTGATTTCAAAATATACTGCAAAGCTATAATAATCAAAACATCATACTATTGGTGTAAAACAGACACATAGACCAATAGGACAGGATAGAAAGCCCAGAAATAAATCCATGTATTTACAGTCAGTTGATTTTTGACAATAGTGCCAAGAACACCCAATAGGGAAAGGACAGTCAATAAATGATGTTGGGAACAGTTGGTGTCCACATGCAGAACAATAAAATTAGACCCTTATCTTACACCATATACAAAAATTAACTCAAAATGGATTAAGGACTTAAACATAAGACCTGAAACTATAAAACTACTAGAATAAAGCATAAGGGGAGAGCTCCATGACATTGGTCTGGGCAATGATTTTTTGGATATGATCCCAAAAACACAGGCAACAAAAGCAAAAATAGACAAGTGGGATTGTATCAGACTAAAAATCTTCTACACAGCAAAAGAATCAATCAACAGAGTGAAGAAACAACCCATGAAATGGGAGAAAATATTTGCAAACCATACATCTGATAAAAGGTCAATATTCAAAATAAATAAGGAATTCAATTGAATAGCAAGGAAACAACTGAATTAAAAAATGGCCGAAGGACCTGAACAGACATGTTTCAAAAGCAGACATACAAATGGCCAAGAGGTATATGAAAAAATGCTCTACACCACTAATTATCAGGGAAGTGAAAATTAAAACTATAATGAAATGTCACCTCACACTTATTAGAATGGCTGTTATCAAAAAGATGGAAGTAACTGTTGGCAAGGATGTGGAGAAAAGGGAACCCTTGCACATTCTTGGTGGCAATGTAAATTATATATCCATTATGGAAAACAGTATTGAGGTTCCTTAAAAAATTTAAAATATCTTATGATCTAACAATCCCACTACTGGATATATATATCCATAGGAAATAAAACCAGTATGTCTGTGCTCCCATGTTCATTTCAGCATCACTTGCAATAGCCAAGATATGGAATCAACCTGAGTGACCATCAGCGGATGAATGGATAAAGAAAATGTGGCACATATACACGATGGAATACTATTCAGTCCTGAAAAGGAAGAAATTCCTGTCATTTGTTACAGCATGGATGAACCTGGACGACATCATGTTAATTGAAATAAGCCAGAGACAGAAAGACAAATACCAAATGATCTCAGTTGTACGTGAAATCTAAAAGAGTTGAACTCATAGAAGCAGAGAGTAGAATGGTGGTTGCCAGGGACTGGAGTAGAGAAGATGTTGGTCAAAGGATACAAAATTTCAGTTTGGCAGGAGGAGTAAGTTCAAGAGATCTGCTATACAACATGGTGACTATGCTTAATAACATTGTATTGCATTTTTAAAAATTGCTAAGAAAATCGATTTAAAGTGTTCTCACCACAAAAAAAAAATGATGTTTGTGAGTAATGCTAATGTTCATTAGCTTGATTTAACCATTCCACAATGTATACATGCATCAAAACATCACGTTAGAACATGATAATTTTATATAGTTTTTATTTGTCAATTAAAAGAATAAATTACTTTTTTTGCAAGTGTAACTGTAATGCACCTGTCACCAAAGAGTTGAGCTGCCCCGAAGGGGCCCTGGAGAGGGACAGCCTGGGCTAGGGATCTATAGCCCCAACCAGGCATTCCCCTGCCACCAATCCCTTATGTCACATTGGTCAAATCACTTTCTCCTTGAGCCTTCATCCTCCTCTGTAGAACAGAGACGCCACCTGCACCCTTCCTTTCTCCTTCTCTCCCTGCCTTCCTTCCATCCTTCCTTCATCCAAGCATTAATTGAACTCCTAGTGTATATTGCATGGTGGCCTAGAAATGAGTTTTTCTCTCTCTTCTGGCTAGCTTCCACACCCCACCAACTTTATTCGATCATTGTGGGGGACATATGACAAGGCAGATGTGACGATATCTGTAATAAGAAGGCACTTTCCCTGCAGGAGACATGATTGTTATTTTTAAAGCATTCCTGTTTTAAAGGCAGGGCTTCCTTAGCAGTGTATGGTGTTAACTACAGGGTGTCCCAACAGTTGCCATACATAGGGAAAATGAGAAATTGTGGCTAAATGTACTTTTATTTACAAAATATTCATTACAAAAATGTACAATATTTTTCCTTTGTATAGAGACTTTTGGGATACAGTGTATTGCCTGTCTGTGGGGCAGCCCCGAAACAATCCTTCTGCGTGTTGTTCCGGTGAAGGCTGAAGAGGCCGCTGTGTTGTCTGGCTGGCCCCGAGCTGTGGGCACAGACCCAGCCTGGCATCTGGTAGAACGGCCTACCCTGCCCGCTGGCCTCCTCCCCAGCAGAACACACAGCAGGCCGGTGAGCTGGGGGTGTCCAGGCTTCGCAAAGCCTCAGCCGAGGCCAGAGAGAAAGTCGGCATAGCATATCAGGATTTGGAGTTGACTTTAGATTTCTTCTGCAGATACCTACGTGCTGCTTAAACAATTTTAAATTATTACCTATTTAAGAATGTAATGTTGTGACTCCAAATATTTGTATGGAAAAGTTCCAATCAGATATGCTTCTGTTCCCCATCTTTAGTCCTCTAATTGTTAATCACTGTGATGCCGTTCTTCAACCGCGGTGGTCGGCACCTGCCTCCAGGATCTTAGTAAGGGCCCATGTGTCCAGCGGTACATGCCACGCGCCAAGCTGAATAGTCCATGAAGGATCTCCATGGGCGTCAGCTGGCTCATCTATTAAATGAGGAGACTGCCCAAATTTGTTTAATCTCCATAGTTTCATAATTCTATAATTTTAATTCTAAAGGTTTGAATTCTAAAGTTTCTAGAGCTTACAGTATAATTCAGGATTTAAAGCTAACAAGAAAGTATAAAATAAAGGTCTTTCGCTACCACCTCCTTGGCTTCAGTGACCCCTGCAAATAAAAGTAAGACATCCTTTTATTTTTAAAGATCTCACTGACGTGTATCATAAACTAAAGAGCCCATGAACGTTGGGGCACATTGTGATTCTATCCCCAAGGGCTCAGTTTCCCTGTCTGTAAGATGGCTTAGTTAGATCATGGTGCTGGTCTGTGACAGCTTTTGCCGATTTGTGTCAAAATGGGGGAGGGGTGTGGGAACAACATCATTACATTTTCATAAAGCTAAATTTACTATATTCTAAATTCTGAGATGCTTCCTACAATTTCCGGTATCTATACATTCTTTTCTAAAGTTGGGGTAATAGAAGATGATTTTTTGTTATTGTTGCTTGTTTGTTTTGTCTGTTTGGTTTTGAGTATCTTGCTGGCAACTCTATGTCAGTCATTCTAGTTTTAAAATTTATTTTCCCAATCCATGAAGTCCAACCAACTGGAACTGATAGGTCAGAAGATTTCTTATTCAAGTCCACTTCACTTATTTCTAACAAGCTTGTGCTTTATCTAGTTTAGCAAATTAACACATTTTCCCCATGACCGTAGTCTCTCACCCTTTCTCCTTCCACCCAAACCCTAGCACCCACTCTCCATTCCAGCCACCACTGTCCCCCAGACACCAGATAAGCACACCCCCTCCCTCCCCGGACATGCTTCCCATTCCAGCATCCTTTAAACTCAAATGAAGACTTGCCTGTTTCATAAACCCTTCCTGAATTGTTCTGCCCTGTTTCAGCCTGATAGCAGTAATGGGAGAAAATGGGACCAACTCATGTCAGAGAGCAGGGACTGCATTGAATATGCCTCTCTTTTTCTCACCAGTAACACCTTTCTCTACCTAATACTCTGTAACACCCCCCAAAGGTTAATCAATCAGAGCATTGACTGGAAGAGGCCTTGGAGCCTAAGTCACCCGCCCAAGGTTGCAAAGCCAGTTCAGGGAAAAGCAGAGACCAGTTCCCAGCCACCTACCTCTTCCTGCCAGAGTTGGTGACATTGGCCACTCCACCCTCCTGTCACAGTTCCCAGGAGAACCTCTGTTGTTGTAATGCACCGACTTAAACCCTATTGAGTGATTTCAGGATCTCACCAGGTGGCACATACCTCTTATATAAAGGACACGTAGAGATCGGCTTTCAGGTGTAATACCGTCTGTCCAGAATTGATCAAAATGCTCTCAGTTAGCCATTTTCTAAGGCAGATCCTTGGTTGGGCCCGCGAGGTTACCCCCACCTGGCAGCTGCAAATGGCTGCCTGTGGACAGAGCAGGTCTGTGATGACTAATAACTCAGAGCAGGTCTGCGCTCTTATTTCAAAGCGCAGTGCGCAGGTGAACGTCTTCTTAGCATAAACATCCTATTCCTTATTATTACTTCCACCAAACATGGATTTTTAGTTATTTCAATTTGAGATAAAGTGCAACTTTTGTTTAGACTGCAAAATACTAACCAAGGAAGATGGCCTTTGGAGATTAGCTTTAATGACAATTTTAGTATGTCTTTAAAAGGAAAGACATACTTTAAAAGGCAGATGGTCAGACTGTGTTCCCAACACCCATGAGATGCTGGAAGCTCGGCCGTTGCCCAGGCAGCTTGGGGAAGGCTCTGGAACGCGTAGGGTCCCAAAGTGGGCCTGCTCCGGAAGCCTCCCTCCTCCACTTACTCATCCAGAGCAGTGCTAGTCCTACAAGGTGTGTTTGAAATGTGCACCAGACCCACCTAGCAGCTCCCTGAGCCAAATACCGAGGGAAATCCTTACGAGCTCATGAGCGACAGGAAGGACTCAGCTCGCCAACATTTAATCACTCTGCACCTTTGCGGGAAGGGAGAACATGCCGGAAACCGCCTTTTCTCTTTCCTTGGGTGTGATATTGCTCAATCTCCCCCATCCTATGGCTGGGAAAGCTGGAAATTAAATGACTGCACTTTGCAAAACACAAAAACAGGAGGAGGACTTCGCTTGTGCATCCACACTCCCAACAAAGTCCTGGAATGGTGCGAATGATTTTCAGGGGAGCAGCCCTCTGCGGCTCCTGCAAAGTGAAGGGTGCCCTGCGCCTCGCAGCACCCAGCCGAGCGCCCAGGATCGGCGCACAGCAAGGGGCTCTGCGCACCTCCCAGATGCCAGGACATGAAGCCTAAAGCTCACTTCACAGCATAGGCTCAAATGCCAGGTGAGTGTTTCTGACGGTAAGTGCTGCAGGGATTTGATAACCCCTATAAAGTGCCAAGTGCTAGGCTGGTTGTTCTGGGGCCAAGAGATAAGCGGCAGCAGGTGGGGAAGGCCTCGCAGACAAGGTGGGAGCCAAACAGTGCCTGTTCCTAGCCAGAAAGGCCAGCGCAGTGCAGGGGTAAAGGGCCCGGCTGGCGGGGCCTGCTGCGTGGGGGGCTGGCTGCGGAGCTGGGGCCCCGCGGAGTGAGCCGTGGAAGGAGGCACCTCCGGCAACACGGCACCCACACTGCACCCCCGACACCTGCGGGCACGGACTGTGTGTTTCCCGCAGGGGCCACACCTCCTCCCACCTGTTCCTCTGTCCGACACTCCCTGCCTTCTCCTTTGCCCGGCTGGCACCTGCCTGCCCTCCAAGAGCAGGGTCACACGTCACACTTCTGGGAAGCCCTGGCTGTCCCCCAACCGCCCTCTCTGAGGTGCCCTGTCCTGACGTGCCCAAGCTCTTGGCACATGCTATGGTATAATGATGGGTTTGCTGGTCGTTGTCCCCTGTAGATGGTGAGCGCCTTGGTCGTACCCAGGTGCCCAGCACTGTGCCTGCCACAGAGCCAGCAGTCAGGCCGCAGCCTGCTCCATGCTGAGCCGAATGAGGAGGGCAGCCTGGTGAATTCTGAAAGCGGGGGTGGGGCGGGGTGCACTCTGCTCACCAACAGGGAACTGCAAGAATTACAGCTTTGCTGGCCGACGTGTCTACTGGAGAAGATTCTGTCATCTTCGGGCTTATGGGCCTGCATTCCCTGAGCCCTGCCGAACTCTGCCAACGCTCCATGGCTACTACGGAAGTCTGACACCTCTCAGTGCCTCAGTTTCCCCAAGTGAAGTTCAGTTTCTCGGAGATTGCCACAGAATTGCCAGATATTATTAAAATCCTTACCTTTGATCCAGCAATCTCGCCCCTGGAAATCTGTCCCATTGAAATAAAAATATATTCAGGTACCTAAAGGCATACACATTGCAGCAAAACCTCAGAAACTAAGGGATTGGCCATCAACAGGAAGACCACGCCGCCTTCCTGCGGCGTCCTCTGCACACGCGCATCCTTGGTGTCTTTTAATGCGTTCAAAGTTCCTCTTCTTGTAAGGACACCAGGCAGATTGTATTGGGGCTCCCCCTAGCAGCCTCATCACCAGCCCTAGATCCAGACACAGCCATGTTCTGAGATGCTGGGGGCTAGGGCTCTGGCATATGAATTGTCAGGGAGGATATGATTCAGCCAGCCCATAACAGTGTGGATGTGTGTGTGTGTGTGTGTGTGTGTGTGTGTGTGTGTATGTGTGTGTGGATATGCATGTGTATGTGTGGGTATGTGCTTGTGCATGTATGGATGTGTGTATGGATATGCCCATGTGTGTGGGTGTGCACGTGTGTGTGGGTGTGCATGCGTATGTGAGCACCTTGACTCTGATCACGCGGAGCATGTGCGGTGGTAGCATACATGCACTCTGACTTGTGCTGGACTTCTTGTTGAGGAACACTCGGTGACTTTTACGCTTTAAAAAGTATTTTGAGGGCCAGGCGCAGTGGCTCACGCCTGTAATCCTAGCACTCTGGGAGGCCGAGGCGGGCGGATCGTTTGAGCTCAGGAGTTCGAGACCAGCCTGAGCAAGAGCAAGACCCTGTCTCTACTAAAAAAAATTGAAAGAAATTATCTGGACAACTAAAAATAAATAGAAAAAATTAGCCGGGTGTGGTGGCGCATGCCTGTAGTCCCAGCTACTCGAGAGGCTGAGACAGGAGGATCGCTTGAGTCCAGGAATTTCAGGTTGTTGTGAGCTAGGCTGACACCACGGCACTCTAGCCAGGGTAACAGAGTGAGACTTTGTCTCAAAAAAAAAGAAGTATTTTGAAAGGGTTGTGTGTTTCTTGAGTTTTCTTAATTGCAGTCACAAGCAACAATGACCCAGTTGCTTCATTTCAGGTCAACCAGTCTTGGTCAATGACATGGGTTGAGGGGATGCTCTCTGATGACAGGGTGTTTATTAAATGACACACAGAGCCCTCTTTCCTTTGGGGGTTGAGCAAAGCAAAAATCTGGCTGCTCAAGCATAGTTGCACTTTTCATGAAAGGGATACCTGGCCCTTGTGACTTTTTGGTCTTCTGCATCCCTTTGTGACCTCTTCAAGTCCATTCCATCCCCCACCCATACTTGTCTTTCTGTTCCCCACTCGTCTTGTTTTCACCTGCTTCAGCTCCACACAGGTGGAACTGTCTTCTCCCGTAATGAAGTCCCCCAACACAAGCTGAATGAACAACCCAACACAGCCTAAATACAGAAAGTACATACCATTTCCAAAGCCTGGTTTATAAAAAGAACAATCTGTGTTTTCTTTGGAATGCGTGCTGTGGCTTTGGTGGTGTGGCCTCTCGGTTCCCTGCCCTGCATTGCCCATTGAGATGTGGGAAGTGTTTTGCTTGCTCTAGAAATGCCTCGATACACCTTCAGATTCTCTCCTTTTTCTTTTTTTTCAATCACTCAGCGTAACAGGAACAGCTGCTGTCAAAGCTCTGTCGAGTAGACCAAGGCATGCCGGCCAAACGGCGGAACCGTGCGCGCACACCCGCCAGGCCGCAAAGCAGCGGGACCGGTGATTCCGACAGTCTAGCAGCTGCAGTGCAGCACAAAGGGCTCGTGGCTTGGTCTGGTCCCGCTCTGCTGGTTACTCACTGGGCGACCTCATCACCCCACCTGTCCAGCTTCCCGCCTGTGACACAGGACTGCCCATGTTCTCAGTGGACAGCCAGCTAGGTCCTGGCTCATGCACGGGTGTGCTGCGTCAGTGGCAGAGCCCCAGGTACATGGAAGGTGGGAGATGGCTTTCGTGTGGCCCTGATGAAAGGGTTGGCTTGACGGTGGGGGATCTGAGTTTAGGGGTCACCTTCGCTACTTCCTCTGATCCAGGCACCCCTCACTGGGAAAACAGGGATATGAGAAGCAACCTGCCAGTTGCCCTCCCAGGTTTGGACCATCCAGAGAACGTCAGACAGCTGTCCTCCCAGGATCCTGCACACAGTGCTCTTTATTATCCGGCTTCGGAGGGTAAGAGGTCTTTAGGGGCTCTGCCTGTGGGGTGGGATCACGGGAACATAGCCCTTAACCTCCCAGCCTTTGCAGAGCAGGGTCTCCCCAGATCTCGCCTGGCCCCCAGCCCTCCCAAGAGTCTTCCTTGTCTTGAAACAGGTGCCCAGGGGCTTTGTGCCGGGGGTGCAGCAGCAGGTGCCTCAGTTTCCTTGCAGCCCTCATCCTGCGTCCTTTTAGGCTTGCGAGCGCTCGGCAGCCACCACAAGGTGGAGTCAATGGCTAGACCTCCCTGGGCCGAATTGGATCATGCCAGAGCTCTGCTCCTGCTCAGAGTCCCACCTCTCTGTCACGCGTGCTCACCACCCTCAGTGCCCTGCAGACGATGGGTGGCAGGGAGCCCCTGTGCCAATCACCCCATCAGCCCGGACCAGATCTGCAGCACTGGCTTAATCCAACGACCCTGCTTCAGGGCACACATCCAGGGGACGTGCAATCAGTGTCTCAGAAAGAACCCTGGTGTTCACTGCAGCAATTTGCAGCTGTTATTCACGATCACCAAGACATAGAATCAACCTAAGTGTTCATCAACAGATGAATATACAAAGAAAATGTGCGCACACGCGCGCACACACACACAGAGGAATATTATTCAGCCTTTAAAAAGAAGGAGATTCTGCCATTAGTGACAACATGAATGAAACTGAAGGACATTGTGCTAAGCAAAGTAAGGCAGACACAGAAAGACAAATACTGCATAATCCCACTTATATGTGGAATCTTAAAAAGTTGAGCTGATAGAAGCAGAGCGTAGAATGGTGGTTTCCAGGGGCTAGGGGAGGGGGCAGTGGGGAGCTGTCAGTCCAGAAGTACAAAGTTTTAGTTATGCAGAAGGAATAAATTCTGGAGATCTAATGTACAGTATAGTGACTACAGTTAATAACACTGTATTTTATACCTGAAATTTGCTAAAAGATTAGACCTTAAGTGTGATCACCAAAAAAAAAATATGCGAGGCGACGGATATGTTAACCAGCCTGATTATAGTAATCATGTCACAATATATTAATATATGCATATCATGTTGTACACCTTAACTATATACAATTTTAATTTGTCAATTATACCTCAATAAATCTGGAGAGAAATTTAAAAAGCAAGGGACAGTCTTCACCAGCTCGTAATGGACAGAAAATGTACCTTCTATTTCTTCTATATTCTTCTTATCTTAGGGGCGCATTCAGTTATTCACTCATACCTTTACAGAAAACTTCCCTATTTCAGGCTCATTGCTGGAGATTTGGCACATGCAGATGACTATGACACAGCCCCTGTCCTTGGAGAGCTCGTGGTCTAGTGAGAAAGGAACAAAAAGAAGGCACTATAGGCATTTAGTTAATGGGTGATTGGTGTACAAATATAAGATCACTGTTCACACCTTGGATGCCCCTGTCTATTAACGTGTAATACTGACCTTTTCACCATACTCTGACCGAACCCTCTAGAAAAAAAAAATTCATGGTATAGACTGTGGCTATGGAATAATCCAGTCTAACAGACCCACATGAGCAGCCAGTCTTTGACCTTGATCACCTGAGGCCAGGTCTCTGGTAATGCATGAAACAAGTCTCTGAAGTTTTAAAATTTGTAAGTAGGAAGGGCGGAAGACTGGTTGTGACTGAAAATCGCATGTTAAGTTCTCTGCTTTCACTGGGAAACTCTTTTTTTCCTGTATAATTATAAAAGCCAGTGATGGCACAGAGGACCACGTTCTGTTTGTCTTTAAGGGGAATCTGCGTTCCTAAATGCTTAGGGAATAAATCCATCACTAGAACACTGACTCTATCTTAAAATGCCAAAGGCTTGCTCAGCTGCCCACAAAAGGAAAGTATAAAAGCTCCTGTTAAGAGTCTATAACTCAGGCTTCCTCCTGGCTCTGCCTGCTTTAAGCAATGCCAAAAACCACCTCTCCCAAGAAGACTTCCCGATTAACTCTACCCAACAGAACTCACTTCAGAGCCTCTTGGCATGCGTGCATATAGTTTGTATATGCCATGACCAAGATCCACCAGCCATCAAAATAATCACTGTCTTCCCTATAAACCCTCAAACCAGTGGTTTGTCTGATTAATGTGTGCTCTCTTTGGGGAGCAGGCAGTTTCATTTGTTTGTTTTTTAGGCTGGCAGAGAAGAAGTTACCTCCATATGCTCTGTTGGCTAGTAAAATAAATATATGTTTAATCATAATTTAATTCTTTACTTAGCAAAATAAATTATCATATAAATGATAATTTATTACAAATGTCCATTAGTATCCCAGTACTATGATAGCAAGTATTGGTGAATTTTAACTAAATTATTTCTACTAAAACTTACCGTCCAAACCTATAATGGGAGAGGACTTTCTATTTACAAAAATCTTACACATACATTTTCTCAGTAAATTTCTCAATAATATTGTGATATTGACACACCTATTTTCATTTTACAGATGAGGAAAAAGATGCTCAGAGCATCCAAGATCATGGAGATTCAACCTGATGTTCTGGTATGTCCCATTATTTTTCACTCCTTCATGACTTTCACACGTGGTATACACAAGGGCCGCTGTAGTTATGACAGCATAGACGTTACCTTCAGACAGTTCTACATGTTTCATATCTAGCTAGCGCTTGACACTTACAGGTGAAAAGAGCAAAGACTCCAGCTGAACGTGGAAGCCTCTCCCCATATCCTCCCCCCTACTTAGGTTACGGGGCTCCCTGAGGTCTGAGACCAGATTTCCACATCTTTTGTAGAGCCCAGAGTCTTGGGCACATGCAAGCTCACTCTGCATTTGTGGAGTAAGTTAATGAACACATTGTGGCCAAGTGGGATTCTTCAAGGAGTGCATGGGTGGTTTAATATTCAAAAATTAACCAATGAAATTTCCTATGTTAAACTAAAATCAAAATAAAAAAATATGATCATTTCAACATACGCAGAAAATTATCTAATAAAATTTAACATTCATTCATAATAAAAACTCTCAGCAAACTAGGTGTGGGGGGAAACTTCCTCAATTTGATAATTAAGATATATGAACAATGTACAGTTAATATCCTAATTAATGATACTTATTGTTTTACCATTAAGATTAGTAACAATACGGATGTTCACTGTCTTCATTACTTTTTAAAATTGTACTAGAGATTCCATTCAGTTCAATCAGGCTAGAAAAAGAAATAAAAGACATCCAGAATGGAAAGGAGAAAGTAACTTGTCTTTATCTGCAGATGATTTGATTGTCTATGTAGACTCTCTGATGGCATCTGGAATCTACAAAAAAAAAAAAATCTACTAAAACTAATAAGGGAGTTTATCATGGTTGCAGGATACAGGGTAAATATGCAAAAATTATTTATTTTTACACAACCAACAATCAACAATTGAAATTAAACAGCATCATTTAAAATAGCATCGAAAATAAGAGATACTTAGGGGAAAATCTGACAAAAGATGTACGAGGCCTCTACATTAAAAAGTTAACAAAAGACTGATGAGAGAAATTAAGAAGACCAAAATAAATAGAAAGATATGCCATTTTCATACATCAGAAGACTCAACATTGTTAAAATGTTAACTCTCACTAAATTGATCTATAGATTCAACACAATCTCTAGCAAAATCCCAAAAGGTTTTTCTGTAATTCTACAAGCCAATTCTAAAATTCTTACAGAAATGCAAAAGACCTAAAATAATAAAAACAACGTTGAAAAAGAACAAACTTGGAGAGCTAACACCACTTGGTTTTACGAACAAATGTGAAAAGGAAAAAGCCAACCCCCACACCTCTGTTCCATTTTGGGACTTAAGCGCTCACCTGAACCAACCAATCAGAGCTCACCAGTCTTGGCCAATGGGGGCTCAACTGTGTTAACCAATCAGAACTCAGCAAGTTTTATTCTTTTATTTGTATAAAAAGCCCTGACTGGGGACCTGGGCTGGAACTTTTGCTATAAAACCCAAGCCTTCCCTTTGTTTTCTGGAGCACACCTTTTTGCACTGAAGGCGGCATTCTCCAGCTTGCAAAATTTCTCCACACTAGAGCCTCTTTCCTCCAAAGTCCTTCTATGAGAAATTTTGTTCACACTATTGGTGTCAGAAGCGGGATTCCAAGTGACCCCTACTCTCCTCCCAGCAATCCTGGACCAATGCATCAGTGCCTGCGAGAGACTCTTGAGCTTGTCTTGTCAGCAGCGCCAGAGGAGCCTTAGTTAAGTCCTCTCCAATGCAGACCTCCCACACTTTGAGGTCTTGGAGATTTTATTCCTTCCCCATAGCTTCCCTCCACCCAGGTCCCAGAGGGAGTCTTCCTTTCAGTCCTGGGCTGGAGGCAGTGTGGCAAGGGGTCGGGTGGGGATGGGAGTGGGGTTGGGAGGTTGGGTTAGGGGGTCCCAGGCAGTTTTGTCCATCTGGACCCCAGAGGGGACATTTCCTGTTGGCCCCAGGTTTAGGGGAAGGCCTTCCCAGTCTTTGCCAGTTCCCTACATCCAGATACCAGAGGGGACATTCCCAGCTGGACCCCGGTTTAAGGGGGGCCTTCCCAGTTGGACTTGGCTGGTCTATAAAGTTTTGTAGGGACGCTCACGTTCAGGGCGCTGGAAGGGATGCTTCGTCTGGTCAGTGCAATGGGTAGCCCACGTTTTCAGTTTTCCCCTGCTAATCAGTCGCCCTCTGGCACTCCAACTGGCTTTATGAGCGAAAATTATGGTCCAGGGAGTTGTAGTTGGCTAGGTCTCTGGACATAAATTACCCAGGATAATCTTAAACTTTGTTGGCAAAAATGGGGTTCCTTTAAAATTCCAAACTTGCCTATCTGTACGTACAATTAGAACAAAGAAGATACCTCCCAGAGACAATGGGAAGCCTTTTTTTCAATTGGCACTTTGGAAGTTCTAAATAGAATCAAGAGGCAGCCATTGGTTCCCTTAGAGAAAGTAACTCCAAATTGAGTGAGTGCCTTCATGAAATGGAAAGAGAGATTAGCACTTGTGAGACTGAAACCAAAGCTGTAAAAAGACCTTTGAAAGACCCTTCTTCCACCAGTCCCCCTTTCCTGCTGCTCTGTCTTCCACACCCTTTTTGCCACCTGTGCTTTATCCTTCATTCCCTCTTTCCCGTTTTATTCACTTGGCTGGTTATTTTGAAAAAGTTTCTAAATTTTCTCTAGGCTTATCTGTATGTTTTCTTGTAAAATCCAGTGATAAATTCCTGTGATTTATGTCATTTTGGCATTCATGTTAATCCTCCTCTAACACACTCAAACTGCTTGATGAAAAAGCTTGAATTCTTTCTGTGTTTGAAATGTAAATTTGCCACCCTGCTTTCTCTACAATTTGGTAATGGCTTCAGCCCTGTGGAACAGATAAATTTCAGCCTGTTCCGTTTATGTATACATGTCTGTTTGTATATTGTCTACAGTACTAAATTGGCTTATAAATAAAGGAGTACTCCTAAATTAAGCAAATAAGTCCAAATACTGTTCAAGGTCACATGATTTAGTAACATTTTTGGCAGATGGAACTAATATAATATTGTTGGTTTGATGGGAATGGTTGTGTATTCTGAGTTATCAGGAAAATATGCATGCATTTAACTTTAAGGTTCCCACTTACGAGACTTGCCTGACATGCAGTAATGCACAATCGGTTGATAGCGAATTTAGCTTGGCATGATGGCTATATTTGGCTGCAGTCTCATGAAAATTTCCAGCCCTAATTGTTAAGAATGAATGGATCAGGTGGATGTGGATGGGATAAAAGTTTTCAGATGAACTTTTGATAATGACTATGTTTTATAGTATATTTACTTGAGAAGATGTCTCAAATCTCTTTAGCTTTGCTAAGATAAATTAAGTGATGGGTGATCTAATGATCCAAATTGAATGTTAGATTATTTCCAGATAAGATGTAATGTTGGAACATTGGTTGCTGAATATGAGTACAAGTTCATATACTTTTGCCTTCTTGTTTCAGAGAAAAAAAATTATTTGAGTCTGTTAATAAAAATACCCTCTTCCATATTAAAGAGCTATTCTGTTAGCCTATCTCTCTGGAAGTTATAAAATATGTATTAATGGTTGATACATGATTAATGGTTAACAATTGCTTACTTCCTAGGTTTTTACTAAAAATTAGGGTTGCTAAGAATTAACATTGCAATTAATATGTGTGATTAAATTACTAGAGATGAGAAAGACAATTGTGCATACAAGTGAATGAGGAGGGTAGGGTGTATTTTTTGGAAAGGAAGATTAAAAAGAAAAGAGAATAATTTTGTATGAGAGAGAATCTTGCGTGATAAATTTTTGTCTTAGAGTAAAATGACTGGTTATTTAAGATGAAGTATAGGACAAAGCAGAAAGTCTAAGCATGTTGTAAATGGTCTAAGTAAGTCGTGATAAGGTTTATGAAAAGAAAGTTTATAAAAGGAATGTTCTGTGCGATCAGGGTGCCTACACTTAGAAGGAAATTGTTTACGGGTCTTTCTAGGGATTGAACTTTGATGTTAAAAACACACTGATACGGAACTTAAAAATTTAGTCCCCTATGTTAGAGTAACAATGTTTTCTTAAAATACTGATTTGTTCTTAGTAAAATTGCAAGAAGTTTTGATTTTTGGTTCTGCAATCTGTTTCCCTAGCAGTCATCCTCTAAACTACAGTTTCTATGTCTGCCACGTCTCTTCCAGAGATCTAATTTCCCCAGTTTCAGGTTAGAAATGCAGCTGTCCTTCTTTCTGCTCTTGAAAAGGAGTATCTTTTTGCTTGGCTAGGGTGATAACCCTCTCCTTCTACCTTTTCCTCAGCTCCTGTAACTTTTTCTGGTCCTAACTCTGCTTTTATGGCTTGACACTAGTGTTTCTCTTGAAGGTCTAGAAAAGCAATGTTTCCTCCAGTCTAACTTGATTCTGAACTTGTAACTTTTCTTTATGTATCCGAATTGTTCCATGTAACCAGGAAACTCCCTATGCTGTTACTAAGAACCAGGTATTCCCCCGCTCAGAGTACTAGTTTTCTTGTTTACATTTCTCTATACTAGCATACACTCAGAACCCTGGATATACTCTTCCTGTGCCTAATTAAATTCAACTACCCTTATCATCATGGTTTAATTTCCAGTTTATCTAAATAAGCTTTCCATAAAGATAAGCAATCACACTGCAGGAGGTTTTCTTCTCTTTACCTTTTAGGTAACCGGCCTAGGAAACAAAGATTCTGTGTTTCACCAAGATGATCTCCGGTGCTTTGTGTTGTCTTGATTAGGTTTTTGAGAACTTAGGAAAACTGAGCCTTGAAAGGGTTAAGATTTTTATACCCATGTAACTTCCTGTATTGTTTTTGAAGTCTTTTGATTATCACTCTAGTTAAATGAATAACTATTATTTAGCAGTGACCTAT
>NW_012148063.1:8196993-8199191 GCF_000956105.1 Propithecus coquereli | reverse complement strand
CAGTGAGCTATGATTACATTATTATACTCTAGCCCAGGCAACAGAGTGAGACCCTGTCTCAAAAAAAAAGAAGAAAAAATGAAAAAATTAAAAATTAAATTCTGATCCTTGAAAGGTACCCTTAGAAGAAGGAGAAGATAAAATACAGACTGGAAGAAAGTATTTGTAAATCGTATAGCTGATAAAGGACTTGCATTCAAAATACTCAAAGAACTTTCAAAAGTTAATAATAAAAATGCAAACAATAAAAAATAGGCAAAAGATTTGGAAAGATACTATACAAAATAAGATGTATGGGTGGCAACCAAACAAAAAGATGTACAAGATCAAATCAGATAATTTAATCATGTGTGATTTATTGTATGTCATTTCTACCTCAAAAATCTGTTTCTTATTAGAAAAGTGTAAATTAAAAGCACAAGGAGATTCTACTATATGGTTTCTTGAATGACTAAAATTGAAGAGACTGACCATAGCAAGTGTTGGCAAGAATATGGAGGAACTGGAACTCTCATTGGCTATTGGTAGGAATGTAAAACGATACATCCACTTTGAAAGACAGTGTGGCAGTTTCTTAAAAAGTTAAGTGTGTACCCATGATCTGATCTAACAATTCCCCCTCCTAGGTATTTACACAAAGGAAATGAAAGCACGTGTCCATGCAAAGACTTGTACACTAATGTTCGTATCACCTCTACTGGTAATAGCTCCAAACTGGCACTAACTCAAACATCCATCAACAGATGAGTGAATAAATGTGGAATACTACTCAACAATAAAAAGAAATGGATTACTGATGCACAGAACAACATAGATGATTCTCAAAATAATTGTGCTAAGTGAATGAAGCTAGGAAAAAATACATAATGTATGATTTCATTTACTTAAAAAGTTTAGAAAATTCAGAATAATCTACAGTTCCAGCAGATCAATGCTTGTGTGGAGAAGGGTGGAGAGGCGAGAGGGAGGAATCACAAAGAGCATAAGGAAATTTGGGGAGGGAGTGGGTATATTCACGATCCTTATTGTAACAATGTGGTAATGAGTGCGTGCATGTGAGAACATCAAATTTTATACTTGAAATGTATGCAGTTTATTATATACCAGTTATAGCTCAAAAAGCTGTTGTTGTTTTTTTTAAAATCCTATAATACTAAGTTTGAGAACCTTCCACAATGGTTGTAGGGCTTTTGAAGAGTAGAGCAGTGTGATTGAGGCAAAGGTTGAGTTATGTCTCTGTGTTGGAGGGCAGTCATTTCAAAGTAAGCCAATTGTTGCACCAAAACACAGGATGTGGATATTGCCCTAGAGAAGACTCATTCATGAAGTCACTTAACTGTTCACGAGCGCCTAGTAACTACTAGGTGCTCCTCTGGGCAATGAGGGCACAGCAGTGAACAGAAGAGACCCAAATCCTCATCCTCGAGCACCTACATTGTAATGGGGGAGATTGGAAGTAAACAGGATAGCTGTGTAAAATAGGTTTTCAAGAGTGAAATGCTAACAAGGAACACTAAAGCCAGGAATGTATGTCTGTCTCATGTGTTGGGGTAGGAGGATGTTGTAACTTCAGGTAAAATATTCAGGAAGTCCCCACCAAAGTGAGGACTGGATAAAGTTCTGAAGGAAGTAAGGGAGTGGTTATGAAGACTCCAGGGACGAAGCGTGCTGGGGGAGGGAACATGCAGGGGCTGCCGGGTGACAGGAAAGAGGTGGCCGGGGGTGAAGAGTGGGAGAGTGTGGATGGGGATGTGTGGGAGGGATAGAAGTGGGGAAGGGGGTTTAAAGCACACAGGTCTTATTGTTTAGTGAGAAGGAGAGCCACAGAGGAGGAACGGGGTTCTTTGGCTGCCTGGTGGGAGCTAGATTGTAAAGGCCCCAGGGTGAAGCAGGGAGAGAGAGAAGGGTCCCTCACATTAACCCAGGCTAGAGACAATGGTGGCTTGGAGCTGGCAGGAGAGGTGGGGACAGATGTCCAGCTCTGCATATGAAAGCGGAGCTGATGGGCTATAGGCGTATACAAGAGAAATAGGAGTCACCACTGACATCGAAGCTTTGGCCCGAGCAACTGGAAGAATGAAATTATTAATACTATTAACTGAGAGTTCAGAAGTATCAGCTTGCAAGCTTGCTTCAAAACTCCTTTCAAAAAGTTGAAAATCTGAGCTCATTTTTTAAAAAAAGGCTGATAGAGATAT
>NW_012148063.1:8192311-8196306 GCF_000956105.1 Propithecus coquereli | reverse complement strand
CGAGAGAAAAAATGTAAAATTGAGATCTTTTCTGGTAAATAACAGAAAGGAAGATGACAGAGAGTCTGGTTTTAGTTGCAGCTAAAATGGACCCAGTGTGTGCGAAAACAGTGCTTTGCAGGAGTATGTTTTAAGAAGCTCTGCCACGTAAAATTTAATATTCATTCACACTGGCTTCTGCCACCCATGTAAATTTGGTAAGTAGAACTGTAGAGAAAAACAAGCGATACCGTCTGTGGGCCCCCGCTGTGGCCGCCTTCTTGGAGGAAGACACAAGGAGTTCGCTCCTGCCACAGGCACCCTGCCTGGGCTGCGCAGCTGCTGGTCTCCCCCGGGCAGCGGCGGAAGGGAGCGCTGGTGAGCTACGGAGGCAGAAGAAGGGTGAATCCAAGAATGTGGTTTGCTGTCCTCTGGCCCCTCCCTCACCATACACAGAATTCAACCAGGGGGATCGGGAGTGCAGGCGAAAAGACCTGGACATTCACAAAGTTAAGGCGAATTGGGGGAGTGAGTGGCTGTGGGTGGGTGGCAGCCTGGAGTCCCAGTGGGTGAGCAGACACTCAGACTGGCCTGCACACCCCAGAGGTGCAAGCTGGATGTCTTCAGTGAGGTACAGCCTGCAGCCGCTGCCACAGCCCTGGGAGAGCCCGGGCGAGAGGGTTTTCTGACTGCACTGTCCAATGCAGTAGTTGCTACCCACACGAGGCTGTGTAACTTTAAATGTAAATTGGTTAGAATTACGTAAAATTACAAATGCAGTTCCTCGGTTGCACTAGGTACATTTCAAGGCTCAATAGCAACCTGTGGCCACTCGCTGCCGCGTGGGAAGTGCAGATGCAGAACACATCAGTCACTGCAGCAAGGCCTCTTGGACATGTCTGTAGCTTCTGCTGCCTGCTCTGCCAGGTGGCGGAGACCAGCTGCCCAGTTGTCTGTGGATTTAGATGACTCTGGCGTCATCGGATCAGGTGCCCTCAAAACCTGAGATGCATCAGCAAGATGGCCCATGGGACACGCAGGGAGAACCCCAGACTGTCAGCGAGATGGCCTGTCCTGAGATGGCCAGCGTGTTACATTCGTCCTCACTGTTACATTCTCAGAAGTTGGGGACGGGTCCTGCTGGTGAGTCTCTGGAAAATACTTTATAAAACCCAAGTGTTTGCATTTTCTAAATCCTGGTCCACAGTGA
The DNA here is from genome assembly GCF_000956105.1 of Propithecus coquereli. Classification (NCBI taxonomy): domain Eukaryota; kingdom Metazoa; phylum Chordata; class Mammalia; order Primates; family Indriidae; genus Propithecus; species Propithecus coquereli. Next base: position 8,195,117 of record NW_012148063.1, on the reverse strand, counting down.
AATTTTATAACAAAGTATTTTTTGTTTCCATGCTACTGCCTTAATTATGAGTTTTTGGTGTTTGTCTTTGTTTGTCTTGGTATAAAAGGCATGCAAGAATGGGCAGGCTGTGTGGGATAGGACAGGGCACAGCAGTGTTGTCCCCCAAGGAAATCTGTGGCGTGACCCTGAATGTGTTGCCTTGAGCCATCTGGGATTCAGTTCCTTTAACCCTAAAGTAAAGCAGTTGGATTACAAGTTTGGGACCCTAAGACTGTGCCTGAGCTACCCACAGTAGCTTGGCGAGTGACTGGATGTGGTAGCCGGATTCTGAGGAGGACACGTAGGACCGTGAGCCGTGGGCAGTCCCGGCTCTCCATTTAGTAAGCACTGAGTCTCACAGAGACTCCCTGCAGAGTCGTGAGGAAAACGAGCCCAAGGCCCTGAGCTACCGATTCCAGCTCAAGCAGAGGGCCAGAGCCGTGGATGCAGTGGGAGTGCAGCCCGCCGTCCGCCGGCCTCTCTGCCCTGCCACGCTGCAAGGACACGCACCGTGTTGCGCCTGAGGAAGGACGGGAGCCAGGGCTCGTCTTCACCACATTGCAGTTTTGCTGTAAATACCTGACTTACTGCAAACACAACGCTGGGGAGAATGCAGGAGAAATAGTAACTCAGAAGAAAGATCAGAACTCTGAGGCCTCCAGACGCCTGACCAGGCAGTATTTCTTTAATCCATCAGCTTGATTTTATTTCCACCCCAGCCTTCGACTGGACTATGGATATTTCTGGGTTCCGCACAAAGCCAGCAGCGAATTCATCATCTGGCTGTGATGAGACTCACAATATGGAAACACAGCTCTTCTCACCGACCGCAGGCAGCTGCGGGTTTGCTTTTGCTGGTCGGAGTGTAAGCGGGGAAGGGTGCTGAGCCCCAGGATGGCGTCAGCAGCATTCCAGAGTGATCTCCTGGAGCGCAGCTCATGGCAGCACAGGCGGGGAGAGGCACCTGCTGTGGCCGTTGGGAGGTTTGTGCCGTCAGACAGACACCCGGCAGCCCCGAGGGAGAGGCGAGGTGTGAATGTCGTCACTGGCATACTGACATAAATTGAGTTGAGCTTGCATATCGCTGGCCATTTGCTGGCTCCAGTGGTCTTTACCAGCCGCAAGCCTCTGCACTGGAAGACAACAGCTCTGCAAAGTGTCGGAATCCAAGACAGGCCTGCCAAGTGACCCTGAGCAACCTAGAGGTGAGGGCGCCTCTCGCCAAGCAGAAAGGGCGGCGTTCACAGTGGTACTGTCCCTGAGGAAGAACATTCTGGAGCCGGTTTTCATTCACCCTTTGCTCTCTCCTACACTTGTTTGTCAACATGATGAATAAGAGACAGATGGCAGGACCACAGTGTTTCAAAAATACAAACCGTTTTATTCGCCCAGGCCTCTGAGTGTACTGGCCAGAAGAAAAAAACCTCAGACAAAACTGATTTTTCATGAAGTAAACTTTAACTTTGCATATATTGCACCCAAGTATCAGATGAACAAAAGCTGTGTACAGATTTATTTAGTGTTTGGCAAGCATATGGTCACCCAATCTCCGGTACCATGAATGATACGGTACACAAAAGTCCTCTGGGGCTGGCTCAAGGGATTTGTTTATTCACAAGAAGAAGGAAAGAGAAACAGACACTTTCTCAAAAAGCAAGCGTGAGCTTGGAAGGAACATTTCGGTTACTTAGAATCAACTCAATGACTGTTATTGAAATTTCACAAAAATCTTGTCTCTTAAGTAAACTGGAGGCGACTGAAACAGTACAAGCTTGCCAAGCTGGAGCTTTTCAATAGAAGCTATGTTATTTTGAGGGTCTGAGCCCAGGGTTCTGGTGCAGATAGGATTGGGATGCTGACGAGTGTTAGCCAGCAGGTTTTGTTGCCACTCATTGTGGTGAAAAGAGCCCTATGAAGGCAGCAGACCAGGGGCAGGGATCCAGGGTTGGCTTCTCGCTGGCTGTGTCTAAGGCCCGTCATGTCCCCGTCTGAGTCTCCATTTCTTATCTCTAAAATAAAAGGTTTGGGCCAGTAGTTCTCCCCTGGGGACATGTGGCACATTATGACTTGGGGGAGGGGGAGTCGCGCGCATCTAGGGGATAGAGACCACTGTTAAACATCTACAATGCACATAACATCGCTGAACAACAAACAGTTATCTGGCCCAAAATGGAGCTGAGGTTGAGGAACCCTGGTTTCAACTAGACTACATTTTCAACAAGGTAACATCCAGTGTAAACATCCTATAGTCCCATAGAGAGTTCAATATATTTCTTCTATTCCATATCCTTTGTCCTCAAAATAAAGAATAATTTTTATACTTTACCAAAAATATGTGCATAACAAGCACTGTTTTGTGGTGTTTTTTCAAAAAAAGCCAACAGAATAAAGCTCCTAAGACACTGGGAATACATTCCTCATATTTACAATGGCAGTTGGCAATGATTCACAGCCTTGCAGGATATAACCTATATGCTAGCGGCAAAATTAATCTTTTGGAAAGCTACCTTACTAATTGTTTGCATGATGTTTGCTGGATAAATGATTCATTAGATAGTATCTTTGGTGCTGAAAGAAAACACACAGCTCACAAAAGCCCCGGACTGTGGGAAGCAGGGGACAAGCAACCTACCGAAGCTCCTCTTAGCCCAGCCTCCCTTACCCGTGCTCAGAACACTTGCGTTAGCCTATGTTTGGGCAGATCAGCAAACCCAAAGCCTATTTTATAATGAAGTGTTGAACATCTCATGTAATTTATTAAACATTGTACTGACAGTGAAAAACA
>NW_012148063.1:8172502-8191671 GCF_000956105.1 Propithecus coquereli | reverse complement strand
GAATACAGCTAAACTCTGAGACTTGATCTTGAGGAAATACCAAATATAAACAAAACACTTTGGTCAGTTGCCCAGCATCTCTCATGCTAATCATAAATCTACAGGTCTTTTGCTAGTCTTCCACTTTAATTTGTCTTTTTTAGGAAAATGAGGAATTTACAGAGGAATTATATCAGTGATATGCTTGATAATTTTTTCTCCTAATCAATGAGAGTAGCAATCTAAGAAAATGAAGAGGACACAGGTAGCTGTTGATCTGGGAACTACACACCCCACAGACCAACTTGGCTCCACCTGTATTAAAGCGAGAGCCTTTTGAAAGAAAGAAGGAAACATTTGTATATGTGCTATGAAGAGAGATCTATAGCATAAGTGTTACAGAGCTCTTTATTTGTACGTGACATAAAAGACTTCGCATTTACCTCTAGAAAATCGCTAAGTGCTTAAATTATGACATTTAAAGGATGCATAGAGATTAGTTCATTCCCTTTAATTTATGAATGAGAACATTACGACTCATTAACTGACTAGCCTGAAGTAACAGAGCAAGTTCTACCCATCCGGGACAAAGTACAGATTCCTTTCTAGGTCAGTCAATTTCGTTATACAGCAAGGTGCTTACTCAGCCCCTTTGAACACCAAAGCTGGCTATAGACTTTTATATCCCTACTTTGTGGATGTAAATCTGAAATACGGGGTTCAGAGAGCTTCCCGTTGGTGGACACATGGAGGTGCCTGGGGAGGGTGTGGGAGCTCTGTGCCCTCCCCCATCTTGGTCATCTGCTCATTTATGCCCCGTCGCTCCCTCCTGTTCTTTGGTGAGAGTAAGGTGGTGAAGGCCACCGAGTAGTGGTGAGGACCGAGTGGTCCTAGACTGCTATGGGTGATTTACGTGTCAGAGACTTCCTGAGCGCGCTCTGACTGCGGTCTTCTGGCAGCCCGCAGGCCTGCCATGCCCCCTCCTCCCTCACCCCCACCCCGTCTCCGAAGCCTGTCCTGTTGATGAACTTGAACTTTGTTCTAAGAACTTCTAATGCAGTATGGAGTGAGGATCATTCATATATATGGAATACGTATGTTAAATATTATTCCACACTCACGGGAAGCACCATAATGAGGGAAATCCAACATCGTGTTAGGCTGTTTCACTGTGTACCTGTCAGAATCCAGTCCCACAGGCTGAGGGTGCCAACCTCGAGACAGGTGCCAACCTTGAGACAGATGCCAGCTGCAAGTCTGGGCTCCGCAACTTCTGACTGACCAGCTATAAACTGGGGGCTCCCACGACCCTCTCCTCCGGTTTGGGTCGTCTGCTAGAGCATCTCACAGGACTTGGGGAAACAGTTTACTTACAGTTGCCAGTTTATCATAAAGGATATTACAAAGGGCACCGAGGGACAGCAGAGGGGGAGATGCCATGGGCAAAGTACAGGGAGGGGTGTGCAGCCTCAACCCCAAGCTCTCTGAACCCCGCACTTCAGGGAGTTTCATGGCAGCAGTATCATGTAGACGGGATCGATTATTAACCCGATCTCCAGCCCCTCTTCTCTTCCCAGAGGATGGGGCTGGGGCTGAAAGTGCCAAGCTTGGAATTGTGGCCTGGTCTTTCTAGTCACGGGGTGACCAGCCCCCATCCAGGAACTCACCAAGAGTCACCTCATTAGGACAAAAGACACTCCTATTACCCAGAACATTCCAAGGGTTAGGAGCTCAGTGCCAGGAACTGGGATCAAAGACCAAATATCAGAACAGAAGATGCACCTGGCACCTCTATTGCTCGGGAAAGTACAGGGGCTTTGGGGGCTCTGTGCCAGAGAGCACAGAGAGCAAATGTACAATTCTTATTATATTGTAAGAACACAGTCCAGCCCTGGTCTCTGGCCAGAGATCCCTTTCAGCGAAATGATACACAACTGAAAAGATACTGTCACATCACTGGGATTCCACTCAGTCATTAACAATTAGTTCAGCCCATCATTCTATCTTATGAAAATGTCTCCCAAGGTGAGGCCACTCAGGTTTGCAGCTTCCATTGGATCTAGTCAGGTTCCAAAAGCAGGAGTGGTCTTGGCAAAGACGTGGCTTCATCCTTCCCGGCATCTGCGATAGTTGAGCTAAGTAAGAGGTAAGGTCCTCTCCTGCTCTGAGCCTCTTTCAAAGTGCATGTAATATTGGGCCTCCCTCATTACACAAGCCCTTTATTCACTTCTTTACCCTCAGCTACTATTTCTTCTTTTCTTTGTTATACCCAAACTTTTTCTTCTTTGGAAGGGACATTAGGATCGGCCATTGTGCTGGTCCAGATTGCAGGGAGCAGTACTCGTCCTGCAAGTGCCTCCCCCTTAGTTCACTCCCATGCAGACAGGTAAGATTTCTGGCTGCAAAACAGTGGGTTATATTCACCACCAAACAAGATAGCTGCTTTCAGTGTTAACTCCAGGGTCACCAGGAGGGGTGAAGGCTCAGTCCACCCCCACCATGCCCTTAGGAATTCCAACACAAACAAAACAGTTATGGTTTCTTGCTGAGCCAGTTATGGCTCAAAAACAGTTATGGTTTCTTGCTCAGGAATCATCTCTGCTTCCAGCACTTGTAGTTACAGCCCTGGCCCTCTGACCCTTGAACAGGGAGGGGGAAAAATTAAGGTCATGTGGGGAAGAAAGGAGAAAAATATGCCTAGTCATTATACCAGTGTCCTCCTCCCTTGGCAAGAACTATAGTCATACCAGCATCCTCCCTGCTCTTCCCCAGATCCACCAGGAAAACGGAGGAAAATAAGGTGGGGACACACCCTCAGTCCCACTCACTCTGAGTGCGAGTACACGCTCCAAAGGCGTGCGTGCCAGCCCTTCATGCTTTTATCTTCCCCTGTTTCAGACAACCAATGTTTTAATTGCCCACTGCAGTTCTCTGTCAAACTATTCGTCTGAAAAGGCATCTCTCAGCCCATTATGGACATTACAGCACGTTCCTTGGCCTGAAGAAATGTGGCTCGGCCATGCACGTCAGCGAATATCTTCCGTTTTGTGGTCTTGTAGCACTCTGAGCATTTGCAGCTTCCGCCAGGTAAGCAAAGCCCGGGCCAGAGACAGTGTCTATTCCTGTCAAGACCCTGGGCTCCCTGGCTATCCCCAGGGCTGGCAGCACCAGCCTCACTTGCCAGCCGTGTTCAGGGCCTTCCACCGGGAAGCTGCCCATAGCCACCGGCAGTCTCTGTCTCTGCTGCTGGCGGTCAGAACAGTTGTAATTGGCACTTTGTGCCTCCAAGGGTGCAAGAAGAACATGTCTCAGCCCGTCTCTCTACACTGCTGCAGGACCCCCATGCCCACATTACATGGGCCCAGGTGGCCACCCCAAGGGAGCACATGGGGACATCTGCCTGTTGATTTTAATCACCATCTGAACCTGAAAGGGGGTTCTTCAACATGCCCTACTGTAATGCACCCCTCAAATTCCCATCATGATTTCCACAGGGTTTCCATTGCCCTTCTGTCTGACCCTGTGGCCAGGCCACCAGCCACTGCCCGTGAGCCAGTACAGACCCAGCCACAGGGGCTCCTACCACTGTGCAGTTCTCCCACCACCACTAGGAAACAGCATGTGGTTCAGCCCACTTAGCTGTGTCTCACCTTCTCCCGTCAGAGTGGTAGCCTTCCACGTCGTCCGTTCCCCTTGGAACTTCCATCGCAAACCCAGCAGCTCTTCGTCATCCAGTTGAGAGCTGTTTACAGGGCATTGTCCAAGTGACAGTAGAGCCCGGCAGCTCTCCACAAGCTCCAGAGTCAGTCCTAGAGGGAAAGAGGCTCCCTGCTCGGGAGTGTCTCCTCCTCGAGTTCCCCAGGCAGTGTGATCCTGTACAAACCATTTCCACGTCACCGTGGAGCTCTTCTGGGCACTGCCATCCCCATTAGAGCTTGTCTGACACCCCCCAAGACATCGTGGGTATTTCAGGTTTTAATCATTTTATGTCCTTCAGTCAAAGGCATAGTGCGGGGAGGTAGCTAAGCTCCCAGCAAAAAACGGGGTCCCTTTGGTAGAGTTGCAAGAGATAAGAAAATAATAGAGAAAAATGGAAAATAAAAGAACTAAAAGAATACACAGAGACAAAGATATAGTTTTATAAGTTTATGAAGATTATAGGCAAAGCGAGATCTCAGGGGGCCTAGACCTTCTCTGTGGATCTCAAAAAGCCCCGAATGAGGTCTTACATGGTAACTTATAGGGAACAGTGATTAGTTGCCAGGGGTAACAGACTTACATAACAACAGGTAGTTCCTTTCAGGTTAACAGATTTTCAAAAGGCTTCTACAGATCCTTTAACTAATTCTATCTACGTGAACAAATGGTTATAAAATCTTTGTGGATCTCAAAAAGCCCCGAATGAGGTCTTACATGGTAACTTATAGGGAACAGTGATTAGTTGCCAGGGGTAACAGACTTACATAACAACAGGTAGTTCCTCTCAGGTTAACAGATTTTCAAAAGGCTTCTACAGATCCTTTAACTAATTCTATCTACGTGAACAAATGGTTATAAAATCTTTCAAAGATTAACTTCTACGTTCTAAGGTAAATTTATCCCTTAACAAAGGGGTTAAACAGAGATATATTGGCTCCATATTTATTAGGTTATTGTGAATGGAGACAGGTAGTCTGGAGTGTTAAACAGGAGCTTGCTTTTAGCCATTCGAGCAGCTGTCTGTTCCGGGGGGCACTCCATTGTCAGCTCTCATCCTGTAGTTTTTAACAGATTCACTTTGCTTTACAAAGCAAATCCAAACCTTTAGGTCTGAGAAACGCGGCGCCTTGTGGGATACAGCTGCTACTGTCTTTCAGAGACGCCCTTCCTTCCGAGTGCAACAGCATTTGAAATGCAAACCAACACGTTCACATATTCCTCCAGGGCAAAGCTCTGCAAAACTCCTAAGAAAAATCCTGTCTGCAAACACAACTATATTAATTCATGGAGCAACAGCATAGCTTCCGTTCACGTCCGATACCATGTCAGTAAATGCCCCTCGATGGACTCCTTTAGTCCAAAGTCCCAGTGGTCATCATGGGGAGGTGCTCCGCAGACTTTGCCGTAAGCCCCAGTCCACGTTCCACGCAGACCTGTCATGCAGAGAATCTGTCCCCACCAGTGTGCCAGCTTCCACTCTGTGCTCTGTGGGCCCATTTAGCATCCCGATTAGCACTGCTCGGAGCGCGGCTTCCGTCCGTGCCTTCTGTGTGACGACACCAGCAGAGGGAACACTTCCCAGTTTGAGAGGACGCCTATCCCCATAATACAGCCAGGTAGAAGAGACGCAACCGCTTCACATGAAGCCTGTGCAAACATACCTGTTCTCCTAAAACTTTCACCTTACTCCCATCCACCTTACATTCCTAACGGTAAACTCGTCGGGACTTTCTCAACAGGTTTACGGTATGAGGCAGAGACAGTGTTCCCAGCCAGCCAGATTGTCCGTTCCCATAACACACTCAGGTAAAGGGACCACACGTCTTTACATAAAGCTTATTCAAATGTTCCAGCTTTCATAAGTGTTAAGTCGTCTAAAGCTGCCTCCGTACATATTAAGTTTGGCCTAAAGGTCTCAGTACACAATGGACTGTAACTAACCGGATGTGTAAACACACTGTGACCCACCCTTGATGCAAGCGGCCGAGTCTCGGCCCTTCAAGCACTCACACGGCGGCGCAAACCATGCTGGAATACAGCAGGCGCTGAGCTGTGACCGGTCCTGCCGTTCCTGTGCCGCACTTCTGCTTTCCGTCCGTCACTTTCCTTTTTCTGTCCATAAGTCCTCTCCAACCCAACATGCAGCGCCACCGGAGTCTCTCTGAGCCCTTCTGGGTCTAGGGACTGCCAATGCATGCACTGTCCTTTGCTCAATGACATTCTGTTAAATGTAATTTCCTAAAGCTTTTCTTTTAACACTATCAACTCTCACATTTTTCTGTTCTCTCAGTCTGTTATTGTGGCCCGAGTCAGGGCTTCCCCAAGGGTTTTGGTACCACAGTGTGTGGGGCTCCCCTGCAGTGGGGTCCTGGGAACTTCTCTTCTCCACGCCCCGCCCCCCACCATTTTGCTGACTTACGTACATCAGGTTTTGGGCCCCCCGGGAGGGGTCAGTCTTCCTCTGATTAACCTGCCTACCCATCGCCCCAAGTGATTGCTGGTCAGGTTTCTCGCTGTAAGCTCTGTCTTCTAGCTTTTTAAATGTCCCCAAAGTGGGATAAATAGGGCAGACTGGTTTGGAATCCTTTAATGTTGGGGAACCAGTGGGTGGTTGCTTTGGCCTGCACAACCTTCCATAGTGTTGTACTGAGACCTTTGTTTTGATCCATTAAAAGAAAAACTTCAGACAAATTTAACTTAACAGAGTTTAATTAAGCAAGCAAAAAAAAAAACAATCTGTGAATCGAGCAGCCCTCAGAACTGCAGCAGATTCAGAGAGAGTGTGGTGTTGCCACGTGGTTGGAGAAAGTGCATGGACAGAAAAAGGAACATGACGTGCAGAAAACAGAAGTGAGGTACGGAAGCAGCCGACTGGTTACTTGGCATCTGCTTTATTGGCACACGGTCCAAACAGTCGGTGGCCTGCGAGTGGCTGGAGCATGGCCGCGGGGACTGGCCGAGTGAACCGCAGCTGCTGGTGCAGAAGCGTCCCCCGAACATAGGTGTTCGGTTTGCCCGTCTGCTACGTTAGGTTATGGTTTGATCATAAGGACTCAAGCATGAGCGAGTGTGGAGGCTTTCCCACGCCAGAATTTAGTTTGACTTAACAACCCGCATCAATGTCTGTTTGATTCATCCCATTTCTTAATAACCATCTAGCGATGTTGACCCTGCTGGGACAAGTCCTGTGATTCTCCACTTTCTTTTTCCTCTATGTTTTGCTCCTTTCAATATTTTCTTTATTCACCTTCTTTCTTTTTTTTTTTTAATTTTTTTCTTTCAGCATATCACAGGAGTACAAATGTTTAGGTTACGTGTATTGCCTTTGCCCCACCCGAGTCAGAGCTTCAAGTGTGTCCATTGCCCAGATAGTGTGCACCACACCCGTTAGGTGTGAATATATGCATCCCCTCCCCCCACCTGCAGACACCCAACGAATGTTACTACTACCTGTGCACATAAGCATTGGTCAGTTAATACCACTTTGATGGTGAGTACATATGGCGCTTGTTCACCTTATTTCTTAATAACCACTTAAAAATTTCCACCTTGTTGGAAACAGTCCTTCAACTCTTCTCCTGGTCTTTCCCCATTCTCTTGCTAAGTAACACGGCTTTGCCGTGAATTAAAAGGCCTGTTTCTGACACCAGTTTTGTTTTCTTAAATCAGTTTGGAATGAATCAATGTTAGCATTATACATGCCCTTTGATTCTAGCCCACACACACCTGTGTTGGAATCCCTTTATCATAAACAGACAGACATATGCACTGTTTTCCTTGATGCTCTGAATAAACAGTCTTAAGAAATAATAACTCGATCAAGGAGGAAATTGGTTGCTGATTCCTTATAATCGCTGAGAATTATGCCAATAAAAATTTTACAGAAAAGATCCTTGTCTTTTCATTCCCTAACAGTTCTCCACGCAACATTGACAGGGCGCTCTTCCTGTCTCCCTGGATTCTCTCTTTGAAGAACGCGGTGCGGTCAGGAAGTTAACTCCTGCCTGGGTTTCTGCAGGTTAAATGCCCAAGGAAATTCTAATCGTATCTAGTTGTTAATGGGAAGTCGCTTTGGCAAGTGGAACCGTGTGAAGACCCAGAGTGGCCAGACCAAAGCCAAGCTTAGAAACACACGGATTTCCCTGTTTCTTTGGGTCTTCACTTCCGAAGGCTCCCGTGTCATGTAAAACTTAGATAAATGTGTTTGCTTTTCTCTTGTTAAGCTGTCTCTTGTTGACAGGGGCCTCGGCCATGAACCCAGCAATGGGTGAGAAGAAATCTTTTCTTTTCCCTGACGTCAGGTTAAAGGAACAGCCGCGACGTTAAATGCACTTAATCCGTGTGTTTCTAAGCTTGGCTTTGACGAAGCGCGGACGGCTGCAGGGAAGTTCGGTGGGACGAGGGCTCCCACAGGAATGAACTGGGGAACTCAGTCACATGTCTTTCTTTAGATTCTTCTCTGTGTCCCTGTGTCTTCAGGTCTAGGACAGCCGCCTCTCAAAGGAGGGTATTATGACCTGATTCAGAAGAGAGGGGCAAGGGAAGGCGAGAGAGACTTTCCTGCTTCTGCTGTTTGCTCAAACGCCATGGCGCGGCATTTTGGAGTGGCACATCCCGAACCCCATCACCCCCTTGGAGGCCAAAGGCCAAACTAAATACTTTGTACTTAATTTTACATAAAGTAATAATAGTCTTTAAAGACAAATATTATCCAGGAGGAAGGAAACTTAGTACTTAGCTTTCTGGGTCTTTTTAAAAAAACGATTCCCCAGAGCTATTTAAAATTAAACCTGGTGCCCAATGAGGAAGATCTTTCCAGCAATCAGTAGCGCCCAACAACAGCGTGAGCTGACACTGAACAGGAAGAATTTACATGTAGCTACCTGGGACAGACATTGAGGAGCTGAAGCATCAGACGCGCTACTCTGATGTCCTGTGAGGTGCCTTGCCTCCAGGAGGGTCCGTGGGCCACAATTCTGGATCAAGGCAGATCACCTGCAGCTCTGCTTGGTCACGGAGCCCTATGCCCAACCCACCTGGCGGTGACGCAGATGGGCAGCAGGGAGTTGAAGAAGAAAACAAAGGCATGTGTGGGATGGGAGCCGGGCAGAGAGGAAGGAAAAAAGGGAGAAAGGGAGAGGAAGTAGAGAACACACAGCACCCATCCCTGTGAGACACTGATGTCAATCATTCTTGTCTCGGGTAGACTTCAGCTTAGCAAGTTGCATTGACCCCAATAGATCAGATATCAACTACTAAAAGCATCCTGCTTAACAAAGGACCCAAAAGTCTCCTCTCCGATTGCTGGTGGATCACCCTTGTTCTGCCCTGGCATCCTCCAAACACTTGGCGCCCGGCTTGCCGTAGGAGGGTATCCATCTAACTTCCCAACTCCACTGCCCCTGTCCTCTTGTGTGGGGGGCTGAGAAAGTGTGAGCACAGCTGGCCTTCCTCGGTGCTGCGCGGAAGATTGCAACCTGGGGACAGTGTTTATTTACATTGTAAAGGAACCTGATAAAAGATTGAGAAATACTTCCAACATTAATGACAATGAATTATCAGATTATATGGATTAAATGATCATTTGGCATTGGATCAGATTACTCTCTGGGCACACTCCCATAAAGGAAGGCACATCCCACAAGAGACCTGCACTCAAATTGTAAGTGTTGAGTTAGCTCCGCCCCTACGCTCCTTCCCTCTGCGGTTTCCCCTGAGTGGCTTTGCTGCAGTCTGGAGTCTGTCACCTAACGGGATTGGTTTTATGGCAAGTGCGCTGCGGAGTATGGAACAGTGTCGAAGGACTGTGCAAACGAATTGCTGCAAGCGGTCTGAGTCCTGACATCTCCTATCAGATCATTCACTCTAAGTAATCCCTAACGCATTTCAGCATCACTTCCCCTCCGCCAGTGAAGCGGCTCTCGCCTGGCGCTCCCTCCCTCACGGTGTAAAGTCTGGTGTCTCGAAGTGAACCGTGAACCGTGTCCATCAGTCAGACTGAAGTGCAAGTGTCTGCACCTTTCCTAGGAAGAGGCAGTCAGCACCGTCTGTGGGCCCCCAGGGTGCAGCGAGGTTCGACGACCTCAGTCACTTTTTAACTGGAGGCTCCATGGCCCTGTGGTCACCGTGGAGGTGGAGGCTGGGGGTGGGGAATGCAGAGACCTCATGGCAGACCATCCTCAGCTCTTGCCTGTTCACTAACGACGCTGGTTGCAACCAAGAAGTCCCCGCGCTGCTCTGAGCCCACTCACTCAGCTCACAGCAGACAGCACTGGCAGTGGCCTCTGCTGCCCGACGCATGCAGGGGAGGTCAGTCAGCAGATGGCCTCGCTGGTGCCCTGCTTTTTGCTTTTTTAACAAAACAAAAAGCTTGCAACTGCAGTGAGGGGGAAGACTCCTAGGGGTCACTACTTTTGGACCATGCTATTATACCCTTTGACTATTTTATAGAAACAAAAGAAGAGAGAAAACTGGGTTAAATTTCTGGTGGTGTGCTATGCAGATGCGCCAGCAGGCACCTTCTCCATGTGGCAGTCGCGATGCATTAAGGATCCTCTGGTCCACCAGGAATGACAGACGGCCTGTTGCCTCTGCATTTGGGCACACCAACACCTTCCCAAAGAGACACCCCTGACCCGTGGGGCAGAAGGGGGCAAGATCTTTCCTCCCCATCATAAGGGTCACGACTGACAACCCTGTAACAAAAGACAGGTTAACAAGAGAAAAGCACAACAAATTTACTTGATCATAGTTGTATGTGATACACGGGCCTTCAGCACGAAGACCCAGCAATGCAGGGAAAGCCGTTCATTTTTATGCTTAGGTTCCACGAAGAATGGACAGCGTACAGCACTGAGACTGGACGAGGGTATGAACTAGCGCTGACAGGCAGAGGGAGAACCCAGCAAGGCCTGTCTGTGCGGATTCTTCCCGGCCTCGCTGCGCAGCATTCCTTCCTCCCAGCTACGGGGCAGGCCCCTCTGGAATGAGGGTGTTCGTTTCTTTATGGCCAGCTGCTACACAGAAAGGCAGGGGAAAGGTTAGAGTGATGTGTTTAGGCTTTATGGCTGGCTTTGGGAAAAAGGGGTTCTGGTTTCTATGGCCTGCCTTGGAGAGAAGGGATTCTATTTCCATGGCTAGCGGTCGGGGAGAATAAGGGGCTAGAGACAGGAGGGCAGGAGAAGGTCAGACTTTTCTTCTGATGCCTTCACTTTGGGGTGTCATTTTCTGAGCCCCAACAGAGCATGGACAGAAAAATCTAGAATAAAAAGACAGTGGCATGAACACACCCCACTTGCATTTACACTTGACCTGTCCATGCATGAGGTGAGCACTTTATACTTTCCTCACGGAAACTTCAGGGTTAAAAGGCAAGAATGCCAGATTGGAGCAAAAACACTTTTAAAAAGCAGAATTATAAAATCTGGAAAAAATCAAAACAAGCAGTCACAGCATGCGTCCTGAGCACACTCATTGTTTGGAGAACGAGCCCAGTGGAAGGGCTTGCAGACCAGTCTGAGTGTGGACAAGGGCGCAGACCCGAGACCTTGACGCACACACCCGCTGGGCAGCCAAACACGTGTGCTTTCTGCACACGCCCTGAAGAAAGGACCGCGGTGCAGGGGAGATAGGAATATATTAGGTTCCTGGCCACTCAGGGTGCCAGAGGAAGATTAACGGGCTGTGATATGGGAAAGCACTCAGATTCCTCCCCTGGGACACGGAGAAAGGGCTGTTTGTGGTGCCGGTGTGAGGTAGCCACAAGCTCATGAAGCACTAGTGCCATCCGTGCCCTGGGAGCCTGCTCAGGGCACTTTGGGAGCACAGCAGGACACACACGGCTGGAGAGCTGCACACTTTGAAGCCTGAGCAAGGTCTCCTTCTCAGGTCAACTCTCACCCCTCGACTTTTGGCCGGGATCTGTGCTGAGCTGGCCGCAGCCGCTCTCAGCAGCACTCGGACATCTCAGGACAGCAGCAGGACTGCTGGCCTCAGGAACCATGCCCACCGTGGACGACATTCTGGAACACATAGGGGGATTCCACTTTTTCCAGAAACAAACGTTTTTCCTCCTGGCTCTGCTCTCGGCTGCCTTCGCGCCCATCTATGTGGGCATCGTCTTCCTGGGCTTCACCCCCGACCACCACTGCCGCAGCCCCGGGGTGGCCGACCTGAGCCGGCGCTGCGGCTGGAGCCGGGCAGAGGAGCTGAACTACACGGTGCCGGGCCCGGGGCCCGCGGGCGAGGCCTTTCCGCGCCAGTGCAGGCGCTATGAGGTGGACTGGAACCAGAGCGCCCTGCGCTGCGTGGACCCCCTGGCTGGCCTGGCTGCCAACAGGAGCCACCTGCCGCTGGGCCCCTGCGAGCACGGCTGGGTGTACGACACGCCCGGCTCCTCCGTCGTCACCGAGGTGAGTGAGCTCAGGCCTCCCATGCAGAGCAAATAATTGAGTTTCTCTTAGGGGAAAAACCAGGAAAGACCCGGCTCTTATAGCTGTGTCTGGACATGCTCTTTGGACTCCACGTCGCTTATAAAACCCTAGTTTCCGAATGAAAGCCGGCAGCTTCTAATGTGTGTGGACATTGAGTGGATTAGTTCAAACTAAAAATTAGTTTCCTCAAATTCTGACAGCAATGATGCTAGCTAGCTTATGCATGTCTCAGCAGCAAGAAATGAGCAAAGGCACATCAGAACTCCAGGAAATGATGCCAGGAAAGGGGATATTATTGAGCCTCCTCCTTTTCTGGAAGCCCTACCTCTCCCTGTGCTCTTCCACCGCACAGATGGACCCCTGAGAGCAGGGGACTTCCCGAGCTGTGCCTCAGTGTGTGGCGGCGTGTGTCGACACTTCTCCCTCAGTGGCCGTCTTTTTCTCTAACTCGGTCAAAGGTCCATGTAAAACCCTGAGGCTGGAGATGATGCTACGGCACTGCTACTTTGTCAAAAACCATAGACACATTAAGAGCTAATCGTGAAGTCTCATTTCAATAGATAGAAATTTAAAAATGGAGACTTGCTTTTACTGAAAGCAAAGCAAAATGGGGGAATGAGGTCATTCTGAGAATACTGAGGAAGCCAGGTGCCCAGCTTCGTTCAGCAAGACTGCTTGGGGGTTTTGCGTGAACAGACGTTTAAAGAAGCCTATTTTGGAGGATCTGAAGTGGACAAATAGTTCCGGGAAATGTGGAAGCTCGTGGACTTCACACCACGTACTTTAAGAGGCTCTTGGCATGGCTCATCTCATCCCTTCCTGCAGAGATGAGGGAGTTCAGCCCCAGGCCACACCGGGAGGGACTTAGCAGAGTTAGCCTGGCAGTCACATCACATCCCCTGGGTCCCCTGACCACCTCCTCTTAGTCCAGAGGAGAGCGAAGGAGAGCCGTTAGCGGGGCGCCCCTAATGCCCTTGCCGTTAAGGGGACAGCAAAGAGACGCTTCGCAGCTCCACCTCCGCAGGGCTGCTTCTGTACCATGTCAACACACCTATTTGGCTCCGTGTATTCAAGTTAGAAGGGAAAAAAATGAACTCGTCTGTAAGTGGAATAATTACCCAATTTCAGCTGATTTAGTCAGCCTAATGACAAACACCCAGAGGGAAGGGCAAATCTTTTGGTCGCATAAAGAAAATTAACATGGTCAAAAAGCAGTTGGTTTGTTGCCATTCAGCCACGCAGTTCCATTCAAGGAACAGTGAACGAGTTTCCTGGGTTGAGTTGTGTCCAACAGGATCCTAATGGGATTTCGTTTTCTTTCTCTCCTCTCTCGGAACACATCTCACGCATCGGCAGTTTAACCTGGTGTGTGCCAATTCCTGGATGCTGGACCTGTTTCAGTCATCAGTGAACGCAGGATTTTTTATTGGCTCTGTGGGTATCGGCTACATCGCAGACAGGTAGGTGAAGCGCCTGTGGCGGAATTTAAACAACCCCACAGGTTTGGAAAACACTTGGATACACCTGCCCCTTCCTGAACACCATCCTTTCCCAACACACCATACACCACAATCCCCTGGCTTTAACGTCCATCGCTTTTACAGTCTTAGGTTTCTTCTGGTACTTTGATCATCATGAACCATGTCTTTATTTGCAGATTCTCCGAGGCCATAGAAAGATGTTTCAATATTAGGCAGCGATTTCTCCATGTGGGCTACGCAGCAGCTTAGGGTCAGACGGCAGAGGAGTAGATGACTTAATCCCTTTGGTAATCCCCAGTTCATTTTTTGACCTCATCACCATCCACCTGGTCATGGACCTTCAGGGCCTCTGGGCTCTGTGCCACCCGCTATCTGCTGTGTCTCAGATACTGGAGCCACCAGCACCAGGCCCAGTGCAGAATGTCCCTATGCCTGCGGGATTGCAGGATTCCTGGATTGGGTCCCTGGGGCCAGATGTGACTGTGTGTGGAACCTAGGATGTGATCTATGGAAGGAAATCAGGATTTGTCTGCACCAAAGGAGGTCACTCTCCTCCTCCACAACCTCAGTGTCTCTGGAGAGAGAGGACAAAAGGCCCTCAGGGCACTCCGTGTCTTCAGCGGCTGGTCTTCCGTGCTCACACTGACCGGGCTCTTCTTACCTCTTGTTTATCCAGCATTTTAGAACCCCACACTCGTTTCGTGAGACCGACTGTTTGTTGAGTGTTTTCTGTGCGCCAGGCAGTGTGCTCAGCATTTTGGACAGTATTATTCTCCTTAAGCATCAGTGACCTAGTGAGATAGTGGCATGTACCTGTATAAATTACATATAGCGTATATGTATAAAGCAAGAATCTGTAACTCTGAAATAAATGCTAAAGACATTTCATGCCTGTTGCCCTCCCACACGCACCCCGCTACGTCTATGGAACAACCCAAACCTGTGAGTATAATATTAAATGTTATTCTCTGATGGTGTTGTCGGGCTGGATTAAAACTTGCAAATGTGGTGAAGATTAATAATGACGACTTAATGTCCTCCCCCTTGGGGACACCTGCCTTTCACAGGGGTCGGGGCTGCCCGGCAGCAGGAGGAGGAGAGATGGAAGCGGCATCACCCACGTATGCCGCAAGGCTCCTCAGGGGCCTGTCTGCGGGAGGCTTGCGAGGTGGAGAGGAAGGTCGTTTGTTTTTATTTTCACTGCTGCAGCACTGAGGAAGGTTGTTTGGAGATGGCCCATTAAGTCAAGGGAGACACACTAACAAGGGGGGTCCCGAGTCCGACCTCGCTGGGGGCTGTCTGGCCGCGCCACTCCTCTCTCCCTCCCACGCCCTCCTGCACGGTAAGGTGGAGACCCTCACCCTCAGCCCGCGGGGGAGGATGTGAGCCCGTAGGTGACTGAGCTTTGCACAGTGGGGTAAGGAAATTAGGTCATTATTTTCATCCCACTCAATGGGTAGGAGACCGGCTATGATCTCCTCTGACAGTGCATTCCTGAGCTATAATCCACAGTTACCCACCTTCTCAGACCACCTCATCGTCTGTTCCCGTTGTTGAAATCTCCTCTGCAGGGTTGATGACTCATTATTGTCCCCTCAAACGCTGTCTACTTGCCTCCTTTCCTTAAACTGTCTGAAGTTCGGCTGGCCGTTGCCCCCTCTTCTGTTCTGTCTGGGCCTGCAGGCAGGAGCGTGAAGGGTGGCCTAACGGAACACGGCAACCACCATAACATTCAAAACATAGTAATTTTTTTTGCATAATTCATGCCTACAATTTTCAGATTTTATATAATGGGACAAGAATCTCATGAACACCCATATTTTATCCACAGACTAAACTAACGTTAAATAAAACATTGTCTTCCATGAAGAATTTTTAAAATATGCCCTAATAGCTGATAAGGGTGTCTTTTAAAAGGAAACCAGAAGACATTATGAAAAAGTTGTAAACGAGAATACTAGAAAGCTGGGAGCAATAGTGCACGCCTATAGTTCCAGCAACTCAAGAGGCTGAGGCAGGAGGATGGCTTGAGCCCAGGAGTTCGAGGCTGCAGTGAGCTACAATTGCATCGCTGCACTCCAGCCTGGGTGAGAGAGAGAGAGGGGGAAAAAAGAACACTGAGTTTTACCCCAAGTCAACTTTTTGAGGGTCAACTTTGGAAAAGGAAGGAAGGAAGGAAGAAAAGGAGGGAGGGTGGGAAAGAAGAGCATATGTTAGACAATTTGCGAATGAATCTTTTATAAGATGTCTAATTTATTTCATCATCCATAACCTCCTGAAGAGTGATTTTTGAGTATCACTTGGCACAAAAATGTAATCCCTCACCAATTCCAGGTGTTTTGCTCTAATGATTAGTAATCATAAGTGTTCTATTTAGTGCATGCTTGTGAATGTTTAACAACTGGCTCTCTGCGGAGAAAAGCCCCAGTTTGTGCTGTTTGCTGATTTCCAAGGTGTAAACACGCCCACCCTGGTCCATTTCGAGCTATCAAAGTGAGGTCACCGGACACAGTATTGGCTAGAAACAGTTCCACTACGCAGATACAGCGGATGTAAATAACCTCACACGCATGGGATGGCCAAATACAGCAAAATCATTAGGAAACAATAAGTTTTGCATATTTATTATACTTGTTTTTAATATAATTTATTTAATTGTAAGTGTATATAATTTAATTTTCTACAATGGTGGTGTTTGACCACTAGCTTGCCAATTTTCTGAAAGTCTAGTAATCAGCTCTCCAGAGCCAGCGCCCACTGTCCGTATGCCAGGATGGAAGCAGATCAAAGCAGAACCGAGGTCCCAGTGGGTTGCAGCCAAACTTACCCAACCAGACAGGA
This sequence comes from Propithecus coquereli, assembly GCF_000956105.1. NCBI lineage: Eukaryota > Metazoa > Chordata > Mammalia > Primates > Indriidae > Propithecus > Propithecus coquereli. The sequence continues at coordinate 8,175,239 of NW_012148063.1, read as the reverse complement.
TCTTCCAAAACAAGTTCTCCACTGACTGCTGTGGGCCGTTTGCTTCATTGTGCATCTTCATTTGTTATATTTCATTTAGGATCACGACAGCCTTTTAAAGTAGATTTTATTATCCAGATTTTATAATCCAATTTACATATGAAGAAATTGAGGCTCAGTGAAATTAAAGTGCTGCTTCCCGGATGTTCAGGTGCACATAAACCACTGCGGGAGTTTGTTAAAAAGCAGATTCCGATCCAGCAGGTCTGGGGTGGGCCCAAGATTCTGCATGTCTAACTAGCTCCCAAGTGATGCTGGTTCATCCCTCCAGTCCCCTGCTGACAGTGCTGGACCACGTCCTGAGTAGCAAGTAGCTGAAGGATATAGGAAGCTGGCAGTCCTGGAAGCCGTCTCTCCTCTCCTATTCCAGCAGTTTGTTTTTCATTTAACCACTTAAGTATCTCTGTTGAGTAGAGGGGGAGTCTCAAACCACTATCCCTAGACCTCCCAAACTTCTTCTAGCCATGCCTTATTTTTTTAAAATAGCATTGTATCCTTATTTGGAAGATGTCCCCCAGTGAAGTTTAAGGCCATGATTAAACCAGGTTGCCAACTTTTTCCTCTATTCTGTGTATTGGAACAACTCTCTGAGTCCCTAAACTAATGCAACCTAATTCCGTCAAATCAAAGCTCTCCCCAGGGTGCTCCAAATCACGGCCCCATGGGATGGTAATGTGTGTGGCATCAAAGACAATTTCCATGCAGACACACAAAGACCGTGTTGAAAAGGGATGAGGGTGTACAGTGAACATTGAATTTTGTTTTTTCCAAGACAAAAACTCTCTTGGGTGGGCAGTTGGTTGAGACTGTTAGTGCAAAGGCTCCAGCTCTATTGATGGTGTAATACCTAGATAGGCCCGGAGGGCATTCGGCACCGGGTGGCCTGGAAGAATTCCCCCCTCCCTGAATACCTGCCACGGTGTGGGGGTGTGGGACCGAAACACTTTAACCCTGGTGAATGAGGCTCATTGTGCTTAAACTTCATACGCAGCAGGTTGGTGAAAAGTCCTAAAGGAACCGAAGGCTGGATTCTCTTTGTGGCTGTCAGTCTGCGCCTCCTTATTTCCATGATTTAGAGTTAACCTCTGATTTTGTTTAGATTTTCTTATCTTCCAGGAATTTTCTCCAACCTTCATGAGTGAAATTTAATTTGATTCCCTCTCTTTGTTTTTCTCCCTGCAGGTTTGGCCGTAAGCTCTGCCTCTTAATTACAATCCTCATAAATGCCACATCTGGAGTTCTCATGGCCATTTCCCCAAACTATACATGGATGTTAATTTTTCGCTTGATCCAAGGACTGGTCAGCAAAGCAGGCTGGTTAATAGGCTACATCCTGAGTAAGAATGTGTGTGTGATTGCAGCTGTGGGAACAAAGGAGCGTTGCTGCCAAAACACAGTCCGGCGGGGGGCAGCTCTGTGGGAAAACAGACCCAACTTCAAGACAATGTTGACAGATTTTTTTTTCCATATCAAAAGAATTTCTAAAATCATTTCAATCAACTCATTCTGCCTTCCTCCTGTAAAGAGAACAATGAAAGCAGAAACAAGGAGAAACATATTATATAGAACTCTTTTGGAATTTTTGTTTTTCTATTATATCAACAGAAAATCTAGCCTACCAGGCCTATTCACAAAGAAGATTCAATGATGGGAAATAATAATAGATTTACAGAAAACTTTAACATTTTGAATAAATCTATTCTAGTAAACCACGATGATCCTCAATTTACATACAAGGAAACTGGGAACACAAGTACTGTGATCAACCTAGATTACTCAGCCAGCCATTTGTAGGACCAGGAATATAATTTACACCCTGTTCATTAGTAGCCAGAGTTATGGGTAAGCTCCATGGAGTATAAGAAAATATTTGAATTTTAACAGCATAGCATCTTTATAGCAATATTAAGAAAAATCACCACCATAATTAGATCCTGGGAATTAACCTCATCATTACTTTCCCTTCAGCTACATTCAACCAGAATCTATACAAAGGGAAATGGATATTTTGAAATTAAAATAATAAACCCATTACGTGTAAATGTAAAATTTTATGAAAATAACTGCTTGTTATACATGTTGTATTGAGAAGAGCTGCATTATTTTAAGTTTTTGCAAATTTCCTTATAAATTACAGCTGGATTCCACATCTGTTTTAAGTGTATTAGAGCTTACAATTTTCTCTTCCTGCTGGAGGGGAATGAGGAAGTTCAGACTGTGCTGCCTGATGAGAGAAGTAGGGAGCTTAGTGTTAATGTTGAAGATTAAAGGAGAATGTAGGGCTTTAGGTCTAGTATAGTAGATTCCTCCCTCTATTAATAAATTGGAATGATTCTGATGGAAATTTTGTAATTCTGTGGACCTTTGTCTAGTTTTTCATATGCTCAAAAGTTCCCAAGAAGTCATGTAATTTACCCTTTTCTTCCGAACAATAATCATTCTAAAAAAATAGTTTGAATTTGAACGGCATCTTGAAGTATAAATTGTCTATCAAAAGATAATATTTTGTTTTTCAGATGTGTTGCACACATATTTAGGTATACTTCACTATTAATTATGTGTTTCCTTCAGGGAGCCTCTGTCATGGATGGGGAGTAATCAGGTATCCCTTCTCATTTCATGCTCTTTCTTTTTATTCTTCCTGGAAAACTTTTCCTGGTATACCCCCCACTTTAGAATCAGATTAGGTTCTACTCCT
>NW_012148063.1:8158058-8172242 GCF_000956105.1 Propithecus coquereli | reverse complement strand
AATGTTTGATTTACTTAATTCAGGTCTTGAGTTATCACTGCCTTATTATTCTAGATCAAAATTTTGCATATACAAACACAATTGCATTTGTCCTTGAAATTATTCTATAAATCAAATGTTTTTGCTCATGTGGGCAGGCCTTTCATCCTATCTAATTTGGGGTTATAAAATTTTATATCAATTAATACAACAGCAATTGTTATAACAAAATAAGAACTAAAGAACATTTAAAAATATTCACAGAGCTGTATAGAAAATTCTAGAATGTGGACTATATTTTTGAAGTTGTCATTCTTGTTTCCTGATAGCCAACTCACTGCTGTGCTGAATTGCATTGACCATGTGAATTCTCTCTGCAGTTACAGAATTTGTGGGGCCGAGCTATCGGAGAACAGTGGGGATTCTTTACCAAGCTGCCTTTACCGTTGGGCTCCTGGTGCTGACCGGGGTGGCGTATGCACTTCCTCACTGGAGGTGGTTACAGTTCGCAGTTACTCTGCCCAACTTCTGCTTCTTGCTCTACTACTGGTAAGTCCATTTGGAACAAAAAAGAGATAAACTGAAATATTTTATGTTGCTAAAAAGGCCACCTCAGTGCGTACTGTCCTTCTGATTCCAAGGTTTCTTTCACTTTCGAGGGTTATTTCACAGGGAGCCCAGTTCCATGTTTCAAGGATAAAAATCACAAGCTTCAGCCTATCTCTCCCCCATACTCCCACCCTGGAAATCAAATTTTTCTTTGGGCTTAAAGTTTTTGTGACCTAGATCTTACATTTCTGCATTACTTATTTGGTGTTTAAATTAGCATCTAGCAGCTGTGGTACGATTTGGACTGTAGAGCCTTTGAAGAGATTGACAATATCATCATTGCTGTTCTATCCCTCCTCAGAGGAAACTTTAGGATGAAGAAGGCAAAACATGGCATTTGTGTCACCACTTCCTAATACCTGTGCCTGAGGCAGACATCCCCAATCAATCACAGCAGTCTCCATCTCAGATAAGGCCAACATTACACTCCAGATAGACCATATCAATCGATCAGAGTTACTGAGGAAAGTAAGTTTCCCTGCCCAAGGGAAACACATGGGAAATAGCAGAAACTATTAGAAACCCCTAACTTACTTGAAATAAAGCAAAGGGGATGCTGGATTATCAGACCAAATATCTCTCCCATGCAATAAGCTCATTTATTTACTTCCTCCTGGATGTATCCACTTGTTCTTCCCAATGGTTGTCTTGCCTAAGACTTACATGTCACAACCCTCCCCAGGAAGCTTGTTTCTTTGTCCAAAAGCCAGTAAAATTCTGTGTCTTAGCTCAGGCTGCTATAACTATGTACGTAGAAGCAAACATTTCTCACAGTTCTGGAGGTTGGAAAGTCCAAGATCCAGGTGTGGCAGAGTCCATTCCTGGGGAGGGCTTCCTGGCCTGAGCACAGCTAGACTCGTTGCTGTATCCTCACATGGTGGCAGGACAGAGAGAATCCTCTGGTCTCTCTTCCTCTTCTTATAAGGACACTGATCACATTCTGGGGACCCACCCTCCAGGCCTTATCTAATTACCTTCCAAAGGCCCCACCTGCAAATTACACACTGGGGTTGAGACATCAGTGTATGAGTTTTGGGGGGACACAACATTCAGTCCATAACACTCTGACAGTGACCTGTATCTCCCTCCCTCATCTCCTTCTACCCATTTCTGCCTCCTCTATACCTCGGAATTCACCCCTCTTCTCCTTTTCTCATTAGGAAATCATTATTATTTCTTGCTTGGGTTACTGTGATAGATTCCCAACTGGTCTCCTTGACATTTGGTTTATTGTCCTCTAATCCATGCTTCCTGCCACATGTTAGACATCCAGTTGCACCGTGTCACTGCCCTGCTTAAAAGTCCTTCCATGGTTTTTTTCCTGCAGAATGAAGACCTAGTGCTTTAGCATGACAGAAAGGCCACCTATTATCCAAGTTCTGACCACCTCTGAAGCACTTCCTCTTGCCACTTTCACTGAATAGAATCAAATTGAATTTACTTACAATTCTGCAAGCTCTATCATGGGCTTTACATTTTTGAAAGATTGCTCCAGATGCAGAGTAGAAGACAGGTGTCACGGGGGAAGAATGGAGGCAGGGAAACCAGGGAAGAGACTATTGCAATTACCCTCGCAAGACAGGACAAAGGCCTGAATTAAGATGGAAGCTGTGGGTATGAAGAGGAAAAATTATAAGCAGAATTCTAATGAGGCAGCAATGACAGAGCGTGGTGACAAACTCCATGTGTGAGCTTCCCGTGGTGGTCTGCACACTCCCACCTCCACTCCTTGACACTCTGTCAGTTTTGGGGCCTTCGCAAAGCCCGGGCCCACTTGGGCTGACCTGCCTCTGCCGCGTGGAGCGCAGAGTCGGATATCCAGCGGCACCCTGCTTGGCAGTTCACTTCCTGGGGTTCCGCTTGGAAATCTCCGAGGAGGGAGCCAGCCGGAAGGCTTCCTGGACAAGGCTGACCATATGTCGCATTTGAGGGAGGAAAGAGCCACATATCCCACTGCGTGATCGTTAGTTTCTTTGTAGATCCAACTGGACCTCACTGTGTAAGAACCTCAGAGAAATCTGATTAGGAAAATTGGGGTTGGGGGGAGGTCAGGAAGACTTTCTTCTCCACTGACCTTGTACCCTAGGTACATACCTGAGTCTCCAAGATGGCTGATATCCCAGAACAAAAATGCTAAAGCCATGAGGATCATTAAACACATCGCAAAGAAAAATGGAAAATCTCTGCCTGTCTCTCTTCAGGTGAGCCAGAGCCTTAAGTATCAAATCAGGGGACGGTGAAAAGGGAAGCTCTGGGAAGACACTGGGGGAGCACAGGACCAGCCCACCACCTTGCATTTGGGCCTATCTGGTAATGAAACGCAACAGAGTATTTTATGTACTAAGATTTGGGGGTCCCTAGGAAAATACTTTAAACAGATGCAAAACATCAAACTAAAAGGGAACCAGAAATCATTTAAAGGTCAAACAAGGAGTTTCTATCTTGTGCAACTCACACCTCTGCCGGCCACTCATGCCACGCTTACCTGTGTGTCTGGCATCCTCAGGTCAGATTCTTAGATCGGTGTGACAGCTCTTTTTTTTCACTGAAAACTTTTCTGTTGGCCTTTTGGATAGAAAAAATAATTTATTTGCCACGAAGGACGATCCTATCATAATTCTGCTGGAACCAGAGCAGGGCCTCCGCTTGGCTGGTTCTGTGTTTGGCCAGTGCAGCTCGTTCTGCACTTCTTGTCCGCAGCGCTGACCCCCAGCCTGCCCAGCACCACGCAGAAGTCCAAGCTGTGCATACTAGTGCTTGCGTCATATTTGACACCCAGATCGATATGTTCCTGGATCCCAAAACCAAAGCATCCAGTATCTGACAAGTTATTTTTTCTTAGCTCATACTCCCACACCTTTAGACCTCTCTCCAGGAATTCTTCTGCCTTGGCCCTTCTGGCTGTGCGGGGGATGGCAATCTTCTCATTTCTACTGCTGCCAAAGGACCTGACAGTGTATCTAGCTGTGGGGGGCCCAGGGGTCTGGCCTGTGAGCTGCCCCTGCACCTCAGCTGCTGGGGCCAGTCTGTCCCCTCGCCCCCACGCGGATGTTGAGGCAGAGCTTGTGGATGCAAAGTTCCCACATAGGCTTCCCCTTTTCACCTTGACCTGCCATCGTGGAGAACAGGAAGAGAGAACAGTTCTTTAAACACAAGTAATTTCTCAGAATTTTAAACATTTGGATAGAAATTGCTCCAAAACATTTTAAGCAATCTGCTACCATCTTAAGTAGAATCAAGTTACTGAGGTGTTCATTATGTGCTTAGTGTTTGCCTTTAGTAGATCTCACCGCTTTGACCTCAAACCTTTTCATCTAATAGGGGCTGGAAAAGAAAACATTAAGCTTATTAGAAAATTATGTCAGAATAAGAGTAAATCACTTCTGAATGAGGATCTATGAATATGATAGGTTATGTGTAAGAACTTGAGATTTACATGACATTTAGAATGAGGATTTTTGGACTCAGAGGCCTTTTTCCTTCACTTTCTCCCTGGTTCCTGGGTGGTCGAAATGTGATTCTCAGGTGTTAGATGCCTTCAGCGAAGGGCCAGTGGGTAAATCACACGAGAGTCATCATCTCCCAAGAGGTGACATCCTGGTGTCGGCAGTAAATCTCCACTTCACCAGCTGCTGACCATATTCTTCTAGAGCAGGGTTCTCAAATGTTACCCTCTGTGCACAGGAATCACCAAAAACCTTATGAAAATGCAGATTCAGATAGGTCTGTTTCCCGCCTACTTCTAACGTGCTCCAGGTGATGCTGGTGCCGGTATGAATGCCAAGGTCCCAGGGCACAGCCTCCTGCCTGGTGGGCCACAGACTGGTCCAGGTGGCAGACGCATTGCTGCACCCTCAGCCCACATGGCCGGGCCATGAGGCTGGGCATTGATTATAGCCCACTGTGCTCTACAAATAATATCATTTCAGACAGGCACTAGGAATTGCCTGACTTCTCTGCATCCCAGCTCCCTCTTCTGTAAAATGGGGTGAAAGAAATAGAACCTAACATCTAGGATCTTTTAAAGATTAAATGAGACAAAGTGTGCAAACTGCTTAGTGTAGTGCTGGGCAATGCGGTAAGCACTCCATATGTGTAAGAAATTATTGTTGTTCCCTGTCTGACCCAGGGACACCACCATCAAAGCTGTTCCTACTATGTCTTTTCTTAGAGCCTGAGACCTGACGAGGAAGTGGACGAGAAGTTGAACCCTTCCTTTCTTGACTTGGTCAGAACCCCTCAGATAAGGAAACGTACTTTGATCTTGATGTACAACTGGTAAGGAATATTCTTCCCTTTAAAATCCCTCCAAAGTCTTTTAATCACAATCAGCCACATTAAGGAGGGAACAAGGGTGCCTTCAACACAATACCTAATCCCAGGTTTAGCACCAACAGCGGACGGCAGTGTGTGGCTCATGCATAGCAGGTTTTTCAGCAAACGTTGAAATCCACTTACAGTCCCTGAGCATAGATCAGGGCGTTCTCAACCTTGGCTTCACATTACAGTCACCTGGAGAAGGCCAAACCCCCGTCTCCAGAAATATTGGTTTAATTGGTGTAGGGTAGGGCCCAGGGACCAACATGGTTTAAATTTTCCAGGTGATTCTAACATAGAGCCAAAATCGAGAGCTATCGGTAGAGATTAACTGATGATGAGTGTAGATCTCTACGGCAGTACAGGGCTGGCAAGGAAAGGGACTTTTCTTTCCTTTTTCTTTTCTACCTGGAGAAAAAAAATAAATTAGTGAACAAGAATAATCCGCCGGCTCCACAGCCCGGTAACGTGATCTCTACTGTGCTGGCCGCAGGTGTTCTCAGAGCTTTGAGGCACGCCTTCTCGCTTTCAGCAGCACTGGGTCTCGACCAGCCAAACGAAGATGTATAATCGCTGATGAAAGCGGAGCTCCCCAGGAGTTAACCGAGCAACCTTCACAGCTGCACGGAAAAGGCAGCTTTGAGATTTGGCCTCATTATCCTTCTTTCCTTTTCTGAAAAACTGTGACTCTTGTGGATTATCTTCACATTTTCTGTTACATATAATGACCATTTTGGTCAATAAAGCTAAAAATGTTGTCCAAATGCCGTTTGCATCACGTTGAGAGAGAACTCATCAAGAGAGGAGCTCTGCCCGTGTGGTCTTCTGATTTCCTAAAATTGGCATTAAGTGGTCCGTCCTTTCGATCCCACTGCATTAGAAAACCATAAAGACAGACATAATTCACAACCACTAATAACTTGATCTAGTTTTACTAAACAAATCACTCTATTAAGACATTCTTTGCTCTCAGTCTGGCCAGGAAATGCTATCCTAATTTCTTCCCAGGGTCCTTGGGTCCCAGCCAGCCAATGAAATGGATCAGATATTATAAAGGTGGTGGGATGGAGGGATCACTGGGAAAGGCGACCTACAACCAACTCGTATTTTTCCAGAAGCCTCTCCCTTTCGGTGGTTTGTGTTTGGCGCTCAACTTGACCTGACTCTCCTCTCTGCTCAGGTTCACGAGCTCTGTTCTCTACCAGGGCCTCATCATGCATGTGGGCCTCGCAGGGGACAATATCTACCTGGATTTCTTCTACTCTGCGCTGGTTGAATTCCCAGCTGCCTTCATGATCATCCTCACCATTGACCGCATTGGTCGCCGTTATCCTTGGGCTGTGTCAAATATGGTGGCAGGAGCAGCCTGTCTAGCCTCAGCTTTTATCCCTGATGGTAAGTTTCAGGCCAAGCTGGGGTCTTGTCCCTAAGGCCCTGAGAAGAGGGGGTGTCCACAGCCCTTCGATAGGAAGACAATGTAATTTATCATTCAAATCAATTTGAAAGAGAATAGTATCTGGGACCTTCCTGAGCAAACCCATATGGCCCACCTACCTTTAGGAACAATCATACCCAATTATTCCCTGATGTGATATAATAAGAGAGGCTGTGGAGATCCATGCTACAGGCCATGGAGCCAGCCTAGAGCAAAGCTGGGCTTTGGGATAGAGCAGACCCAGGTTCAAAATCTTACTCTAGTACTTCCCAGGTATTATTTAGCAACTCCCTTGACCTCCCTGCATCATCCTACAGAATAAATGAGAAAACTTAAGTAAATGCCATCAATAAACAATTATTCGGTTCATTTCTTTCGTTTTAAAAATGCTTTCTCAATGAAGGGGAACAAAAGCCTGTAGAACAAAATCCTTTTAGCAACATGGATTTGTTTCAATCCTTCAGTTATTAGTAATTTTAAAAAATGTGTCCATATTTTGCTGTTTCTTTAGAGTGAGCTCTGTAGACTAAAGTTGGCCCAGCTTTGGAAACTGGTATAATTCCATTGTCTTTAACGATTGAGGTCTAAAGCTAAGAGAGCACAGAGAATTTTGGGGGCAATGAAATTATTCTGTATGATACTGTAACAGTGGATACAGGGCATTACGTTTGTCCAAACCCATAGGATGTACAACACCAAGAGTGAATCCTAATGCAAACTGTGGATTTGGGGTGATTATGGTGTATCAGTGCAGGTTCATCAGTCGTAACAAATGCACCACTCGGGTGGGGGGTGTTGATAACAGGGGAGATTGTGCATGCGCGGGGCGGAAAGAGTATGTGGGAAATCTCTGCATTCCCTCTCAATTTCGCTAGGAACCTAAAACTGCTCTAAAAAATAGTCTTTAAAACAAGAGAGAGCAAGTATTAGAATTGTGTCTGGGGTTCAAACAAACACAGGTGAGACTTTGCTGACATTGATCTACAGAAGAACCAATTTTGCTTTCTTGCCCCATTCTGGAATGGGGGGGCTTGTCCTCACAGCCTGCACCCTGCGGCACGGCTGAGAAGGGGGACCGTCTGCAGCACGCATGTACTAATGCTGTGCTTTTCCCCTCAGATCTACGGTGGCTAAAAACTATTGTTGCGTGCTTGGGCAGAATGGGGATTACAATGGCCTTTCAAATGGTTTGCCTGGTCAACACGGAACTGTTCCCCACATTCATTAGGTGAGTGCCTTTTCCTTAGTATGAAGAGGGCGGATGGGACATTTGCTTATTGGCTGGAACTGCCATGGGTGCAGGCAGAGGACGCCTTACTTTTCAAAACACAGTGTAAGGGAAGGTGAGCCGATTTAAAGGAAGCAGCCAGGCTCAGCAGTTCACCTCTCACACTTACAGGCTGGGGTAAAACACAGACGCTGTGGTGAGAACAGAGGACCCTGGGTCACGAGACAGGGCTCACCAACGGCTGCAGCAGAGTGCAAGGCCGGGCAGCACCAACAGGCCCGTAGGGCAGCCCAGGGAAGCCTGGCGAGGGAAGCAAGAAGAAAACATTGCTCTTCCTCCCACCATTAAACATCTTAAAGCTTATGTAAAACAAGAACAACAGGAAATGAATGGAATTATATATCTATATTGTTTTTAGGCATTGAAAACAATGTAAACATTTTGTTTCCCAGTTCTCAGACATTTTAATGGTTTGGGGAAGTGTTTATTTGGAGGTGAGGTGGGAGACGATGTTACGCCCAGCCGAGTGCCTCTCCCACCGGCCGGATCAGGGCAACATGCTGTCAGCCCGAGGTACGGTGGAGAAGGAGCTTAATATAAGGTGCTAGGCGAGGAGACGCATGAATTTCTCAGCTCCATCTCCTCTAGAATTTGGGGGCTAAGATTTTTAAAGGCGTTTTGGTGATTGAAAGGCTAGGGAATGGTGTCTGCTGATTGGCTGGGGATGAACTCATACGGTTGGGAAGCAGAAACAGTCTCTTGGTAAACAGGAGTCTCTGAGTGGAGGCTCGCAGGCCTTGTGGGATCAGTTCCCACACATGGCCACTGGTCCCCCCTGAAGGCAGAGTCTGGAAGACATCTCGAATACCAGCCTTAGGTTTTACCATAGAGATGCTTCTACCATAGAGATGGTAGAAGCAGGTGGGGAAGTCACAAATCTTGCCCCCGTGAAGGGAAAGCAGTGAGCAGTGACAGCAATAGGGAAGTTAGGGAACAGTGGCTGGTTAAGGTTTAGCTATGTCTATACTTCTGTAGAAATCAGACTTTTATCACTATTCCTGTCTATGGCCTTACATTATTTTAATATAGGTGGTTTCAATAACTACTGCACTTTGATAAATTAAAAAGTTAAATCAGTTGCCTGCATTTTAGGAATCTTGGTGTCCACGTCTGTTCCTCATTGTGTGACATTGGTGGCATCATTGCGCCATTCCTGGTGTTCCGGCTCACTGATGTCTGGCTTGAGCTCCCGCTGGTGGTTTTTGGTGAGAAATCCTCATAGAGGCCTTTAAACGAAAACCTATGTTTCTAGGGACCTTCATTTCTCTACTTCAAAATAGGCACCTTGCCTATTAGGAATCACCAATCACTACTACTCGTTAGCAACAGTATTAGCATCAGCAATACTGGGGTAATACGAGCGCAGGATTCAGGATAACGTCAGTCACTGCTAACACGCAGGTGTGGGCTCCTGCCTTGCGGTGTAGACAAGCGCGAGGAGGGAGGAGCCTCCCTGCAGCCGCCCTGACTGTCCACCCCCTGACTCCCACCGCCCCCGTCTCCAGCAGAGAGCTCGCTCTTCTGCCTCCCCCGCGTCCGGAGGGTGAAACACAAAGCCCCTTTACTTCTTAGTTCACAGAAACGCAGTTACAGTTTTGAAACCCAGAGGGAACAAAGACCCACATTAAGAAAACGCATCAGCACAGTGGAGCCCTGTGTGCACGCTCCTGCGGCGATGAGGGAGCCCCTCTGCCGCTGCCTGAGAGCGGGGCCAGGTGGGAATGTCCCGGCACTGAGCCCCGCCGCTCCCCGGAGGACAGAAGGTGACAGGGACAAGTCTAATCAAAAGTTAACACACAGAGGCAGGTGCTCAACGTGAAATCTGCAACCACGAAAGGGCACGTCTTTCATGGGGGTCCTGGGCACGTCCCCACGGCTGCAGGCTCTGCGACAGAGCCGCTCCTGTGTGTCCCCCAGACGCCCGCCCTGCGAACGCTGTTCCGGATTCACGCACAGGGCATTCACCTTCTCTGGCGACCCGGCCCACAGTGCACCCATTTCAGTCTCCTTTAAGACCCATTCGGAGCCACTTCTAATTCGAATGTGTGATGCTTCCTCCCTGGGGTGAACGACACTCGTTTAGTCTGGGGGAAGGAGAAGAAGAGGCCCCACTGCCTCATGCATCCCAGGACGCCCCTGGCCTCGCGCCTGGTGCTGCACAGCCGCCCGCAAGCATCCTGTTCACTCCGCCTCTTCCCCGCTCTCAAGGGATTGGTGAGGGGGAAAATCTTCCACTGCTGTGGGTCTGCCCGCAAAAGTTCCAGAGCACTGACAGAACTCACCCTCGAAACAGACCCGAATTCCTCCACATTCCCGCTCAGTGACAGCGAGGTGGCGAGCGCTGGTGGAACGCAAGCTCTTTATCCTGTGATGACCGTGGTCTGCCCGCTGAGTAGCTGGCGCTGCTGATGTGTGTGCCCCAAATTCCTTTCTCCCCCAACACTGGCTGATGAGCCTGTCCCCAGAGCCCCCTTTCCAGGTCGAGGCCACCCTCTGGCTCCCATTCTGCTATGGAGGACGTTAGAGATACCTCAATACCAGCTACTCCCTTAGGTGGCCAGTGGGTCAGTGGGACACTTCTGGGTAGCAAACAGATACTTCACGTTTCTCTACGTCTGTTTAACAAAGCGGTGCAAAATCCAGACCCCGAGGGACATTGTGGACCCTTGCTCATGCCTCATCTTCCCCTGGGAAGGACAAAGGATGGTAACTACATTGCAGCATATACAGGAAAACCAAAGACAATTCCAATTGTATTTTTGTGGGTAGTTTCATCTTCTTCCTTCACCAACCTTGAATCTGAGTAGTTAGCAGAAAGCAAAACCAATAGTTTTGCATTTTAACTTCTTTCCTTTTCTTTCTACACAAGAATGGTGTGCTAACTGTAGTCTTGAAATGGTCTTAAAACAGTAATTGAAGAAACCTGAAAGTCAACGCAGTGGAAAATCCTGTTTGAAAGAGCGCTGGAACAATTGATAAGGATTATCCTGGTTAATCAGGCCCATCTTTGCAAATATAAAATTCCGAATGAGTGATAATTTGATTAATCCATTGCATTTGTCACAGTCCCCTCCCTTCAGAGATTCCCAGGCCTGTGAATGTGCACCGTGTTTGCATTAGTTACAATGTAATAACCAAGGGAATCTTGGGAGGTTTGGAGAGATGTTGAAGGGTTGTTATTTAGTAAGCACTTCCCACAATTCATACCACGTGCCAGGCACTATTCTCAGTGCTTGGCAAATATTAATTCACTTCAGCCTCTTAACAAGCCTGTGGGGGAATCTGGCCCAGCAGAGAGATTGCAGAACTTCCCAAGCCCCTGAGACCAGTAAGTGAGGGAGGCAGCATGGCAGCCCAGGCACTCGGGCTTGTGTTTTGAGCCACTGTGCTCTGTGGCTTCTATTAAGCCCATTTTTAAGGGTGCAAAAATAAAGGCCAGCATGCTTATTTTGAAACCCCAAACGAGTAAGGAACCCATATCCCACTTCCTGCATTCTAACATAGAAAGCATAAAAATATAACTTTAAAAGACCAAAGCTTTTATTGGAATCTAAAAAAACAAAAGCATTAAAGTGTTTATTATTAAAAATCACAGCCAAAGGCAAGGATTAACCGGAATTTAGCGAACACCTGAATTTGAACTAAATGCCTGGCTATACTTTATACTTTTTAGTGTCATTATATAGTTACACATGATTCATTACTTTTATTTGCAAGTAATGATCCAAGTTTCTAACTTATTTTCATTACTAAGTGCTTTATACTGGAAGGGTTATGTTCTTCCTTTTCACACAGTTTTTTTCAAAGTTATTTTCTAACTCCAAAGTATCTTAATATGGTGGCAACGTTCCCTAGTCTAGAATAACCCTGACTCAAAATATTAAGTATTTCATTTCCCTATAAGGAATTGTAATTCAATGGAGTTTGGAATTGGTATAATATTTATGATGGAAAATGGGGCAGTCGGAGATGGCAAAGGAATCTGTAAATAAGTATAGAAAAAACACCCCAAAAAATTTTTAAATAGAAATAAGGGGAGCTCTAATTATAGAACCTGTGTTTTTCAGTTCTTAATGTGGTTTGTGTCTGTTTGGCTTTCAGCTGTGTTTGGCTTGGTTGCCGGAGGACTGGTGCTGTTGCTACCAGAGACCAAAGGGGAGGCTTTGCCTGAGACCATTGAGGAAGCGGAAAACATGCAGAGGTAGGCAGCTGGAGTTCCTAAAGGAACTATTTGATAAAGGTTTTGGGACAACTCTGTAGGCAATTGGAAAGGAAGATTAGATCAAATCCATACCTCACACCATACATCCAGATAAATGCACACTAAATCAAAGAGTTAAAAGTACAAAAAAGAACCAGTAAAATAATGAAGATGCCATGGGAGGATTCTGTTATACTTTTGTAAGGGGAAAGGTCTTTGTAAATATGACCCAAAAATCCAGAACCCATAGAAGAAATATCAATAGCTGTTTTTGTTATTTCTAAATTTTGGACTATATGAACCTATTCAAAAAGTAAATTGAAAAAAAAATCTAAATAAAGAGAAACCTATATGACACGCTCCCCACAAGTTTGCTTATGCAGCGTGCTTAGATATTTCTATTTATTTTGTTTTTATGCCATTTTGGCCTCTTGGTGCCACACACTGAGCTGAATTTTATCTGTTCTACGAAACCTTCATATTTAACATATTCCTTGGAATTGTTCTTGGGCAAAATGTTGCCAAACTGCAGTGGTCCGAGGCTTTTCCTAGAACTTGCGTCTTAGATTGGAAAAGGCCTTGGAATCCGACCAGAGGTCACACACTGGCAACCTGCAGGACACCAAGTTCTCAAATGCTTTGTTTTGGCCCACGTGGGTTGTTTTTTTTTTTTTTAAGAGGGAAATTCCATATAAACTGGACTTCCAGGATCTGTTTTAAAAAATCAGAAGATTTGGTAACACTGAGCAGGTATTCCCTCTTGTTGGCAATTTGTAGGACCCGAGCAAGGGCTAGGCTTTCTGAAGGCATGCCCTCTGCAGCAGGCCACAGTCCCCACTGTTCCTTATCGTCTTATGTCTGGTACATTATACGATCGGCTTGGTGCTGCAGACATTTGAGTTTGAGACCCCTGATCTAGCCCAACCCTCCCCCTACCCCAGCACAGCTTCCCACGCACATGGGCACCTCCCCTCCCAGACAGGAGACTCAGTCCTGTTTACCGTTGCATCCCCAGAGCTTAGCACGGGACCTGGCACGCACAGAGCCGGAGCTTACCGAGTATTTGGGGAATGGATGCTGGCGTTCGGTCAACAGCATCCCTAATTGAGGCTCCGTTTCCGAGGCAGCTCCAGCCCAGGCAGGCAGTGATGTGTGTGGTGAGGAGCAGGGCTGTAGCGTCTGATAGACTGTCCTCACGTTCGCCGTCGGTGTGGCCTGAAGGGCTCCAAGCCTCAGTTTGTCACCTGTAAATGGGGACAACAGTATCGACTCGCTGGCTTTGGTAACAACTAAATAAGCTGATGTGTGTTTAAGGGACCTGACGGTAAAGGTCCAGGAGCCGCTGTCACCGTTCACGGCTTCAAACTTAGTTGATAAAGCAGTGGCAGAGTTTTAGAGAACTGACTCTAAGTTTGAAAGAAGTTCTACTATGAGTAAAATGCTATCAAACAGCATCGCACGCTACAGAGAAATCTTTCATGAAAGGAAGGTTCAACTGATGTGACAAACTTCACTGTTGCCTTACTTTAAGAAATTGCCACAGCTACCTCAACCTTCGGCAGCCACCGCCACAATCAGTCAGCAGCCACCAACATTAGGACAAAACCCCACCAACTAAAAGATTATGACTGGCTGAAGGATCAAGATTGTTAGCATTGTTTAACATTAAAGTATTTAAACATGAAGGCATATGCATTTTAAGACATAATGCTATCGTACACTTAATAGATTACAGCATAGTGTAAGCATAACTTTTATATGCACTGGGAAACCAAATTTTCTGTGACTCTTTTTATTGCAAAATTTGCTTTATTGTGGTGGTCTGGAACTGAATCTGAAATATCTCCAAGGTATGCCTGCATTCCCTCATCGAATCCTTGCAACAACCCTGTGAAACAGGTATTATTATTATTAGCCCTGTGATGACTGAAAAAAACCTAGGGCAGAGAAATTTAAGGACTTGCTTAAAGCCACACAGCCAGTAAGTGACAAAGCCGAGGTTTCAATCCTGGCGGCCAAATTCCATGGCCCACTTTCTTGTCTCACCCTCAAGGGCTGGGCTCACAAATACCAAAATGCAGTGAAACACCCAGTGCAGTGCCAGGCATTTAGTTAGTGGTCAGTCACCAGCCACTGGTGTGGCTGCTGACATTGTTGCTGGTGCTGTTGCCATTGTTACTGGTGTTACTGTTGTTATTGGTGCTGCTGCTGTTCTTGTAACTATTGTTGCTAATGCTTTTATTGCTGCTGCTATTGCTGCTATTATTGTTGTTGCTGCTGATGCTGCTGTTGCTGCTGTTGCTGATGCTACTGTTGTTGTTGCTATTATTGTTGCTGCTGCTGCTGCTGTTGCTG
>NW_012148063.1:8096991-8156668 GCF_000956105.1 Propithecus coquereli | reverse complement strand
GCTGCTGTTGCTATTGTTGTTACCATTGTTGCTTTTGTTGCTGCTGCTGTACTTGCTGGTCCTGTTGCTGCTGCTATTGCTGTTGCTGTTGTTGCCACTGCTGTTGTTGTTGCCATAGAGACCATGGGAGCTCAGCAGACTGGATTTTACCCCTCCATCTGGAGTCTGAGAAAACCCTAAAACCACAGGATGATTTGGGCGAGATTCTGCTATGCCCCCTCAGGTTGGACTGGTCCAGAAGTTTAGGCAGGACTAACCACCTGCAGGTGGGGAAATTCTTTGAGGAGCCAGATGTCTGGAAGCAGCCCACACCTGATTCAATATTACTATAAGCAAGAATAGGTCCAAAGGGCATGGCTGGGAACAACAAAATGAAGGAAGCAGTATTTCTACAATGGCTATCAGCAACATCTTGGCATTCACAAAGAAAAGATGATTGAGAAAACTTGCATTTGAACAAATGTTTTAATTGCATTCTTCACTCACCAAACTGTTGAAAAATAAATGAACTTTGGTAAAAATAATTTCTCAAATTCTGTTTGCAGAGACTGATGATAACAATGTCTAGATTTTAAAATCATCATCTTGTACTGACATAAGATTAAATTTAGACTTTACCTACATTCTCCATTGGAACACCCTAAGAAAGGAACTTATTTAGGCCAATTCCACATCTAGAGGAGATTTTTAGGAACCACTCCATCCACATTAGTTATTCAACAAGCTCTGTCCACTTCCTTTATGAGAATCACCACTCCTAGCACTTCGCAAGACTAATCTTGGACAAAGCTTATACCCATTTATTGTTCCTTTTATTTACTATAATATTTGCTTTATTTTGGTTTTCAGCCTCCTCATAATTTCTTTCTCCCCTGTTTTTATTTCTTATTGCAGACCAAGAAAAAATAAAGAAAAGAAGATTTACCTCCAAGTTAAGAGACTAGACGTTCCATTAGGCTAAGAAGAAAGGCCGTTACTCCTGCTATGTCCTTGCTTTGGTGATGCCAAGGCTGGAAGCAGAGGTTTCTTCACTCACCACAAAGCCCAAATGGTCCAACCTTCCCTACCCTGGAGCCCCGTCACTGAGACCTTCAGCCCATGGAGTTTGTTGTCCCCTTTGTAAGAATGTACCTCCAGGACCAGATTCTGCCAGGCTCTACCAGCTTACTCTTTTCTCAGCATTCCTAGGACAGTGGCCACTGGTTTGCTGGAATTTTTTTTTCCATATTGGTATTTTTTTGATTCCTTTTCCCACAATGACATCAAACCAGAATACATAGGGGAACTGTGGATCAGCGACACAGAAAAGATCTGACAAGCAATAAAGTTGGGAGAGATAGACTGTTTTCTTAAAGAAATAAAACACAATATTGAGTTGTCCAAAATGTATGTCAAAAACTTTAAGTAGGCCTTTCAATATCACAGATGAGAATATTTAAAATACGTTGATCGTTATCTGGATTAGGCTGGAAGAGAATCTCAAATAAAAGAATCAGGAATGCAACTTGAATAATCGCCAAGTCCTTCCGTAGTTAGACTGGAGAAGTACAAATGTGTGATTTCTACAAAAGATCTTGACAAGAGTTCACCAAAGAACATTGTTGGCAATATTAACCCAGAGACGATAATTTTTTAGTCTACTAAAAATTCCTCAGAATTTGTGGACTTTAAAAATTATATTAATATTTTATCAAAGTAATGTAGTAAATACATTTTGAAAATCTAAATACTATAAAGCTTATAATGAAAAACAAAATTTCCTTGCCCTATTCCACCTCTACAAAAACCTTGGAGAAAATTTTCAACTGTTTAGCTTTGTTTTCCCTAGATTTATCTTCATGTATCTAAATAATTTCTTTATATTGATATTTTTGGTTTTTTAGTTTTAAATATTATCTATTGACTTTTTAATATAAAAAATGAAAATTTAGCTCTCTTCACCTCTCCTGTCATCCCAACACACTACTTCTCTCTGCCTTTAATCTTCGTATTGTCACATTTTTATTAAATCGAATAGTGAACATTCATTCATGTCATTATGGCTGTTATTAACGCTGAGCCACATAGTGTACTATGAGGATGCTTCCTCTCTCTCACAACAGCTTGTTTTTCCTGAACCTCGGTTTTTATTGCTTTGTTTTCTATATATTCACTGTTAATTTTCCCCCAAACTCTGACAGAGCAACAAATCTCCTTTCAATGTATTCAAAAGCATCACACACTGGTTCCCTTTCTTATCTTTTTTCTTGAGAGTCCTCCTGCCTGGAAGTGCCAGACTTCCCGCTCCACTTTGTCCTGGCTGATCTCTAGGCTGCTGCACAGCTGTTGCTGTGGGCTGTCCTTCCCCACCTTCCTGATCATTCCCATTGCCTGTTTCTCGTGTCGGATCCCCTGTCTCCTACATCCAAGGTCATCTCTTTCTTGGTTTTCTCTCTTATTTTGAAGAAGCACATCTTGCAATAGCTTTCTGAGAAAGAATGCATGCCTGTCCTGCACTCTCTTCTGTGGCATCGGTGCTGAAACCCGCAAACTACATTTCCCAATCTCTTTTCCGCCTGGCTTCCTGTGAGGCTCTACCAATGGGTAGCACTGGCCAGAGAGAGGAAGGAGGGAGCAAGAGAGAAGCTGTTTTCCTTGTATCTTGAAGAAGAGTCAGGCAGCTGCAGTTATAGCTGCGGGTGACCAGAGTCAGAGGACAGAGGCTCCTGGCCCTGCTCAGTGGCACTGGTGTAGTTCTGATAGCTACAGAGGCAGCAGAAGTGCCTCTGTCAACTTTAAGGCACCAACAAGCTCTTGGGCTCCAGCCAGGAGCGACTACCACTTCCTGGTCTTTGCGTACAAACGCTTTCCTCTCTCTAGCATATCTTCGTCCTTTCTACTCTACCAATGATTTTGTAAACAAGTGTCTATATTAAATTGCCTCTATTTAAAATACCTAGAGTGGTTACTGTTTTGCTGAGTCCTCACCGATTAATACTCTACTTGGTACTGTGAGTAGACCCAGGAACTAGATGCCCAAATTTGGGAATCTGGGGTTTGTTAAGGTACCTTGAGAGGAATGCCAGGACTCCTCCAGACCTTCCCCACCCATTTTTGCCCCAGGTATGTCTAGAGTAGATTCCTGCACACATCTCAAGGGGAGAAGGCAAAAGTCTGTCTAGGGAAGAGATAGGTTACACATTAAAAGAATTTCAAGATTTTGTAACTTACATCAGCAGAAGTCAAGGGAAAATTTAGGAATAAATTGTAACGATGCTGGACACAGGAGGGTGAACATAATGCCAGATCAGGTCAGATTTGTTGATATGAGTTCCCCAACCCAAGATTCTAGATTGAATGTGCTAGCTGAAGCATTGGTCCTTAGCTCCAACAGTTTGCAGATCAAGAACCTTAGAAAAACTGCAAGTGAATATTTCCATAATTTGCAATAAGGAAGGACATATTAGGTAAGAACAAAATACAGGAGACACAAAACAAAAGATTGATCAATTTGACACAAAACAAGACCAAATTAAATGAAGCTAGCTGAGTAATACACAAACACACACACACACACAGATACACACACACACAAACACACATGCCAAAAATAAATTTAATAGATGGGTGACAGATTTGAAAAAATATTTCTTTTGGACCTTAGTTCCTTGGATATTTTATATATGGCACCAAGCCATTCATGAGGGCTTTATTTCTTTCATGAGGGCCCATCCGCATGATCCAAACACCTCCCACCAGGCCCCCATTCAGCACCGGGGATCAAATTTCAACATCTGATTTGGAGGGGCCAAACATCCAAACCATATCACCCCTCAAGAGGTAAATGGTTAAGCAAATTGTGGTGTATCCATGCCGAGGAATACTGCTCAGCAAGAAAAACAAACTATTAATATCAATACCTACATAACTTGCATGGATCTCAAGGGCATTATGCTGAGTGATAAAAGCTGGTCTCGAAAGGTCATTCTTGAAATGAAAAACTATAGAGATGGAACACAGATTAGTGGCTGGTTATGGTAGTGGTTACACAAATCTACACATGGTAAAGTGACATAGAACTATACTCACGTACTGCACCAATGCCATTTTGGGGGTTTGGATATTGTACTATAATTACATAAGCTGTAACCATTGGGGGACACTAGGTGAAGGGTACCCAGGACCTTTCTGTAGAACCTATAATTATTTCAAAATAAAGCTTTAAGAAATACAAAATTGAAAATAAATGCAGTATTTAAAAAAATTGAATGCTATGAGAGCCCAAAAGAGGCTGTTTCTCTACAGCAATGCGACTTAAAGTTATTGATACGGTGCCTTTGAAACCTGAAGAAAACCGATTCCTCTCCCCAGAAAGATACATGGTCAAAATGTGCACATGCTCGCACAGACCGTACTGTCCCGCGCCCAGTTAGGAATTCTTGCTGCGACACAGAGGTGGGCAAACCACAGCCTATAGGCAGAATCCAGCCTTCCCCTGTGTTTTAGATAAAGCTGTATTGGAACACAGCCACAGCCGTCATTCATATATTGCCTATGGCTGTTTTCAAGCTACAGCAGTGAGTCGAGTAGCTGCTGCAGAGACTCTCTGGCCCACAAACCTCGAAACATTTACTATCTGACCCCCTGGGTATAATTCTACCTCGATAACCTGAAGGAACATTGGAGTCAAAAAGAGTAAGAGCAGAGAAGACAGTATCATCAACATGCTAAAAGCTGCATTTCACTTTCTGTGTGCCTGGAATTAAATATCATTTTTTGTAGGCAAACAGGCAAGAAGTTAGATTAAAAGGTGGCAATTTGGAAAGAAGAACAAAAACTAATGTTTATGGAATGCCTCTGGGTGTGGGCTGTGCTCTCTGTGAATGTGGCCTGAGGGTCCCTCCCCACAGCCCCAAGGGGAGGCTGGGCTGCCATCTACCTGGGACCCCGGGCCCGGGGTTGTGTCCAGGGCATGGTAATCCCACCAACGCCTCGCTCCTGAGAGTCTGGGAGGTGGCTGGTGAGGGGAAGGCCAGCACTCTATCCACATTGTTGAAGACAAGCTCAGGAGAATCCCTCGTATCCAATGCCCATTTATCAAAAAGAACATTATTTTAATTTAAACTAAAACAGATAATTATTTGCCTTTGATGAAGGATAAAGATCTTTAAATACAGGTCTTCTGATAGAAGTTCCACATGCAGCTTCTTGCATATACCACATTCATAATTCATTGTGATTTGCAATTTTGATTTCTTTAAAGTAGAGCTAGAACTCGAAACATTTTGAAACATTCTGAATCCAAAATCTCAGATTTTTATGGTACATTTTCCTTTACATTTGATTCATCCACATTTAATTAGACAACATTTTTAGCGATTCACATTTATTGACTATTAAGGAAGGATTTAATTTGCATTAATTAAATTACCAAATGTAACTCATTTTCACATTTATATTTCACCGGGTTACATAATAAGTAATCAGATTTGGTAATTACGATACCAAGTTCAGTGAGAAACAGATTTGGGAGCAAAGCCGACTGACTCTCAGTTCAGCCTGTAACTCAGCGGTAGATGCTAGATGCGGTTGGTGAGCGCTGGAATGTGGCCCCCGCAGGAGACGTGACTGTCAGCTGGTTTCCCGGAGGAGGGGTACTGTGAGTGGACCCAGCAGAGGCTGGTTTTGTGAGCTTCCCCTAAGGCCAATGCTGAGATTTTAAACACAACACAGAATTGTCTTTATGTCTCTCACACAAGCCTCATTGAAGAGGACAATGTTTATAAAACACCACCCGACTAAACCCCAAGAATAAAACTCTCTTCCTTTTCCTTGTTTGGTGAATCTCAGCACAAGAGCCATGATTAACAAGGATTCTGAAAGGAGGACTCGGGCCAACCCGAGTGACCTCCGTTAAGTTCTGGAATCGAAAGTGACTTGGCAAAGACATCTTTTCCAAAACAATTCGACTCCACTTTTTGTCATCAGACAAATGGGTCTTGGGCTCAAGATGACATTTTGATGTCTTTGGCAACAATTTCTTCGAGGCAAGAATCCGTGGAGTGAGAGGCTGCGCTTGTCCGGTCCCTCTCCAGCTGCCGTAATTTTCAGCTCTGTGTGGTTTCAGTGTTATCTCATTCTACACCTTCCCTGGACAGCGGTCCCCAATCTTTTTGGCACCAGGGACCGGTTTCATGGAAGACAATGTTTCCACAGACGGGGGCGTGGAGGGGTCGGGGAGGTGGGAGGCTCAGTCAGGTGGTGACGGAGCGGTGGGGAGGGGCACGGCTGTAAATACGGATGGAGCTTCGCTGGCCTGCCCGCCGCTCCCCTCCTGCTGTGCGCCACCCCACACCCACCCCAGGTTTCATGGAAGACAATCTTTCCGTGGACCGGGGTTGAGACCGCAGGTCTAGAATGTAATGAATCTCACACCGTGAATGCTTTTCCTCAATCACAGAGCACACAAGGACACCCCTTCCACAAGGACCGGTCCTGGTAAGGCCGAGGCCACTGTCCAGGTTCCCTTGTGCCTGGGCTGCCTCTCCTCCTTCCCAGACAGTCCACCGCCCTTTTCCTGTGACAACAGCAATCGCCCTCAGGCCCCTCACTATGACGCAGAATCTGAGGGTTCGGCCATGGAGTGATGCGTGGGGCAGAGGACGTTATTCTGTGAACCAGTCTGGCTGTGTTGTGGAAACTGGTGGTCATTGTCCAGAACTCCGGGGCCTTAAATCATCAGATGTGCTTGTGTGCCCAGCGGCTCCTAAAAACGGCGACTCTCGACGCCAGGCACCTGCTACGATGCCCACATCGATGGCTCGAGCCCAGAACTCTCTTCCCTATTCCAGACACTGCCTTTTAGGAGTCCTGAGGCTTTCTCATGGGTACCCTGTCTCACTGGAATTTCACTACCAAGGACTAAAATGTCCATTATCCTTAGATCTTGATAAGATGAATTCTGAGAAAGTTTGTATTCATATTTTGCTTGCTGTTACCTAAGCCATTTCTCATCCCCAGGACAATCACAAGTTATTTACCCAAAAAATGGATGTTCAGTGACTATTTTTATGTCCGGCTCAGAGACACCAGGAGTGAAGTGCAGGCCCTGACCTCCTGGAGTTCTTCATCCAGCGGGGCCACGATTCCAACACAGCAAACCGTGACGCTTAACTAGAACTGCATCGTGTGTGGCGTCACTACAGCGTTAGACTTCAGCCGCAGCTCCGTGTGGGGAGTTTGTGTCGATCTGCTCTGTTCAGTAATCGCTGACTGTTGAATACAACACCAGCATTGCACTAGGCGCTGGGACAAGGCAGACACCAAGGCTGTGGGTTTGTTTTCACAGGGAGGATAGAGTCAGGGAGTGGGGCAATGACAGCACAGTGCGATCTGTGTGCCCTGGGAACAGGAAGAGACAGCTCTGGGTTCCCAGAGTCAGAGCTCAGTCCTGCCTGCTGGGCTGGGACACGTGTCCCTGGGGAGCTGACATTTAGCTGCAATGCTAGAAGTCAACAGGATCTGCCAGGCAGGCAAAGGAGAAAGTGTGTCCCCTGCAGAGACAGCAGCACCGGAGCAAAGGCAGCAGGGTTGTGGGGGCCGAGGGACCACGTTAAATGAGGAATTTAAGACGAGTCTAGCAGTGAGAATGATCGCCCAACACTCTAACATAAAACAAACTGGAAACCAAGCAGCCTGGGGACACTTAGTATGGGGACAAATATCCAGGTCTACAGGTCCTGAGATCTTAGAGCAAGATGCAACTTTTGTACATAAAAGTATCAGAAGGCATAAAAGCAGATGCAAGTACATTAAAAATATTCTTCCAGAAAGCAAGAAAAAATATACGGCATTTTAGAAACAGTCTCATCCAAAGCGGTTAAAATGGAAATGGAGTTCAAATTGTGGGTAGGGGTCATTTTTTAATTTTCTTCTTCATAATTTTGGCATTTCCACAATATTCTGTAATGTATGAATTTAAAAAAACTTTTTAGGTAACATTTCATGCACACAAAAGCATGCATGTGGCACATGGGTCACCAATAAAGCTGTTATTCCTTAAGCCATCCCTCTTCTATCCCCTCACCACACGAAAGGGAATGACTCCTGCAGGTTTCGTCTACACCACGTCCTTCCTTTTGATTTTTATCACAAACACACATGCAAGCATGCACACACAGGTGTATGTATGTATCTCTAAAGGGAATATATTTAAGTTTTATTTAGCTTTCTAAACAGATTTATCGAGGTATAATTCATGTACAATAAACTACACATATTTAAAGCATACACTTCAATAATTTTTGACATGTGTGTACTTGTGAAATCATCACCACAGTCAAGACAGTGAACCTCCCGCCATCCCCCAAAGAGGACGCACAGCTTGCTCTTCTAATCCGGAGCAGTGCCGCTGCGCGGGTGCCCGGCAGCTCTCCAGACTGGGCTTGGGGCTCGTGAGGCTCTCCTGCAGTGCGGGTGCTCCTGGAGTATCACTGTAGGTGTTTGCACTGGCAGGATAGGGGGTCCTTCTGCTCATCCCCAATCCGGGTGGGGGAGATAGGGCTGCCGGGGCCAGGTGCCTCCATGCTGCCCTCCTGGCTTTCAATCACCGCAGGTGCCTGTGCTCTCCCCTGCTGCACTCCAGAGCTCTCCCTTCAACATTGCAGTCAAATCTTAGCTCTTTAGTCGTTGCCTTGGTCCTCTCTCGCTGTGGGGACAAGTGCCAGGCATCTCTAGTAGGCCATCTTGCCCTAGTTTTTTCTTCATATCTTCTGGATATGAATCTTATCAGTTATGTATCTTTTTGATGTCCTTAGATGAATGAAAACTCTTAAGTTTAACCTGGCTAAATTTCTTGATCTTCTCTTTTAGATTTGCAGGAGTAATGTCTTGTTTAGGAAATCCTTTGCTACCCTGAGGCACATGCATAAGCCTCTAAAATCTCAAAGTTTTGTCTTTTACACTCTAGTTGTTAACCCATCAGGATTTAACTGTTGTGCGTGGTAAGGAAACGATCTCTCCTTTACCCAATAATTTGCTATTTCATCTCTGTCTTGAATTCTGTTTCCACAGAGACATCATCTGTTTCGAGCTCTCTTTTTCTGTTTCCTCTATCACCTTCCAATCCCTGCATCAACATGGTTCTGTCGACACCTATTATCCTTATAATAAGTCTTCACGTCTGCTAGAGAAAGCGTCCCCCATTTCTCTTCCTCTCCCTCTCCCCCTCCCCCTCCCCTTTCCCTCCTCTTCCTCCCCTTCCTCCTTCTTCTGTGTATTAGCTATTCTTGGACCTTTGCTCTTACACATTAATTTTTCCAAGTTCCCCTCAAAACTCAAAACCCAGTTGGGATTTTTATTGGAATTGTCTTAAACCTGTAAATCAGTATTGGGAGAGTTAGCATCTTTGTAATATTAAATCTTCCTACCCATGAGTGTCATGTATCTAAACATTGAATGAAATCTTCTCTAACATCTTTCAGTTAAGTTTTATACTTTTCTCCCTGCAAGTGTTGCAAATCTTAGATTTATCTTTAGGTACTTTTCATTTGTCGTTCTTGTTTTAACTGGTATGAAATTATGTTGCTTTTGTTGTTGCTGCTACTGGTACACAGAAATGCAATTGACTTTTCTGTACTTTTCTTATTATTCTTAATACTTTGTAGATTCTTTTTCATTTTCTATGCAAACTATCATGTCATCTATGAATAATGACAGTGTTGTTCCCTCTTTCCACCATCATACCATTTTTCCCCACGTGCACTGGCTAGGACCTGCAGCACAGTGTTGAAGCAGCGTTGAAAGAACCACTGTTGCATTAGCCCTGACTTCAAAGGTCATAATTGTAACATTTCCCCATTAAGAATGATCGTTGCTCTAGATCGTTGACCAATGGCTTTATCGGGTAAAGAAATTCCCTTATATTTCTCATTTGCTAAATATTTCTCTTCATTTAATCTGCTAATGTGGTTAATTATGTTCATAGGTTGTCTAATGTTAAACTACTGTTGAAATTCTGTGACGAACCTGACTTGGTCGTAATATTATCATTTCTATTAATTGTTGGATTTGGTTTAATAGTATTTCTTTAGGATTTTTAAATCTATATTAATGAATGGGAACGGCTTCTAGGTTTTTTTCTCTTGTCCTGCCCACAGCTGGTTTGGGATGTGAGGCTGCCGTGAGGGTGCGCAGATCTCCAACAACAGGGAGTAAAGCTAACCGGGGGCCGAGGCTGGGTGGCGAGACCCATCGCCATGTGTGCCCAAGGCTCCTGTCCCCTCGGGCTGCTCCCAGACGACGACTGAGCTTGAGGGACACTCAGGTAGTCCATTCCTGAGCGATTCATCTGACCACCGACGTGGCAACCCTCCCCCAGACTGCCCGGGAGTCTAGTGCCCCCCGCGCCTTCTCTCCCCCGCTCCTTCCCTGGCGTCGGACAGTCCCTCCCAGCTCTGTCCCGTTCTGTATCACAGATGCCCCCCAGTAAAATTCTTGCACTCTTAACTCTGACTTGGCAATTGCTTCTCAGAGAACTCAGGTTAGCACAGAAATAAGACAATGCTGGCCTTGTAAGACAGTGTTAGCAAAGGGTTAAGAAATCTCTTCCCTGCAGTGTGGTGGGCCTTGCCTTCAAAACCATCTAGCTGGTGTTTTCTTGTGGTAAAGCGTGTCACCACCCATTGGCTTTGTTTTATTGCCATAGTATGATTTAGTCTTCCTACTTCTGGAGTCAGTTTTGGTAATTAGGTTTTTCTAGGAATTAGTCCATTTCATTAAGTTTCCTAATGCATTGGCATAAGGTTGTGTTTCGTTTGGTCTTGGCTTTTTAACCTCTCCCGGATCTGTAACTCTTCCCCTTTATAATTGTTACCGTTTATTCTTGCCGACGCTCAGCGTTTCTTGGTAAGTGCCATCAGAGATTCGTCTATTGCATTCATCTTCTCAAGAAGCCAATTTTTGGCTTCCTTGATACTTTCTTTTGATCTTTATTTTATATTTCATTATTTTCTGTTCTTTCCTCCATTTTTTTTCCTTTAGGTGTATTCTGCGGTCTTTTTTTCTAATTCTCTATTCCATGCTGCCAGGAGTGGAAGTCTTCCTGTGCATCATTATTTGTGTATGCTCAGAAAAATATGACACACTTAAGAGGAAAAGGGTAGGTTTTTAATTCAATGTATCTGTCATTTACAAAATTTGTCATTCTAGAATAATTTATCACTTGGAGTTTTAAATCCCTGAAGCATGATTTTTTAGGTTATATACTTTGTAGCTCATATGTCATTGTATTTATACATAATTCTGTGTCTTTCTTGACCATATTTGATCCAGTAATTGTAACAAGTAGCTACCATTCCATTTTATTGAAGGAAAATGTACTTCCCTAATCAGAATTGAGTACAACTTACTTGCTAATCAAGTTAGCTAGTAACCAAGAAAAGATCCTGCAAGTTCTTATTCTATGACAGCAAATGAACCATAATAATTTAATAAATGTTTATCTGGAAAGAGAAACACATGAGTATGTACTTGAGGTTTCTTTGGTTGTTGAAGATTCAAGCTCTTTTGACATGTTAGGACACAATGTTAATTCAGTTCGCCTAATAACCTTAAAAACTGGAAAGCAATCAGATGAAATGGACTATTTGTTTTTATTCACTCAGACCAGCTGGGGATAAAAAAAATCTGGTAGTACCTTCTTTAAAATGTGACTTAGAATAACATATCTTCTTTCTTTGACTTATTTTTAACAAATGAAAGTTCCAATATTTAGAATGGAAAGGAATTATCACTTGCATATGTTGCAACCTAATTACGTCAATGAGATTAAACAAGATAGCAAGATTTCCGCTAACCTCAGAAACTTTAAAAAAAGCAAGCTTTCACCAACAAAGTTTTAAATGGCCAGCTTTGATTAGCTAAACTAATAAATATTTGACAGCTGATTCTGGGATTAAAGCTACAGTAAGATAAACTCCCTTAAGTGTTTGATGTCTTGCATGGCCAGGCTACAGCTGTGGGAGGAGGCTGCCATCAGAGTGGGATCCGACGAAACAGCTACAAGAGTGGAGTAAAAGGAAGGCAGAGGGAGAAATATAAATACTGCTTGACCTACAGACTTCGGGCAAACCCCAGACTTCCTGGGCACCCTTTGGGAATCAATCTAAATCAAGACAATCTACCTATGGCTACCATACAATCCAAAATTTGAGCCTTTCTTCTTCTTGAAAAAATGAAGGATATTGTAAGAAAACACCTGGAAGGACCTTAATGGCCAAATCCTATTTATTTAGGTCCTTGGAAGCCTAGAAGAAACACAGTGGGGTCAGGTCCCCAAAACATGAGAACCTGCTAGAGACACATGTTTTGGACTCTGGCACCTACCAAGGGTAGATAAATGAGAGTTCTGGATTCAGAACTGCTACTCTCAATGTTATCCATAGGTCTTACCCAAGCTAGATAAATGTTGGCCTACCTTGTATTCTAGTATGTCAGATGGTTTTATTTTCCACATTTAAATAATCGAACCAGATGTATTTTGATGTGAATTGGAAGATGTTGATAGAATACTCCAACTTATAGGGACTGTTCCAGGATGTCCCCATGTTCCAGGGGTAACTCTGGTATGATTGAATTAGATGGTCTTTCAAGGTGGCCTTATCGATAACCCATCTAACAGAGGAAAATAAACCATCAAACAGAAAGTAAGAGAAACTCATGGGGCTCAAGCCGTCTTCAAGCCTAACCTGTTATCTCTAAGAGTTTGTTCCCCAGCCTCGAAGAGCCTGGAACAGTCCACAGGGGTGTGAGCTCTGCCTCAGTTCCTGCCGGGACTACGTTGCAAGAACTCTGATACAGCCGGCCTGACGGAGAAAAGAAAAAAAAATGGAAAAAACAAACTCAGCCTCATTAGCCGCTCCTGTTACCAGTCTGCAGCAAAGGGGAAAACGCCATTTACCCTTTAAAGTCCTGAGCAGCTTTTCCTCGGCTGCCGGCATTTCCCCTCTTTTGTCTTTTCTTTCTCTTTCTGTCTCTCCCTCTTTCTTTCTCAAGAAAGTAAAATAAACTTTTTGCTACTTTCTATCCTAATGTTTGTGTGAGAAATCTTTCTCCGACCCGCCGTCGGCTCCTCTCGAGTCCCCT
Organism: Propithecus coquereli; assembly: GCF_000956105.1. Lineage (NCBI taxonomy): Eukaryota > Metazoa > Chordata > Mammalia > Primates > Indriidae > Propithecus > Propithecus coquereli. Next base: position 8,143,546 of record NW_012148063.1, on the reverse strand, counting down.
CGGCAGTCCTGGGTCTTGATCAGTCATCTCTGGAGGGCGCCAGAGCGACCGGTCCGTCCCTTTCCCACGCTCCGCAGAAAGTGCTCCTCTGCTCTGCGGAACCCAGGCAAAGCCCAGAGCACAGACGTAAAGCAAACAGAAATGTAATTCCCAGTCTTGGCCCTCCGCATTTGCAAATTGCATCGACTGCATCCGCTTTCCTTGTCTTTCATCTTTTTGCTCATCATACTCACTTTTGCCTCTTTCTCCGCGTCCTGGCAGAATCTCTCACACATACCTTGTAATGCCCAGATTTGGTTTTCTGTAATATTCAATCTACTCTTTCCTGCCTCTGTTGCTTTTCCAGATTTTTCCCTTCTAAAAGCAACACATCTTTAACAAATTCTTCCCTTTTCATGACTTCACGGTCTTCTAGAATCTTGGAGACAGCATGAATTAGAGATTTTCAGAAGTTTTCTCCTTTTTGGTGGGGGAACTCTTTTATGAGGAAACATTTGCTGTGATATCTCAGGTTTGTCACTTTGTCTAAAATTTGTTTGAATGTTTGGATATCTTTCTGCTCCTTTTTGGCAGACAAAATATACATTTTTTTTCAGAATTAGTAGATGAGATGCTTTTCTGGACTGTGTTTCTCGATGACACAAATGATTCTACACGAGGCCCGCGGGCAAGGCCACCGCCACAGGCACACACAAAATGTGTGGGTCACTCTCCAAACCTTCTGGGCACAGACCCGTGGATAATAGAAACATTAGATTTGCTGCGGTTTTTCTTTGCCACGGGTTTTGAGACCTGCTGTAGATTGGATTTGTCACCCATCTCTGGGCCAGACTGCTCGTAGTTTCTCTTGCTCACAGTGAGATGGAAATGCCCTGGCGTTGAGAGTCTGAGACTGGTTGCAGGATTTCACCCACTCTGCTTTCCTGATAAAATGCGATGCTCAAACAATATCTCTGTATTACTTGCATTTCTTTCAGCCTCTGCTTGAGAAATTTCAAGCTGCTGAGCAGGTCTGGGGCTCTGCGCTGCTGTGCCTGTCAGAGAAGATAAATAGAATAGTGTGGCCACTGCTGAGGGTAAAATTTAGGAATTTGGGGGCCGTTCCATCCCAGCAACTGAAGGTTAGGGAGGCAGAAGTTGTAGCTTGATAAAGAAACTTACAACCTTCCTGGGGCTTAATGTCAGTAGAACTTACTGAACAGGAGCCTTAAAGACAGAACACGGGGCTTAATGTCAGTAGAACTTACTGAATAGGAACAGAGCCTTAAAGACAGACACGAACCTCTCCCCAAGTAGGTTGGGAAGGGGTGTTGGGAAAAGGAGCCAGAAAGGTCCCTAAGAAAAGAATTCAAATAAATGAATTTACATATATTATTAATCCTTCCTCAAAAGAAAAAGGGGATTATACACTATTCAGGAACCATGGTAAAAATGCATTAATACTCTATTCAAGAAAAAAAGAAAAATGGTTACACAATTACTTGACCTAAATTAGCCCTGAGGGATCCATTCAAGCCTTTCTGTGCCCCATCATCCTAAGTGACTTTATCTCCTTCTGAAATTACTTTGTTCATCTGTTTATTGTATTTACTCTGTCTCCCCCAACTAGAATGTAAGTTGGAAGAGAGGTCTTGCCTTTGTTGTTCTCTAACTGAAAGCCCAGTACCTAAAACTGTGTCTGGCACACAGTAGATGATCAGTTAATAACTGCTAAGTGACTTAGTGGGGATGATCGGATGATGGATGGAAACAGGTAAAAAATTTCTTGAGCCGTTGTATCCCTTTATTTGGGCTTTACTCATGACAAAATAAAAGTTAGGGGGCACATGGTTGGTTGTAAAACCCAATGATGGTGATTAATCCTGTAATAATCCAGCAATGTCCAGGCAAGAGCTTTTTAACTGTCACTATCAGGAGACCACCTTCATTATCTCAAATGGGTCATTAATTCATTGACTACATTTGCTGTGTTGATTTTTGGTAATTACCAAAGTGCACTCTTTAACTTACCGTTAACTAGAAACTCTGCATTCTTTACGCAGTGGCTGTCATTGGCAAAAGACATGCTACTCTAACCAAATTCACCAGGATTTCTGCACCAAATGTTGAAAATACCCAGTCTTTTCCTGAATAGGAGGGCCCAATATTGCACAACTGTCCTTTAGAACAAAGCCAGCACAGGAACAAGATTTAAGGGCCACTTGTATGCACACCAGCATTTGGAATGGGGGTACCAGCCCTAGTCTCATTCATCCTAGACATCTGTCTTTCTCTTCCAAAGAGAAAGCAGCCTGTGGTTTGAGCCCTGGAACATCAGAGGTCATGTGTACAGTAGGTCATGTCTTCGGCTTCAAACAACAGCAACCATGTTAGGAGCAGCTGATCCGTGGGACCACAGTGGAAAAGGAAACCTCTAGAACCTCCCAATTCCAAATGACTACGGGTCATAAGTTATATCTCCCCAATTCCCAGACAACATTTCTTCGTGCCCTTGGTTTGGGTCAAGGGTACCTCACCTTCCTTTTCTCCCCCACCCCAGCCACCCATGGTTAGGGGGTTTTTATGTTTTGATTAGCCATTTTGGCTAAGTGTAATTGGTGGATCAGCATCAAATGATTCCCTCAAATTTTGTTTTAAAAAATGAATACATATTGTTTTAAGTGCATATGTCTGATTAGTATATGCCCATGCAATAATGAAGGCGACAGTTTCAACCTTCTCAGTAGATGGCCCTCCGGTCCCTTCCCAGTGGCTTCCCCAGGTCTGTCAGGGCTGTGGCCAGTTCTCCCCAGTTATCACCTGTCCTCAGCCTCCCTGAGCAGGTGGCCCTGGAGGAGGGAGCCTGTGGGGGTGGGAATTTCAGAGTCTTAACAGTTCTGCCTGGGACTTAAAGTGCCATTTGAAGTTTTGACTATAATCACTATCAGAAGTGTGATAGATAAATTGGAAGGAACTGTCTCGTAATTGCCAATTTTTCAATATAAACCAAGAAGTTTTAAAATACCATTTTTATTATTTTCTAAATCTTTCAGAGTGATGAACAGTTTTGCAACTATTTCTGCCCAAGGCTAGCTGGGCTGAACCTGCTGCCTTGTGAGTCATGGCGGGGAAGGCCCATGGGCCCCTGTAGCCTGGCTGTTGGCCAACCCCTGCCCTGCAGGCCACTTTCCCCATGTGGGCCAAGGAGGTCCACACTCTCTGTTCCAAGCCTGTCATCTTCAATTTAGACTGAGGCCTGAAAGATCTGACTGTGGTTTCCAGGTCTCTCTAATTCTGGATGGCCAACGTATTTTAATTTAAAATGATCAAACCATAGACATTATATATGTTAAGCACACTTTAATTGTTTCCTCTCTACATCTGTGTCTTACTTACAGTTGTTAACTTCCGTGTTAATCTAACCATGAGTGGAGGACTCAAATAAGCTGTGTTGAACAATTAACAGAACGTCTTGTAAACTTTAGTGGAGACCCACGTGTGCTGTTCCTTGGCGCACTTCCTGGTATTTATCCCTTTTGAGTATTATCATGCACTTGTGAATCTTTATAGGCTCAGCTCGTTCCGATTGACTATCATCAGTCTTAAGGACGTGGAAACTGTCCCTGCTCGGCCATCGGGGGCCGTCCATATTTAGTCCTCTTTGTCTTTTAGTGCTACCTTAGACAGCGCTGACAGAGTTCTCCCTCTTTGGCAAAAACATTTCCCCACCCATCTGGAACTTTGCATGTTTCTCGTTCTTAGGTCCGGTCACAGCAACCCTTCTTGGAATCCTAATTCATTGTTTTTGACAAATTATGTGTTAGAGACTAAAATCTGGGTTCTGGGATTGCACGTGAGATGGTCCCATGGGCGCTGGGAGTGGGCAGCCCCACATCAGAGGCAGCCCCAGCCCTCGGGGGGGCTGGGGCGGGGTACAAAGTCAGGATGCCGACGTTCCCTTTAGACTGATTTAATAAGCCCTTGGGTATCATGTTTTCATGTGAAAACAAATTTGTTTCTTTATCTGAACTATCGACTTTTCTTCTTGTCTGTGTAATTCTCTCCTATAACAGACCCTCTGTTAACTTTGGTATATCATGATTGAATTCCTCCCGCCAAACCACATCTCTAACTTATAATATCAGCCAAAGCTTTAGACATCTTCATTTTCCGTTCTTTAAGGAAAAAACAAAAGATATCATCCAGCGATTTTTAAATATTTAAGCAAGACAGAGGCCATGAACAATTCACAGATGCAGGGATGACACCGGGACTAGGCGCTGGCCATGAAGGACAGGAATGGGACAGCAATTTGGGAGACAAAAGTAAGTCTCTATCAGAATACTGCTTAAACAGGCTCTATGTTTTGCACATACGTATGAGAAAATGAGATGGTCAAGGGAAGCTGGTATAATTCTTCCAATATTTTTCCCTCTTGGGAGTGAGGGGGAAATCCCTGGCCTTTGCGTAAAGTGGAAATAAGTATCCTCCTCCTCCTCTCCATCCCCTGCAGAGAAAAAGAGAGACCCAGCGCTACTTTGCAAACTGCATGTGGCGGAATCTGGTACATTTTTGTTACTAGACTGCTACTAGATTTTTAAGTCAGAATGAAGCCGGGAACACAGTGTTTGCCCAAGTAGCAGCTAAATGACGACTGTTGCTGACTTGGGTCTCGTGCTACTGCTGTTTCTCAGCAAGTTCCCACGTCTCCATTATCAAGTCTCTCTGTTCTTTCTCCCCTCCTGGGTTCTGTCCGGACCCTGTGCCTTCCCGCGCCAGACTGCGTACCCTCCCCTCCCCCCACGGTCCCAGCCGTGCGGTCCAGGCCCCAGCCGTGGGTGCAGCCCTTCCTCCCACCACAGCAGCCCTATGTCGCATCATGCTTTGGCTCCCACCACGGAAACAAGGAATCTCTGAGCTGCCTCGGGTCCACTAGCTCAGGAGCCCCAGGCTGCCATGTGCACCTGCCTCTCCCACACCACGGTGGTGTGGAGAACCCTCCGTGGTGTCACTGCCACCTACAGCAATGCACAGCAGGTCCCCTCTACTCACAGACCGTCAGATTTACTGTCAAAATCCAGCCATCCTGCCGACCAGAGCACAGACAGTCATCTGGCCCTGCAGCTGTTCTCACCTACTTCCTTGGTGACGGAACCCAGTTCTAGGTGGGGCCCACAGCCACCTACCTCCTGTCTCTGCAGCTATTCTGACCATGATGCCAGGGGTGGGGCCATGGGTAACATCCAGAAGTGTCTTTAAAGGAAGGGGCTGTATTTCTCATGGTGCCCCTGTCTCCTGCATGTGACGGGGCAGCCAGAAGCCACTTGGCCCCTGGCAAGGAAGCCCTGCCCAGCAGAGCCACAAGATGGCAGGTACCTGGGCCTGTCGTTTCGGCACCCTGGACAAGCTCTGCGCTGATATCCTTTGAAATTTCTGATTACGAGAAAGAAATAAACTTTATCTTGTTTAAGCCCCCGATATTTTAGAGATTTTGGTTATTCACAGGCCCATTTAGCTCAGACTAATGCACTGCTTAGGAGCTAATGCGCAGTCAGGGCGCAGGCCAGGCCAGGGCCCCTTCTCAGAAAGCAGCACAAACTCTAGCTTCTCTCTGCACTCTTTACTGGCTGCCCGGCCCAGAGCAATTCTGTCTCCTCTGTTGACAGGAGACACGCCCTTTCCTTATGTTCTGAGTCTCTGCAATGGCAGCCTGCCACCTAATGCCAGGGTCTGCGTCCTGTGTCTTGCTCTCCTGTGACCACCCGGCCCAGGACGATGGTTGCTGCTGTGTAGCAGCCTGAATAGGGGTTAAAGGAAGAGTGCGGGGCACACATGTTCTTGGCGCTTTGGAGGGCCATCCCGACACATACTCATGCCTACGGCTGCACTGGCAGGGGAGGGGACGGAAGCTCACCACGCTGCCCACAGCGACTCCCAGGGAGTGGAGCACTGACCGGCCTTCATTCTTCCTCCAAGGAATTATTTAAGTGGAGGGATTTGAAGTGACTTTTACTTTTTTCATGTTTCTTGGTATTTTTAAATTAAAAAAAAAAAAATCAAAACGTAGGAGTCGGGTGAACTGCAGTTTAGGAGTAGTCGTGGAGAACTTCCCGCAGCCCTGTGCCGTTAAAGTCGGCCCGGCAGGACCGGGGCCCAAAGCCAAACAGAACAGAGTGGCCGAGGCGGGTGCGGGAGCGCCTCACGAACGCCGTATTCTCAGAAAGATATCGTAGAAATGTCACGGGACCTCCCTTTCTGCAGCCAAGCCAAACTGCTTTCTGGTGTCGCTGATTGCGGCCAGGAATTCCCCAGGTGACCACCAACGGGCCACCTGGAACCCGCCAATTAAGGGAGACTGGAAATTTGGGGCTTCATGTCATCCACTTGTCTCCCTGAGCACTGCCCACCTGGCAAAGAAAGCTCCTGAGATTCCAGACGACGTGGGTGATGATGGACTTGGGACGTCTACGGTTTTGCCACCAGCAGGAAAGATTTCCAGAGGAACATGATCCCCGATGTGGGGCTCCTTGCTTTGGGAATTTGGCTGGCCAGGAACTGGAGTGACATTACCTTCAAGGCACATCAGCCAGGGGTGTAGCCAAATAGACAGTCTTTTACTGTCCCAAGTCTTCCAAAAACAGCCTACAACCTGTGACCACCACAGACACACCCTGACGGCTGCAGACGTTGGATTTAGACGGGCACCCTGCCCTTCCCGGCCCGGTTTCCCTCAGAGTTCCACGCCCCCTCAGACACTTCTCCTGGACCTCCAGGCCCCGGCTGCCACCCCGTCCTGCCCCTGCCTGGCCTGCAGCCCCCACGCCCGTCACCTGCTGCCCACAGGGGACTTCACGTCCTCCCTCTCAAGACCTACACGAAGAAGTCTCTGCAGGTTGAATTCCAGGTGCTGAAGGAAATGTCTGGGGCAGGAGTGAGGAGGTGATTGTTGGGTCCTTCAAATCCCTCCATCTGCTTACAGGGTGGGTCCTGCTCCCCTCCCACCCACTCCCTGTGCCTGCTGAGGGCGCTCAGTCCACGGCGCTGCCCCCGGGGGCGGGGGAGGCTCCTGGCAGCAAGCCCCTTCCAGGACCTTTCTGTGTTTCCTGATGCCTTTGCCACACCTACCAGCCTTCCCAAGCCTGTAGACACCGACTGCGCCCCGACCAGCTTACTGCTGCGTTCACACTGCCAGACGGACACCCTGACACTGCACCGAGGTTGACTTTGGCTTCATCACAGCAGCAATGAGGAAGGCAGGAAGGGCAGGATCACCACTGTCACCTTTGTGACACAGCAGGTGACATTAAAATACACTTTATTTCCATCGGGCGCCATTCGAAAACTGGTTCCCTGGAATAACCCTCCTTGCCTCGGGAGGGCACGTGCAGATACCCCCGGGAGGAAGCTGCGCCCTCAGACCCACTTCCTGGCTGTTGGGACAAACCTCATGCGACCTGCGCCGCCGTGCGTTCTCGGTTCTAGCGTGGCCGTGCCTCCTCCCACAGGAGCAGCACACACTCCCGTCTCTTCCTGTGTCCACACGGCAGCGAGAAGCCGGCGGGAAGCAGTGGTGCTTGTTTTTAATGACGGCCCTTCTTTGCTTAGAGCCCTCTGCGGAAGGATTCTAAGAAAGATTAGAGGACATTTTTAATGCACATTTGAAAAATATGATTCAAAGCTCATACTTTCCATATTTGTTAACAGTAAAGAGTACAATCATCACGGTCAGAAAGTGTAAGGTACCGGGTAAGGGCTTTGCCGCAAAGAAGCTGAAAAGTGAAGTGCTAGTTTCACTCTGCTATCGAGAATTAGGAAGACAGGGTCCTCTCCCCACCCTGTTTTTTGGCCAAGGGCAAAGATTGAGGTTTCCAAGCAGCAATGTCCATTTTTAAAGTGCTGCTCAGTACCAACTGCCATGGCCTCAAGTCCCTGCGGCCTGTGGCCATCGCTGATCTTAGCTAGATCAGGCCAGAAATGTTGATAACACAACCATGCGTGTTTCTCAGGCTTCCAATATGCATGAGAAAATTTTTTTCCCTGGTTGTGCTCTGAAGACTGGCTACTACGTTATCTTTGTGGATTGCTTCACAGGTAAAGGAATTTTAAAATAAAGTTTTTTGTGTTCTCCAGTAACAAAATCACTGCACAGGGTTTAAGAAGCACATACCTGATAGTCAAGTGATGTCTTTTTGACATATTTACTGTGATATCTCACAGTTGGCATACGAGTTCACCTTCTAGAGTCACCAATAAGAACCCAAACCATGAGTGAGATAGAATAAAATATTCCTGGAATATTCCCTAAAATGGTCATGGTGCCTCTGGTCTTCCAATGAGAATCATGTTTATTCCACTGTATGTATGTAAATGTGACCAGGACACGGTTTGCTGGCAAAGCCACCGTATTGAAAACCAAGTACAGTCATCTCTCGTTATCCCTGGGGGCTTGGTCCCAGGACCCCCCTCAAATACTGAAATCCACAGATGCTCACGTCCCTCATATAAAATGGTGTGGTATTTGCACATTAGTTACTCACATCTGTATACTTTAAATAGTCACTAGATTACTTATGATACTGACACAATGTAAACACTATGTAAATAGCTGTTATGCTATATTGTTTAGGGAATAATGACAAAGAAAAAAGTCTACACATGTTCAATACAGACACAACCGTCCTTTTATTCTGAACATTTTTGATCGGTGGTTGGTTGAATCCACAAATGTGGAACCCATGGGTATGGAGGGCCAGCTACTCCCCAAACAATCTACATGTTGATATGCTTTTGCCAACACAGATACCTTCAAATGCAAAGGCATTTTGTTTCAGAGAGTAAATAAAACAATACTTATTCTAGAAAAGCAGTAGTGATCTTCAAAATACTTCAGATAATTTTGTACCTGGTCCCAAGAGTACCAATCATTCTCACTAGCATGAGTGAACAGATGAAAGGTCACCAGGGCTTCGGGGGACTTGAAAGTAAGAAAAAAAGTAAGAGACAAAGCCCATGCAAACAATTCCTTAGGACTTGGCCTGATGTGGGGCAGGCAGGTATGAGGATGGACACAGAGAGGTGAGGGCTTCCAAGGATCTCCGCAGAGGGTAACTCTATCTCCGTCCCTCGTACATTCCATCCCCAGTAAAGCGTCTCTCTCAGTTGCCTGGGCCTTCTGATGTTTGGATCTCAAAGTAAGTCGTCTTTTCTTTGGGTTTTGCTTTCCTGTAGCAACCAAAAATACGAATCGAACTTAAGAGAAATAAATAAGCAGTCAGTGTGTGTTGATAAACTGGTGCAAAGTCTTATGCACGAATAAATCTCAAAACAAAAAGAAAGCAAGGCCAGCAAGCACTAAAGAAGAGAAGCGGCTTGCAAGCTACGGCCCAGGAGCCAGATCGGGCTCACGGCCTGTTTCTGTACAGCTCATGAGCTAAGAATGGTTGTCTATATTTTGAAATAGTTGGAAAAAATAAAAATGAAAATATTCCATGACCTTAAAAGAATTAGATGAAATTCAAATTTCAATGTTCATAAATGAAATTTTAAAATTTTACTGGACTCCAGACACACCCATCCCTTTATGTATTGTCTGTGCTGCTTTTCCGATGGAGGGCAGGGCTGAGCAGTGGCAGCAGAGGCCCTGTGGCCCCGCAGCCTGAGATACGTACCAGCCAGCCCTTTGCTGGAAGAGGCTACAACCCCCAGAGCACAGGGGTCGGCATTCCGCTTGGAATCTGGTGATTTGGGGCACCTGTCATTACTTCCTTCACCTGCAGAATGGGCACGTAACCACAGCAGCTGGCACACGATGTTTTGGGAGGATTAGGTGAGAATAACCACACACGGTCAACACTCCGTAAAGCTTAGTTAGAGTTACAATCACTCCCATTCCCTGATGTTTTCTACTGAAAGTAGGGCAGGAGTAATTGAACAGTCTCTCCGGTGGCAGACTGTGGCTACTATTTGTAGAATTAGTATAGTGGAGGAGACAGACAAGGAAATAAGTGATTATTGTAAAGTACAAAGAGGACTGGAGAACAGAGGGTGAATGGGAGGGTGGGGCTCGGAGCCTGCGCACCTCCCTGGCAGGGCAGGAACGGTTGTGACAACAGAGTGAAGTGATTCAACAGGACATCTCCAAGATGACCAAGTGCTGTTAACAAACTATAATGAAACATATTTAAATCAGATAATAAGGTATTAGCTCTGTATTTCTGCCACTGGGGACCAAAAAGAAGGAAATCCTTAGCAACTAGAAAATGTGATTTCAGTTAAAATAGAGTATTTGCCCCTTTTCAGTACCAAGACATCCAGAATTTCTCCGAGTGAGTTTTACAGAGCCCCTCTCTGCCGTGGGCATTGTTGGCACAGCTTAGTAACTGGCCTCACCTGGCCTCACCTTGCACGTCCTCAGTCAAAAGCAGGATGACCTGGGGATCTGCACGTCAGCAAGTGCCCTCTGTGATCCTTCTGCCCACTAAGTTTTGACACTCACTGAGGAAATTGCACAATTTGCAAGAAGAGTGGAGAAAATATGAGATTTATTAAATACCTATTATGTGCCAGGCAATGAATTGGTCACTGTCACCTACTTAATCTCATTGAATTTTCACAGCAACTCTCTAAAGTAAGTATTATTGTGGCTATCGTGCAGGCTTGGAATTAAGGCTCTGCAGGGTTCGATGGCATTCCTGACGCGGCGTGACCACATCCAGTTTCGAACTCAGGCCTTTATCACTCCACAGACTCCTCTCTGTCTGCTCCACGGGACACCCGGGTCCTTGCCGTGGAATCTGTAGAACTGAGTCTGTGAAAGGACCTGAGAAACACCTCACCAAGCACTTTTCCTTCCTTTTCTTTTTTAATTCCTTGAATAGTAGAATCTGAAACTCCAGTATAGCACGCTCTCTGTCATAAGAATTTTGTGAAGAAAATCACTAAAGAATCTGAGCCAACAATTGCTAGAGGACAGAAGATCGATTTTAAAATGCTCCCAACTCAGAGTTATTAATCTTGGGGTGAGCTGGGGATCTTGGTGGCCCTGCAGTCAACATGGTCCTCTGCCACGCCGTTTAGAACAGATAACTGTCAACTAAAAACGCATATTCATGCTCTCCATTTTTTCCTTATGTAAGGTCAATGGCTATTTTGTTTTGTTTCCCTTATAGAAGTTCTGGGAGTGAAAAAAAAAAAGACACAAATAAATTTCTTCTAAACCCTGGATAGAGGAAATGGAGGACATGGGGTGATATTGTGACCCCTTCAGAGGGTGCGTCTGACACGGACCCCCCCCCCCCAGAGTCCCGAGCACTGGAGGGCTTCACCTCTGCAGTTTCTCAGCATCCTCGATGGTCTCTGGCAAAGCGACCCCCTTGGTCTCCGGAAGAAGCAGCGTCATTCCCCCGGCAGCCAGGCCCAACGCCGCTTCAGAGGAAACAGGGTGCAAATGTAGTCATTAGAACACAGCCAATATGCCAACCCCATCACAGAAATGATTACTGCTAGACAGCACAGGTGAGAGAGATGCTAGTTTTTAAAAAAAGGTTGCCAGGAACACTTAGAAAAGAAAACTAAAACAATAGGATAACTGAGGAAATGCCAGAGTATCCTTCATGTTACTGCTATAGAAGTATAAAGTTCCCTAGAAACTGATGCTTAAGTATCAGGGGACATGCTGATGCAGGTATGTACACATATGATTAGATACAGGGCACAGTCAGTACATACACATGGGCATTATTACTCTTTCCTTCCACTTCCCTCTCTCCCTCCTCCTTCCTTTCTTTCTTTCTCTCCCCGCTCTCTTCCCGCCCCCGCTTGCATTCACCTGTGCCCAGGCATGGCAGGTCTCTGCACGTAATCAGCCATTTTTGCCTTCCACCAAGTGGGTAAGCAGGGTCTTGGAGGTCCCCTGGCCCAGGTCTGGAGAGAGAGGTAAGAGTGACCTCTTCCTTCTCTAATCCAACTCCATCAATAACGAAGCTGATACAGAACTTTGATTCTCATTTGTCTCATCATGTCTGTTCCTGATTGTTAAGATCTGGATGCAGAAGAGGGGTGAAAATTTAGTACCTTCAAGACTCCAGCAATTACATGTTAAATGAATAAGAGTTGGTGATCAAATTCATAAGAAAGCAGAAACTAAGCCAAAATATGTCTCATATTCTATCCTGTAGGGTGAATTATTGGATTCTGGAGTCATAGGATGTAAATCTCTGTCCTACCTCCTAGGAGTGGCATCTTATCTTTCCCATGAAGCAAGACAGAAGGAGCCAGGAGACAACTGAAGAGCACACACCATCCTTGCCTTCTGTAAACCGGCTGAGGGGTACCATTCCCTTCACTCAGCAAATAGCTACTGAGTTCTCACACTGGACCCGTCACTGAGCCCACTGCCAGGCTGGAAAGAGGAATAACTGCTCCACGAAGCCTTACCAAACACAGCAAGGGGCAAGTCTTGCCACATCTCCATCAGCCTGAAGACCACGAAGGGAGTGATGATCCCACCGACATCACACAGGGAGGAACACACCATCATTCCAAGGTTTCTGACAAAATACAGAGGACAAAAATGGTTACATATCTGTGATTCACTTTTCCAAATGTCAACTGGTCCTAGAGCAGACATGGTGCCCACACTGTGGCTTGCTGTGGGTGTCCAGGGCTCAGCACCCCGGAGGAGCCGTGGGGACTAGCCGACATGGTCCTGAGAGGAGGTAATGGGCTAGAGCTGCCCGCTGCCCATGCGACTGAAGAGAGCCTGCCTCTCGTTAATTACATGTCCAAATATTGAGCTCTCAGGTATATAATTCCTGAAGGATTGCTACAAGCCTGAGGAAGATAACAGCAGCACGTGCTACCTGCTCTATGTCTCACATTTACCTCGCTGCTGTCCCAGGGCCATGATCTGTCCTCACCCGTGAGGAAAGCCGAGTGTCTGGGGGTGCCTGGTTCTAGCAGGATCTGGGCTCCTCTCAGCCCTAGGATTCTGGGAGGGGGGCCAAGCCAGGAGGGAAATCTTGACTAATCTGCCCCAGAGACTGACTGACCAAGTCATCAGCTCGATAGCCAGCAAGTGACCCTCAGAGGATATTTGTGGGAAAAACGGAAAGGAAGGGGAGTAATTACAATGAAGGGTCTGTCATTGGAGCTCTCGGTTAAGCCATAAGTGTCAAGGAATGTGGTTCCATGTGCATGTAACTCAGAGAAAAGATGTGTTGCACCAGGTAACAGGCACAAGGTAACAGGCCTTAAGTATACGTTCCCAAGGAAAAAACTGAATTCTAGCTTCTAGCACTGGTACCATGGGGGCAGAGGGGATCTACAGTGTTGATGAGGACACTCTGGTGCTGAATTCGGAGTTGAGGAAGACAGGGCTGATTGTTGAGATTCTAACTTAAAGTTTCTTTTCTGTGGCTGAAAGTTTTTGTCTCCGTTGAGAGGAGAATGTTCCTGGGAGAATGAGATTTAAACTGTGATCAGTCACTTTTTCCACCTGATGAGTTGCTAGGGATGCTCAGAGCAGGTGTTAAGAGCTGGAAGGGAAAGAACTTCCACCAGGGAACCGGATATGTGTGAAGGGTTAAGGAAGGGTAAACAGGGGATGTTAAGGAATGGAGGACAAAGAAAGCTAGAAGGGAAGCATGTAGAGAAACCATCTACTTGAAATGCCCCTCCTTATCCTTAGGAATATTCTTTGCTCTGAAATTTACTGTCTGATATGAATATAGCCTTTCTAACTTTCTTTTGATTCATGTTAGTATGGAATATCCTTTTTCATTCTTTTACTTTTAAATTATCTTTCCCCTTATATTTAAAGTGAGTTTCACATAGATGGTATGTAGTAGTTGGGTCTCACTTTTTTGTCCAATCTGACAATTTCTGCCTTTTAACTGGGGTGTTTAGACCATTTATATTTTTTATTATTACTGATATGATTGGGTTTAAATATATCATCTTGCTATTTATTTTCTTTTTGTTTCATTTGTCCTTTGTTACCCTTTTCCTCTTTTTCTGCCTTCTTATAAATTGAGTATTTTAAGTGATTCCATTTTATCTTCTTTGATGACTTAATAGCTATAACTCTTCATTAAGTTTTTTTAATTTTTTAATTTTTGCTTTAGGTCTACAGTGCACACCTTAAACTCATCACAGTCTACCTTCAAGTGATATTAGAACATTCATGGATTGTATGTGAACCTTACAGTAGTTCATTTACATTTCTCCACCCCCCCAGCCTTTGTACAACACATTATTATATTTGCTTTGGTTTGCAAACTACAGCCCTCAGGCCAGATCCAGCACTGTTATGGCCTTTGAATTAAGAATGGTTTTTACATGTTTAAAGGGTTTTCTTAAAAAGAAAGAAAAATATGCAACAGAGACCATATGTGACCCACAGAGCCTAAAACATTTACTATCTGGCCCATTACATAAAAAGTTTGCCAATCCCTGCTTAAAACAGTTCATTGTCTTCTACAGTAAATAAACAGAAAAAAAAAAAATATTTCTATTTACCCTTGTAGTTACCATTTTTAGTGCTCTTCATATTTTTCTGTGTATCAATCCATATTTCCATCTGATATTGTTTTCCTTCCTTCTAAAAGACTTGAAAGACTAATATTTTCTGGAATGCAGGTTTGCTGATAATAAATTCTTTCAGGTTTTGTATGTTTGAAAAAGTCTTTATTTTCTACCTGTTTTTGAAAGATATTTTTGCTGGGCCAAGAATTCTAAGTTGGAAGGTTTTTTCTTGGTTTTTTTTTTTTTTTTTTTTCCGGTACTTTGAAAAAGTTGTTCTACCATCTTCTTGTTTGCATCATTTCCAATGAGAAATTTGCTGTCATTTCTTATCTTTGCTCCTGTTGGTGATGTGTCTTTTTCTCTGAATGCTTTTTAATATTTTTATAATGTGCCTTTCTTGATGCATTTGTGGCCGGGAGCTATTGAGATTCTTCAATCTGTACATACGTAGTTTTCATCAAATTTGAAGAAAGTTTGGCCATTATTTCTTCAAATATTTTTTCTGTCTCCCTGTCAACTTCTTCTACTCTCCTTTACAGACTCCAATTACGTGTACTGGAATTATCCCACAGCTCACTGATTCTCTGTGTCATTCTTAATAGTTTCTACTGCTGTCTTCATGTTTACTAATCTTTTCTTCTATAACACTGAATCTGCTATTAACTCATGTGGTATAGTTTTCATCTCAAATATTGTATTTTCATCTCTAGCAGTTTAATTTGGGATGTTTGAAAAATATTTCCCATGTCTATACTTAACGTGTTCAATCTTTCCTCTAGGTTCTTGATCATAGAGAATACACGTGTAATAACTGTTCTAATATCCTGTTCACTCATTCTATCATCTGTGTCACTTCTGAGTCAGTGTGAATGGATTTATTGTTCTTCTTGAGATAGGTTCTCTTTTCCTGCTTCTTTATATGCCTGGTAATTTTTGATTGCATGCCAGACATTGTAAATTTTACCTTCTTCAGTGCTGAATTTTGTATTCCTAAAAATAATCTTAAGCTTTGTTTTGAAAACATGGTGAAATGAGGAACAATAAATCAGGAAAATATCTATCCTTTTGAGTCTTATTTTTAAGCTTATACTGTTGCAACCATTTGCATAATTTCTTACTCCCTGCAACAAGTGCTTATAAGTTTATATTTCCTTCCCAATCCCTCCCTCCCTGACCTCATCTTAATTGGCTATATCATCTCTTAGAAAATTTTAAAACAAGAATAGAGTTTGAATTTAATTGAATGCCTTTCAGTATCTATGGAGATAATAGTATGAGTTTTCTCTTTTGATTTATTAACATGAATTACACTATTAGATTCTCTAATATTGAGCTATCTTTGCACTCCTAGAGTAACTCATCTTAGACATGGTATATTATTATTTCAATGTGCTTCACCATTTGATGATATATTATTAAGAATTTAAAATCAATATTCTTAAATAATATTGGTCTATAGTTTTCTTATTTCTTTTATCTTTGTTGTTTTTTGGTACTGATATCATGCTAACTTTATTTTAAAATCTTGAAAACTTTCCTCCTTTGCCTATGCTTTAGAGCAATTTGAATATCACTGGAATTTTCTGTTTATTAAATGTTTCATAAAATTCCCCTTTGAAACCATTGTAGATTTCTTCTTTATCATTATTTAGGGCCTTCCTTGTCATTACATTTTTTTCCATACATTCAATTTTGATAAGATTTTGATTCTTGTCATATTTTTGTTTGCATTTCCTTAACATGCTTTTGTGCCTTCTTTTCTTTTTAATGTTTCTGAGGAAAAGTTGTACTGCAAGTATGTAACATATTGTTAGGTTTTGCTTTATAATCAAATCGGGGAATCGTCGTCCATTTTTTTTCCAGTAGAGGAGCTGAGAAATGTCAGAAATGTTTGGCCTTAATTCTATCATTAGCTTTTATGTCTCGATTTTTATTGCTTCTGGTGTCTTTTCTTTTTCAATGTCTTGGTTATGTGTATTTTTTCCTGATAATTTGGAAGGGTTATATTTTATCTGAAGGACTACCTTTACAACTTCATATAATACAATTAATATTCTATTCCTTCAGATAGCATTGATTAATTTCCTGTGATGACAAATTATAAAATTAATATATTTCTACTTCCTCCTCAAACCATTTCCTCCATTCCCTGATTGTAGTTGATTATATCATTATTTTTAGAGTTTGCCTTTATATTAATATCTTAAAATATACCCATATTATGTAACATAGTTTCCAATGATATGCTTTTTTAAGGGAATCAGTGTATTATACCATCTCCAACATTCCCTCTCTCTTCTCTTTTCAATCTTGGTTAGTTATAATATTTCTTTATTGTCAAGTTTGTGACATTTACATTCTGTTTTGTAATGGCATTCCTTTTAGTCTCAAATTCAATGATTATCACCAATAATTTTGATACATAACTCCATTCATCACTGTGTTCATTGAATTTTTTTTCTCTAACAGCTTTTTTGGGAAAGGTTCATAGGAAACATAATCTTTGAGATATTTTTAAATGATTGACAATTGTTTTTATATAGGAATGAGAGTTTGGCCTTTCTCCATAGAGAACCAGGCATTCAGTAGCTTTGACAGTTTACATTTTGAGTGAGTCTCTTGGGTCCAGTGGCCATGACAAGGGAATTGTTTGGCCTGGCTATTTTAGACTCTGGGCTCAGAACTGCCAAATATAGAAAGTTTTTTCTTTAATTTGCTTTCACCTCCTTGTACTCAGTCCAAGCAACTTTTTGCAAATGAGAGTCTAAGACATGGCCTTTAATGAAGGAATAGGCAGGAAAGAGAGAACTGGGGTCACGCTCGTGTCTCTGGCTTGCCGAGGAGCTCAGAGCCATGCAGGTGTGAGATGAGACTGGGCAGCTGGGATAGTTCTTAGAAACCATGGATATGATGACAAAGGGAGGAGAAACCATTTATACTGAGGAAAAAAGGAGTTTAAGGTAATATGCAAAATTCTAACAAAGGTCAGGTTAAGGTAAGGGCAATTTTTAAAATTGAAATAAAGTGGTTACTTTTATAATTAAAATAATCTTCATTAAAACTAAGTCTTCTAAGATAGAAGGCAATAAGTACTTGCAAAGACACCAAATGATATTAGTAACTATGAAAAAGTAAGGTCACAAAAATACTACTACCTCCCAGAACAACTTTTAAAAAGCCACCAATCCCAAACGCCAGTGAGGATGTGGAGCACCTGGATCTCTCTAGTGTGGCCGGCGGGAAGACGGACTAGTACAGCCACTTTGGAAACCGTTTGACTTTGCTCATAGAGTTAAAAACACACTTACCATGTGACGCAGCAATCCTACTCCTAAGTTTTTACCCAACAGAAATGAAAACATGTGTCCACTCAAAGATTTATACCTGAACATTTATAACAGCTGTATCATAATCACTCCAAACTGGAAGCAGTCCAAACATACCTTAAGTGGTAAAAGAATAAACCAGGGGTGGGGAAACTTTTCATGTTGGAAGCCTGCATTCATTTAGCTGTAATCAAATAAGGCCACATTCAAGAAACTTCAGTTAGATATATGAAAAATATACATTATTTTGTAAAAATATAACTATGTACTTAATAATTTCAAAAAATGAAAACTATTTGTTAATTTTAAAGTTAACTAACCTTTTTAGTGACTTTGTTGTATCTGCTTTTTGTTGGAAAGCATTTGATTATTTGGTGGCAGCATGGAGGTCTGCAGTTACAGTTGATCTTCTACATGGGTATCAGTCATTTGTGATCTTAAGGGTGTCTTGATTTGAGTTAGGTAAGAGAATGTAGACTCACAGCAATAGTGGTTGAAAAGCAAGAAAGCATTTTTTGGGGCATGTTGCCAAAGGCGTGGGCATTCTACTGCATTTTTCCATATTTCAATGGGATCTTTCTTAGCATCAAACAATGACTTTAAAATGTCATCCACTGAAAGCTCAATCAATTCCATCTGTAGTTCTGCCTTGGTGACATCAACTAGTTGAGGCTGAAATGCTAATTTGAGTGTGATGTCATGATTCTCAAAGTTAGTGAACCTTTCCTTGTATTCTCCATTGAATAGGTCTGTAACAGCTGCGTATTCTTCAAATGATTTTCATATATCATCCTGCTAATCAATGACCTTTGCTAACTGGGGAAAATGTTCACCCAAAATTTCCTTTTGAAGAAAAAGTGTTTTGAAAAAAAATAGCTTTTTTTGAAATGCTTGGATTTTTTGCCACATATCATATATAGACTTAGTTTTGCCTTGCAAAGAAATATTCGAGTCATTTTGATTTGACATGATATCACACAGAAATGCTACATTCCTATAGAAATCTTCTTTCAGTAATTTACATTGCTGATTCTGTTCTTCATAAAATTTTGGATGAAAATTTTATCTGTTCTCACAGAGATAAAATTTTGGCTAACACCTCTCCCTGCAATAGCCAATGCACTTTGGGATGATACAGCAAATCCACACTGAATATCTCATCATTTAACTTTAGCATGTTACAAAACTGAGGATACCATATTGCATTTGCATGAAAACAGTTAAAATACTTATAACTTGTTGCAAAGTGTCACTTAACATAGTAGCTGTAGCACAGAGATTTTGCTGATGCAAGATACAATGAAAAAAATGAGAGCATCTGGATCTGTTAATACTTTTTTTTTATCTAGGCAATAAACCTTTCATGTTTTCCTGTCATGGAAGGTGCACCATCTGTACACGCACTCACTAAATTTACCAAATTCATTCCAACTTCACTACATTTATCTTGAAAGTCATTGAGGATATCTATTCCCCGTGTTCTGTTCACAAGAGTGCCCAAAGTGAGTAACTCATCATAGCAAAGAAAATCTTCTGCTATGATCTGAATGAAGTATAAAACCTGTGTCGAGTCAGTAGTATCAGTTGATTCATCCAAAGAGATTGAATAATATATATTTTCCTTTTGAAGTGTTGCATGAAGTTGTTCTGGTAAGTTGAAGGCTAATTCATGCTGCCAATCTGTTACGGTTAAAACTGCCTCCTTAAAAGAGGCGGTTGTTTGTACTTTTAAACCTTATCAGGGTCTAAGCATCCTACAACTTCAACAATGCATTCTTTCACAGTTTCTACATCACTGAATGGCTTCCCTTTTCTCCTGAAAAATAACCTACTTTATAAGTTGCTTCAGTGGCAGTATTTCCAGGTCTTACTGCTGCTTGAAAGAACTGTCTTTGTTTTGCTTTTCATCTTTTAATTTCTGCAATACAACCTTTTGCGCCTCTCCCTCTAATTTAAAATATTTTTCGTCCTTATGAGTGTTATAATGCTAATAAGCACTGAATTTCTTTATGTTAATATTGTAGTATCATAAAGCAAGCAAATCATCTTATCTTTAGCAGTAACTCAATAATATTGCAATCCTCATTAAAAAATCTATTTTCTTCCCTTAGAGTTCTCTTGGTCTTCTTTGACGTGATGGGTGTTAAGCAGACAGACTTAAAAAATACTGTCGAGCTGTGAAACTATTCACAAATTCCACTTCCAGCAGAAGCACAGTGCACCATTGTCAAAAGCTGATAACAGACTGGCGCACTCGACCCCCATAAACTCTCACCAACCAGCCTCGTGCGGTAGTGGCGCCAGCCAGGTGGGGGAAGTTAGAACTAAATCATGAGCGTAGCAGCTGTCAATTTAGCCCCTATGGCTTCCTAATTCTCTAATTGTGCTGGCAAATTTGGGAGGATTATTTCATCAAAATTTATTTTATTTTTTGGCATTTTGAATACATTCATTTAAAAATAAAATAAGAACACAAAAGATGAACAAAAACGTATTAATAAAAATAAAAGGATTTGTTCTGTAAAATTTGGATTCAGTCAAAAGGCCATACTTACAGACCTAGGCCACATGTGGCCTTAAGGCCACAGGTTCCCCACTCCTGGGATAAATGAACTGGTACATTCACACATTGGAATGAACTAGTGAGCAATAACAAGGAATGAACATTGATAGATGCAACAAGGCAGATGAATCCCATTACGCTAAGGGAAAGAAGCCAAACACAAAAGGCTACGTGCCATATTATTCCATTTACAAGCCACTCTGGGAAAGGTAAAACTATCGGGACAGAAATCGGATTAGTGTTTTCCAGAGGCTGTAGGTGGGGAGAAAGGGATTGACTGCAGAGAGACATGAAAAACCTTTGGGGGTGATGGAAAGATTCTCTGTTTTGATTGTGGTGGTGGTTAACTGACTATATGTTGTCATAACTCACAAAACTACATTTTAGAAACAGTGAATTTTATTCTGTGTAAATTGAACCTCGATAAACCTGACTTTAAAAAAGTAAGTTCTTCAGCACCAAAAGGACAAGCAACACAAGTAAATAGAGATAAATTGGACTTCATCAAAATCAAAACTTCTGTGCATCAAGGGATACAATCAACAAAATAAAAAGGCAACCTATGGAATCGAAGAAAATGTTTGCAAATCATGTTTCTGATAAGGGGCTGATATCCAGACTATATAAAGCAATCCTACAACTCAACAACAATGAACAAACAAACAGAAAAACAATTCAAATATGAGAAAAGGACTTGAGCAGACATTCTCCAGAAAGATAGACAATGACCCAAGAGCACGTGAAAAGCTGCTCACCGTCATGGCATCGCTAGGGAGATCAAACCACGGTGAGCTAGGGGAGCACGCCCGCTAGGGTGGTGTCTGCCAAACAGAAATGGTGAGTGCTGGGAGGATGTGGAGCGATTGAGACCCTTGTGAACTGTTGGTAGAAACGTGAAATGGTGCGGCCTCTATGGAAAACATCACGGCAGTTCCGCAAAACACTGAAAATAGAATTACATTGTGATCTTATCATTTCGCTTCTGGCACGTACCCCAAAGAATTGAAAACAGAGTCGTGAAGAGATATTTGTGTACCCATGTTCGTAGCAATACTATTCACAACAGCCAAAGGTGAAAACAACGCAAGTATCATTGACAGAGGAATGGATAAACAAAACATGGTGTATATATATACACAATGGAATATTATTCAGCCTTAAAAAAAGTATAAAATTCTGACACGTGCTACAGCATGCATGAACCTTGAGGACATTATGCTAAGTGAAATAAGCCAGTCATACAAAGGCCAGTACTGTGTGATTCCACTTATATGAGGTTCTCAGAGTAACCGAAGTTACAGAGACAGAAAGTAGAAGGCGGCTGCCCGGGGCTGGAGGGTGGAGCGGCTGGGAGTTGTTTCACGGCTACAGAGTTTCAGTTCTGCGCGATGAGAAGACTTCTGGAGACTGGCTGCACAGCAACACGAGGGGACTTAACACTACCGAACTGTGCACGTAAAAGTGGTTACGATGGTAAATATATGTGTTATTTTATCGCAATTGTTTTCCAAGTTCCTCAGTTCACAGAACAGAAATGTGCCGCAATGGAAAAAGCACAGGCTTCGGTCAGAAAGGTGTGGTTCTGGCCCCAGCCCGGCCGCTTTCTAGCGGTGCGACCCTTGCACTGTCTCTGTCCCTCTCTAGCCCTCAGCTCCCTCGTTTATAAAATGGGATGATCATGCTCAGGAACCAATTTAAGGGCTAAACCAAATCACCGGTCTGGAAATGCTCCGTGCATCACTGCACAGGGCAGCTGTTGAAGAAAAGGGGGCCCAGAGGTGTCAGAGAAGCTGCTGGAGTGTACACAACTAGTTAGTGCTAAGGACAGGATTCGGACTCAGGTCTCCGGCCTCCCTGTCCCGTGCTCCCTTCTCCGTGCCAGCTGCCTCCTTTCTGGCACTTGTCCTCTCTGCAGAGCGCAACCCGCCCTTCTATCATTTCACATTTCCTGCTATAATTAGGAGTGGACCCCTCTTTGAGGTCCAACCCCATCTCTCTGAGCATGAGTTCCTAACAATGCCGCTTGACGTCCAAACTGATCAACCAGCCCTTGGAGCATCTTGGGGAAACGTTTTGGAAATGCCGGTCCCTGCAGAGCCTGGCTCACCTGACGACGCCTTTCGTGCACTCACCTGATGAACGTGGGGTACAGCTCGGCATTCACTAGGCAGAGCATTTGGAGCACAATGGTGACTCCCATTCGGCCAACACAAGCCACCGTGATTTTCAACCAGTGCAGGTCTGGAAGGGACACGGAGAGGGTGTGTCAGTGGGCGGGGGCTCTGTTCCCTGAGCTACTTCAAGAAGCCCTGGTGGGTTCTACTTGGACTGCTAGAGCTGGCGGGGCTGAAACGTTGCTTTATCTAACCTTTTCATTTTGGAGTCAGTAAACTGAGTCCTGAGAGATTTCTGGACACGTTTGAGAAGACTCTATTTTGCAGAAGAAAGAACGAGCTTTTTGAATCTCAGCTTGGTTTCCTGAGCTCTAAAATGGGAATAATTATATCCAGTTCATAGGTTGCCATGAGACTTAGAAACATTGCCTGTCAAAT
This sequence comes from Propithecus coquereli, assembly GCF_000956105.1. NCBI lineage: Eukaryota > Metazoa > Chordata > Mammalia > Primates > Indriidae > Propithecus > Propithecus coquereli. The sequence continues at coordinate 8,120,603 of NW_012148063.1, read as the reverse complement.
GTCCACTGTCATCACAGAATTATAAAGTTGGCTTTTCGATTATTATGTAGTGGTGACCACTGCCAGCACGGTGCCTGGAACACACAGGCACTCAATAAATGTAGTTCCTTTAGGCACTAGTTCCCAAACTAATGGAACAAATTTCTAATTCTCAATCTAATGTTTGTTTCCAACACATTTTTAACTGAAACGTCTTTCATAATGGTCTCAGAGACTGAGAATTAGGGCTGTAAGCTTTGTCTCACCCTGGCAGGCTGCGGTGGGGTTCTCCATCACCTGAAGGTCCAGGAGGAGCCCCCTCCTGGGGGCTGACCAACGAATTGGGTTTAACCAGAAGGAACCACAGATCCTCGGTAGCCACTGTCACCTGCTTTACGTGGTTACCCCAACACTAAAATGCAAGTGGCCTTGTGAGATGCCAGCTCAGTAAAAAGGCCTCACAGACATTATGTCATCTCGACACTTGTCCCCAGACATGGGCTACATACAGGAATCTTGATTCATGTCACTCGGCCAGCATGAGGTTCCAAGAGATAGTGGAACTCGCTCACCCATGGGTGCAACACGGTCCCTCTGGCCGCCTGCGGCCCTCCGGCCTGGCGGAGAACCCGCACTGAGCCTTCCGTGAAGGACCACACCCCTTTTACCTGCTGAAAGACAAAGGGGCTCTTTCAGGTGCTCCAGGGGAGCTCCTTGCGCACCGGTCTTTCATCTGGCGAGAGCACTGCTGGGGACGAACCGCAGCCCTGACCGCAGAGAACTGGCCCTGTCTCCACCCCGCACCTCGGGGGCCACACGTCACAGCGGCCAGAGGGACCCACTTAAAACTGAAGTCAGGTCAAGTCAGCCGCCCGCTCAAAGCAGACTCTGGGGATAAAGCCCACGCCTGGCTCTCTCCTGGCGGACTCCACGCCTCCCTCTGCCCACTGCCCGCGGGCTCAGCCCATTCCGATCCCGGGAATTCCGAGCTGTTCCTCCAATGCCACACTCTCCTGACCCTGAGGTCCTCGCATCTGCTGGGAACACTCTGCCCAGATTTGTACGTGGCTCATTCCCACTGCACTTAGGTGTCCTAAGGCCTCCCTGCCCCCTGGAGAGAGAATTAGCACCCATCACTCCCCAGCCTTCTCTGTTTTTCCCTAGGTCAGCTCCATGGGGCAGGAACTTTCTCTGCGTTGCCAGCTGCAGAGATCCTAGGACCTAGCGGCATACCGGCCACACGGAAGGCCTCAGGATGTTTCCTGGAGGGGGACTGAATGACTCTCGGGCAATGTGATAGGACTCAGGCAGGGGCAGGTGGAGAGCGCAGGAGCCGGGAGGACCCTCCCGGGGAGGGCACGATGCCTGAGCTCTGCCAGGTGAGGATTGGACAGACTCAGCCCTCGGTCACTGTCTTTCTCGGTGCTCACTGCTGTTGCTTTTTAAAAGTCTGCCCCTTCATCACGCCTTACCGGGATTCTAGACACAGGGAGATGGGGAGAAAATGGGGAACATCTGTTTCAGATCCATTCTGCCTCTTGTCCTGTGTTCTCTGCTTTTTCCCCACAAAAGGAAGGAGAAGAAAACTGAGCTTTCTTTCCCACCTTTTTATATGTCCAGGCTGATCTACACAGCCTGGGTCTTGAGAGTACATATTCCATGGGACATTTTCCCCGTGCCCTGCACGAGAGCCTGCCACATGACCCACTGAACCAAATGCAGTGCACCAGCAGGAAGAACTGAGAAAATAGCAAATCTGCTTTTGTGTTTGTTTAACATTTCCAGAAGCAATGAACGTGAAAGGCAATTTACGTAACACTGAAAGTAACACTGACAAATTTAACCTGTAGCTTGGTTTACCTTGGATCGTAAGAACTACAGATGGAAGGACACGTCCACCAAAACGGCCACTGTTAAACAGACTAGCGATAGCAAGTGTTGGAGACGGTGGGGGACAATGGGAACGCTCCTGTGTTACGGGGGGAGCAGGAAGTGCTCACCGTGACCGCTCTGGAAGGCCATTTGGCAGCGTCTACTGCAGCGACACATACGCCTCCCTCAGACGCAGCAAATGCGCTCCCGGACCTGTACCCACGGGAGACGAGGGCCTCTGCCCGCCAGAAAGACACGTGCAAGGATGCCTTTCATCCCAGCGAGCGGCAAACGCCGGAAACAACACAAGCGACGCTCAGCAGTGGGGTGGTTGCGTAGTGCAACAGTCGTACGGTGGAATGCTACACGATGATTTTTAGAAAGTACGAGCTACACTCTCCTGTGAAAACGTGGATGAATCTCACAGGTGCAATGAAGCAGTGAATGAAGGGAGACCAGAAAAAGTGCATTTGGTGTGGTTCTATGTATTTGCAGTTCAAGAACAGTCGAAACTAAGGTGTGGAGAAAGAGGTCAGAATTGTGGTGATGCGGGCAAGGGTCGGGGCAGGGGGTATTGGTTGTGAAGGAGCAAAGAGAACCTTCTGAGGTGCTGGGGGTGTCCTGTGTCTTTGTCTAGGGTCACACTGCAGGTGTATACATATGTCAAAATTGATTGAGGTATATACTTATAATTTGTTCATCACATATATGCTACATCTCAATTTAAAGTTTAAAAAAAAAATTGTAGACTAAGGCAACACTTTGCCTTTGTTCTTGTTCCAGAGGCTTATCAAAAAGTTACAACACTATTCCCATAATTCGATTTCTTGGAAAATGATGAAAATGGTCAACTCACCATGTGAGATAAAAACCATGCTGAAGCAAGCTGCCCCTACCACCAGATTTGACACGGCCAAGGGGTAGCGGCGGCCGAAGCGATCAATGGTGACGAAGATGATGAAGGCCGCAGGGAACTCAACCAGAGCAGAGTAAAGGAAATCCAGATGGAGGTTCCCGCCGGTGGCACCCATGTGCATGATGAGGCCCTGGTAGAACACAGAGCTGCTGAACCTGTGCAAAGAGGAGGGTTCGAGTCAAAGGCAAGCTCCGCGGAAGGGGAGTTTCGAAGATGCCCCCTACCAGCAGGAGAGAAGCGTGTGTCACTTGATTTAGAATGTCCTGGAGCAATATGAGGAGGGGGATACAAATCAGGAGGGGTGTTCTAGAAGGGCCCTTGGTGAGAAACTTCGTTCATGGCAGACGTGAGAGTGTGGCTTCTAGATACACCCCCATGTCTCCTGGAGACTGCAGATGGCCATCGCTACTGTTCAAGGCATACTTGGACGCGTCTGGCCCTGCACCACGCGCTGCACATGCACGCGCTCATCTAGCCCTCCGACAGGCCTACAGGAGGTCGGTGGGAGAAGGCAGTAGGCAAGAGAGAAGCTTCCAGTGTCAGGCTGCTTGGTGAGCTGTGTGACCTTGAGGAAGTTAACTAACCTCTCTGGGCTGCAGTTCCCTCATCTGTAAATGGGATAATAATAGTACCCACCACATTGGTTTGTCTTGAGACTCACTGAGTTAGTGGACAAAAGTGCCTGCTGTAGTTCCTGGCACGTAGTATGTGCTCAGTAAAGATGACCTTTTACTGTTGTCATCATCATCATCTTTCCAAAGTCAAGGACCCAGAATACCACAGAGCAGAGACGCTGGCTGAGTCGTTCCAAGTGCACAATGCACTCCCTCCCCCATCTCACACTGTCTCAGGTGGGCACGCTCATCCGCCTAGCCCCCCACCCGCATCTGGGTGAAATACGGCAACATGACAGAACGCGGCACCCAGACCGTCCAGGCCTCGATAAGTCGCTCTCACGCGAGTCAAAATTTAGAGTGTCCCACGTGTCGCTTTTGGGGAAACAATATTATTTTGGAAGTTCAAAACCTTTCATGATCATATTGGTGTTTACATTGTGAGACGAGATTTTGTTTGATAACAAATTACTCTTATCCCAGCCTGCAAGTTGCCTGTCAGCTCCAAAGCAGACATCTCAACTGATGTTTCTAATTTATAGACCTGTTGTTTTATAAAACCTTGCCCGGAGAAGCACTGGGATGCTTTTGTTTCTGGTCCTAAATTATTCCTCATTGGCCAGAGGGGTCAAGAGAACAGGAAGGAAGGCTCCTGCCTGAGCCCCTGTCCCCACCCAGGCCCTGCAGCCCGTGGAACAGAAACAGTCACCTGTCACTGACAGAGACACTGAGGAAGAGAAGTACCGGTTTGATTTTCCAGGCCACAGACCAGCTCACAAGCGTGCAGGGCTGCCACCTCTGGGCAGAGCCCCCGAATTGCACGTGTCTATTAAAGTAACAGAAACAACTTGTTACCGAGCATTTCCGGTACTGATGCCCGACCCTGTTCTAAGTCCTTTTCACAGATGAGCTCACTAATTCTCCCAGCATGCCTCGGAGATAGGTACTGTTATTACTCCCGTGGCTGACGAGGAAACTGAGTCAGAGAGAGATTGAGGCACTTTTGAAGGCTGCCCAGCCGGGAAGCGGGGGCCAGCCCTCAGCGGCAGTGAGGAAACCGCAGGGTGGTGGGAGGAGGTGTCCGGGGGCCAGGCCTCGTTAAGGCCTTGAGGGCCACCAGAAAGAGTTTGGCTTTGTCCTCTGTGGATTAGGAAGCCCATGGGGGCACGAGCTGGGGAGAGACAGGTCTGTCCAGCTTCAGGGCTCCCCTTGCGGCTTTGTGGAGTGTCACCTGAGGGCGGGGTGGCGGGGAAGCCACAGGCCCCCAGCAGGTGTCTGCATCCGCGTAAGAGACACTACCCGGAGGCTCCAGGCAGGGCTCCCAGCCCACACAGCAGATTCTGGAGACGCCGTGCAGACAGAGCTGAGGAATTTGCCAAAGGACTGGGCTGGGGGTTAGAGCACAGAGGAGTCAGGACACCACCTTGGGGGTGCGTCGGGCGTGGAGGGGAAACCGAGCAGTGCCGCAGAGCAAGCGAACAGTTCCCTCTGCGGTGGCCCCAGCCTCTGCCCTGCGGGTGCCGCGGAACGGGATACTGAGTATCTGCGGGAATCTGCTGGGCTCGGGCGCCGGGCGGGCTGTCTGCAAAGGCTCACGGCCCGGAGTGCAGATGGGCCGGGACCCCAGGGGCAAACACAGGGACGGGGGGTGGGGTGAGGGCGAGTCAGGACAGGGCACGGTGAGCCTGGTGACCAAAGAGCTTGGTGGGTTCTGTGGAACGGTGGTTATTCATTCAACTTTCAGCAAATATTTACTGAGGGTCTGCTACGTGCCAGGCACGCGCGGCCTGTTCCAACTCTCTGTTCCAATAAAACCTGCTGTGGAAGTGCAGGCCAGCGCCCCCGGGAAGCAGGCTGCCCGCGGGGAAGGGGGAAGGCCCTGGGTGCGGGTGGAGGAGAAGGCCCTTCTGTCGAGGGCACAGGGTAGGGACTCCTCCTGTCATAGCAACGGGGGGGACGCAGACCCTGGGAGCGCGCAGGGGTACGTGTGTGACTCTTCCCATCAGTGCGTGGTCACCACATAGACACTCTTAGGGAGGGGCCGTGAAGGCTTCGGGAAACTTCCTCCTCGAAAGGCAGAGCCCCTGAGATCTCCTCCCCCGCCTGACAGCGAGTCACGACTCAGCTCTTTCAGGATGAGACGGTGCGGGCGGAGGCGGCCTCGGAATCCCTCTGTCGTACTCTGCTCATCTCACTGTCGCCCCGTCCTCCTCCTTACCGAAAAGGAGACTTTTTCCCATTCCTCCGGCCTCGTGGGAGAAATAAGAGCCCTTTGGCCACGCAGCAACTGGACTAAAATCCTTTCCCCCTTCTCTTTCCCCGCCTGAGCTGCGCCCGTCTGCAGCCCGCGCCGCCCTCACCAGAGGTACATGAGGATGAAGGTGCGCCTCCTCAGGCTCGGCGTGCGGAACAGGTCTGCGAAGGAAGGGCTCAGCTGTCCCGGGACATCCTCTTCGAGGGAGAGCATCTGGGGGGAGTCGGCGCGTCAACCCCGCCCCAGCCGCAGCGAGCAGAACCGTCCCTGGGCGCCCCCGGGCCGGCCACAGCCACCGCTGCCACGCCTCGCAGCCTCCCCGGCCACGGCCGGCCCGGGGCATCTCCTGAACCGCAAACCCGACCCGGGTTCAGTGACGCCAGAAACCCCCGCCCAGCTTTCTCACCCTCACGTCTTCAGGCGGCAACTTCCCGTTCTTTCGGGCGATGTGGTTCATTATCTTCACGGCCTGAGCGTTTCTCTTTTGCAACAACAGCCAGCGAGGGGACTCCGGCACGCACCTGCGGACACAGTTGAGCGCGGCGTGGCGCTTCCACCAGAACGCGTCTGACTTTAAGCCCCGAGGAGAGCGGCGCTGCAGGTCCGGGCAGCCCGTCCTTCTCACCCGGGACTGAGATTCCCCAAGCAGCTGGGGGTGAGAGTCTGAGGTCATCGTGCGCTGGCCGTGGGGCCCACGTGGGAGCTCCGAGGGCCACTCCTGCTCTTAGTGCCACCAGCTAAGATTCACCAACCAAGAGGAAGCCACTGTGTCCTGCGTAGCCTTCTCTCTCTGGAGCAGGCGCCCGTCTCTCCTGGAAGTGGCAGCCCTGGTCCCTGGGAAAACACTCAGCAGAGCAGATGCCCCCGCGCCGCCCCCGCTGCGCTACATCGGGCTGTCTCCGTGCAGCGCAAGGGCTGTTGAACAACTCTCAAGATCTTTCCCAAAATGAATTTACTTTCTTTTAAAATCAGAGCAACACCATGCTGTCTATGTCGAATGGGACACAGATGTTATAACGGAAAGATCGGGGCTCTCTGCCATAAGAGTCCTCTGAAAACACACGGGCGTCGCCTCCCCCTGCCGACCACCGGTACTTGGCCTGGGCGGGAGTCACTTCCTGCTGGGGGCCCTTGTTTCACACTGACAGGAGGGGAGCGGGCTCCTCTGGACGCCCTGGCCGCAGCGCACAACCCTCAGAGGCCACATGTCATTTAGAGAGATTGGGTCGACTCCAGTGTCACCCACAGATGAGATTTGCTCTCGGCAAAACTGAGACGGAAGGAGCGGGGACAAGAGGTTTCTCTCTGCGGCCCCTCTTCCCTCCACCAGAACAGAAGCGGCTCTGCGCTGACGGCCGGTTCTGTGCCGTGAAGGTCCAGTGCGCCCATTCCCCAGAGAGCATGACGTCGAGCAGCCCTGTCATTCATTCGTTCATTCATTCATTCATTCAACCAAGAGCGAACGCCTGCTGTGTGGCTAGCTGAGGGCATTTCAGAGCCGTGTTGATAATACCAATATTACTATAAAAATGAGGACGTGGGGGAGGAAAGAAGACAGAAGAGAGAGAAGAGGGGAAGGCGGAGAGGACCAAGAAGACCACAAGGTGAGAACATCTGAGCTAAAGCCAGCAGTGCTGGGGGAGCCTCCAGGGGCTGTCGGGGGTAGTAGCCACCACGGCAAAGCCACCACTTGTTGAACCTTTTCCAGGTACTGGCCGCTTTGCATAGATTGTCCCCCAGATTTCCTGAGGCCCTCAGCAACACATGGAAAGCTGCCTCTTCCACCAGGAGCGAGGCTGACCCACCGACGCCAATCTCCCTGCTGTCAGCACGGCCTTGTGTGTCCAGAAGGTGCACATTCTGAGGCTGCAGCATTCCCCTGAATTTTTGTTCCACTCTTAGCATCGCTGGCCTTTATCTAGGGAGATGCGAATTTAAAGACGCTCTGGCTGAGGAGAGCTCCCCACGCGACGAGGATTACTCGTAATATCAGAACAACCTAAATGGCACACGTGGTGTGAAGCGCCAGGCTCTGGGCAGCCCTGTGCCTTGTGTGTGGGGATGCCAGGCGCTTTGGAAGTTGGGCACCCTGCACTCGAGAGCTGGGTCTCACGTGAGGATGGAGGGCGGAGCAGGAGGAGTGGCCCGGAGGAAAGGCCTTACCAGTAGTAGAGCAGGAAGAGGAAGGTGGGCAGGGAGACGGCCAGCTGCAGCCAGCGCCAGTGGGGGAGGACGTAGGCCAGCCCGGTGAGCAGCACCAGCCCCACCGTGAAGGCCACCTGGTACAGGATCGCCACCGTTCTTCTGTAGTCCGAGCCGACGACCTCTGTGACTGCGACAGGAGACGTGGTCATCACGCGGGCCCCTTGTGGTGCTCAGAAGCTGAGGGCCCCGGTCCCCTCCCTTTCTCCCCGGGCGCTGCCGTGCCTCCCCCCTGCCCCACGTGCCCCAGCTTCTCTCTGTCCCGTGTCCTGCATTTCTCTTTCCCCCAAACCACAGCCATGCTCAGCTCTCACCTTCTTCCCTGCGCCCCTCACACCCGTCGGCTGAAGCCCCCAGGTTCGCCAGGCTGCTCTGTTCCCGCCTTTTCCCTGCCTGTCCCTTTCTGTCTCCTCGTTGACCATGAACGGTTCTCCCACTGGCCTCTGCCCCCAGAGCCTTCTTCCTGGAAGCTCCAGACTGAGCCAGGATACTTTTCAGGGCCCCGGGAGTGTTCGTTAATTGAGCAAATATCTTTGCATGCCGCCTTGGGACCCGGCACTGCTCTGGGTGTCTTCGCCAGCGAGCTCATGGCTCTCAAGGTAGGAACGGGGTTTCTCTGGGCCCTAGAGAACTATTTCTCGGAAGAGGGATGCCAAGTGACAGGACATAGTCTTCAGAGGTGACGAGACATGGCTGTTTCTCTTCTCCCCTCCACGAATGGGCAGGAACGTGGATTACCCTCACTGCTCTCGGTGCCCCACCCCGGGCTCGGGGAAATGCATGCAGCTGCTGTACGACACTTCCCTCCAGGAAGGGAGGTTTTGTTTCCTATTATTACCCTTCATAGAATATTTGAAAGGAAAAAAATAGGCTAATATGTAGAACTACTCACATTGGTTTATACCTCAATTTTCTAAAAAATCTTAATGTTTCTTTCCTTTCTTATTTCATCTTGTGCTTTCTCTCCTAACTCTGGTGTGCCATTCAGTCCAATTGAGTTTGTTTTATTTCTTTTAAGGAGTTGCTGGTTCCTTCATATTTAAGGTGTTAAAATATTCTCCCACCTGTCTCTGCTTCCTGCACCCCCACTGCCAATCTTTTGTTCCCCAAATAGATTAGTTGATATGGAAACGCGGGATCTAAGCAAAGGTCTCTCAGATACAAGGAGAAAGCAAAGGAGGTCACACCTGCCCCGCTCTCTGCCCTGGTCACACAGACACCTACACGTAACCAGTGTCCTGTGAGTTCCCCAGACCACAAACATCCCCCCAAAAGCCCCATTCCATGCGTGGCCCCCTCCCACTCCACCCCGCCACCTGACCACTGCAGGTCACTAAAGTCCAGGCAGCCTGGGCCCCGGGCATAATTACTCAGCGTGTAGCCGGCCATCCAGCTGCCCTTGCTGACCAGCCCCTGCAGCAGGCGGAAGAGCAGCACGGACACGTAGTCGGGCACCAGGCCCATGAGCACGCCCGCGATGGCGTTCACCAACACGGTAGCCAGGAGACACAGCTTGCGGCCAAACCTGCAGAGACAGGAGACGGGGAGGGTGAAACCTTGGGGTCAGACGCACAATGGGACGCCAAGGGTCCTGGTGGGAGGCCCACCACGCTGCTGTCCTGGCAGACCAACGCCGTCCTGGGAGGCCACAGGGGACTGTCGGGACAGCACCGCCCAGCACGTGGCCTGGCCATCGGTCCCCAGAAGCTCTGCGGCTCTTGCCGGGCGCAGTGGGGGTCCTGGGTGCTCTCAGCCCGGCCCGGCCCGCGCTGTCCTCCCGCGTTGAACAGACGCGTTGCTGTTAACGCAAGTGAACAGGCTGTGCCGAAAACCAGGCTCGTCCCCTCACATAGTTAATCTCGCGATGGTCGTAGAAGACTTTCTGTGAAAACATTCAGTTCTAGCAATGTCGCGAACGAGGACTGACTCTTCTTGCCTTTGTTCCTGAACGGAATGGCGAGTTACTTGCTAAAGTTCCGCACCAGCATCAGCTTCGTGGGCTCCATCTTTTCAACCGCATCCCCCGCTCGGACAGTCCCCAGGAGGCCAGGGGCGAACTCACCCCCTGGCTGGCCCAGCCCGGCCTGCCCTGTCCTCTCTGCTGCGCTCCGCCTGTCCCCAAACCGACTTCGCTCGCCAGTCCTGGCCACTGCCTCAGGCCTCCGTCCCTTCCCGGCACCGTCCCGCGCCCGCCAGTAAACGCCCGTGTCCTTTACGGACCAGGGAAACTTCTCACCCTGGGGTGCCAGCCCCGACTGCGTCGTGTTGGTCTCCTGTGTCCTTGTCTCCTGTGGGGGCCGCGCGGCCCTCTGAGCTCGGCCGGGTCCCTCCCTCCGTCTCACATCCTCCTCTTCCCACCACCACCGTCATCCTGGCCCCCAGGCTGTGCCGCTCCGGCCTCCTCCACGCCAGCTCGGGTGAAAGAGCTGTCCGTACACCGGAATCCGCTTCCTCACCGTCCGCTTCTCTTCAGTCGTCCCTGTCCCGGCACCGTGGCCTCCACATCCACAGACTCCGAGCGTCCACATTTTCACACTGCCCCGGAGAGGAGCCGTCCTTCTCCCACCGCCGTTTCTTCTAAGTGTCCTTTGCTGGCGCCTTCCTCCCTACTACCCGCCGCGAGCTGAAGCTCCCTCTGCACCCTCTTCTAGCCTATCTCCAACACGTTTTATAGCCTTAAACACAGGCTGCTGGAGACAAATCCCAAATATTGAACCCCAGCCCAAAGCTCGCTCCTGAGCTCAACTCACACACCCAACTACCTCCTGATGTCTCTTCCCATACGCCCCACGGGCCACTCCTAACACGTCCCCAAACTGCACACACCTAAGCTGGAACTCTGGCTTCTGCATCACCCCGGCCCTACAAACAGCTGCAGCGAAATCCGTTCCTCACCACGCTCTCCCATCCCAAGCCCAGTCCTGCACACTTGCTCGAAGCGTAAGCCTTGGCTTTGCCCCACATTTCTCTCAGCCCCCCACCCCAACTGTGCGATCCTCACACACCTCAAATCCCCCCCTTGCAGCCCACGGCAGCCCAGAGCACAGGTGGCCACGGCCGGTCTCCACCTATGTCAGCAGTAGGTTCCTACTGGCCATGTTCTTCCACCCTGTCCCCTAGAATCCCCTCTGCTCAGGGCACTGAGGGTACGTGTAATTGGACTGGCCTGTACATACCTGTCTGCGATGTAGCCGACGGTCAGAGAGCCCAGGAAGAAGCCCATGTTCACGCAGGACTGAAAGAGGTCCAGCTTCCAGGCATCGGCACACACCAGGTCAAACTGCCAGCCACAGCACGTCAGGAGGGACCAAAGACAGAACCGTGTGTAGGTCAGGACCACACCCTTCCATCCTCTCTCCAGGCAAAGTAAATGCGTCTCACTGCACTGGGAATCCCGGGCTGTTCCACAGTTTTCTCTTACCGCACTTCCGTAGGACACAGTTCACGGTTTCTGGGCAATCACTCAGTACGTATCAGTATGCAGCTGAGCCTCAAACAATTCGAGTTTGAATCCACGGGGTGCACTGACATGCAGATTTTCCCAACAAAGGCCACACCAAGTGCGCCTGCCTCTCCCGCCTCCCCTCCCACCTCCTCCACCTCTGCCACCGAGACAGCAAGACCCAACCCTCCTCCTCTTCCTCCTCCTCCTCAGCCCACTCAGCATGGAGATGATAGGACCTTTATGGTGTTCCACTTCCACCTAATGAACAGTAAATATACTTTCTCTTCCTTATGGCTTTCTTAAATAATATTTTCTTTAGCATACTTTAAGAATACAGTGTATAATACCGATAACATACAAAATATGTGTCCATCAGTTTTCTGTTATCAGTAAGGCTTCCAGTGAACAGCAGGTTATTGGTGGCTAAGCCTTCAGAGAGTCAACTGGGTGGGGAGGAGGCTGGCGCCCCCAGCCCCACATTGTTCAAGGGTCAACTCTATTCCTAAGACCCTGTATCACTCTCATCGTGTATTAAAAAAAGAGGTTGTTGTCAAGTGCTTTGTCATCGACAGTTGGTTATCAAAGGACAAAATGTCTTTGGTAAAGGGAGCAAGAACAGATAAACCTTCTCAAAAGAGACACGGCTGCTAGGTAAGTTTTCTAAAAAGAAATACAGCCAAGTAATTTTCCAAAAACAGGAATGTAGCAAAAGAAATATCATCTGTTTTCCAGAATTGGTCCAAGATCCTTCATCATATTAAGACATATTTAATTAAATAAATTGCACTAATAATTATGTACATGGTGTTGTCACCGTTGGAGCTGTGACAACTCGAAAAGGGGGGAGCAGAGACAGTGGGGGCGTCTCAGGGGCAGCTGGCATTCCAGCATCATGTGGGGTGGGAAGAGACTTAGGGTCCCATGTGCCAAGAGCCAGGGGAGGGGAGGGACCAAGTGGGGAAGACAGAGGCAAAGATGGGCGTGGGCTGCCAGGGAGGGGCTTGCTGTGTTTGGGGTTTTGGAGAAGGCAGATGCTCTCTGTGGTTAGAGGCCTTTGAGGAAGAAAAGCAGGTGGAAGGGGCATGGAGGAGCCCCACCTTCCCTGGCACAGAGAACAGGGTGACACTGGCACATGCCTGGGCATATGTGAGGCTCTCTTTAGAGCTGAGAGAGGCACAAAGAAGGCCACACTCCAGGAGACCAGAGGCTGGAGTGGGAGGGCTAGGGCCGGGGCCTCTGGCTCCCTCCCCATCCCCGGGGCAGCCCCTCCTGGGTGGAGTTGGGCGACACATCCGTCCTCCCCGGCCCTGCCTTTCCACACTGCTCTATTTGCTTCAGATTCATGGCTCCACCTAACCAGGGGATGATGGCAGCCAGTCCCTTAGCAGCTGCGGGCCTCAGTTTCCCAGTCTGAAACAGCGCATGGCACCTGTTGTCCTGTCACACTCGGGCAGCTGCTGTGAGCATCCTGATCATGTGAAAACTGTTTTGGTAAGTATTATAATAAACCATTTCATTTTAAAAACTGAGGTTTATTATCTGCTCCCCCAAATCTCTAAAGTTGCCGGTTTGAGCCACGCCCCTGCCCCGACTCTGGGGCCAGACACTCAGAGCCTCGGGGGCTCTGAACGCAGCCAGCCTGGGTTCCGCCTGACTGGAGGCTTCACTCCCAGATATGAGCACTTTTACCCTGAAATGCAGGTAAAACTCTGCAGTATCACCTGATTTTCAGAAACTAGTGTGTTAACTCCTGGGAACTGTCTTCCGCAGGGATTCGACGCCTGCTCCGCCTGCTCCTGTGGGCGGTTCAGCTCTGGGGCATGTGACAACCTGCTCAGTGTCACTCTCCTTCTCTCCGCCAATCCCAGTATTTATCTCCTCTACACTCTGGCTCAAAACACAGCTTCTCCATGGAGCTTCTCCCAGGCGCCCCACGCAAAGCATAGCTGTTCAGCCGGCGGTTCCTGGGCCTTCCTGCCTGCCCTGTGCTCTGCCGTCCGAGCGTGCAGGGCCGGATCTTTCCTGGGGGTTATCTGGCTGTCCCAGGGTCTCTATCTCCAACGGCCCAACTGTCTCTTTGTAGCCTCCACCCACGTCGCCGAGACAACTCTCTGTGTCTGCCGTGGGAGATTTCACTAAACACATAGGCACGGGGCGTGTCGAATTGTTACTCCTGGGCCTCAGTTTATCCCCTTCTTGGCCATTTGGCCATTGTTGTTTTTTTTTTTTTTTTTTTTTTTTGGTTTTCTTGCTAACGTCTGCAAGTTAGTGTCTCTGTAAGGTGTTCCTGCCGCCCTCCCTGACTGCCGCCTTGCCCCGGGACTGCGCGTGAAGCAGACAGCTCCCGAGCTAGAGGAAAGTGTGTCTCACCTTAAACACCCGTCGGAGGAGAGCTACCTCTGCCCCAGCCCCTGCAAGGCTTATAGACCTGCCGTACCTCCTCCGCTCCCAAAGTCAAGCCTACCCACCATGTCCCAACACTCCTGTGTGCACCTGGGAGGAGGCGGGGCTGCACGAAAGGCGGGGCGGAGGGGGTGTCCCAGGCCCGTTGGCTGCTCTTGCTGGGATCTCACCAGGGCCGGGGGACCCTTTCTGGCACAGTAAATACAGCAACAGGGCAATGTTCACCAACTCAGGAACCCCCCGCGTCCTTGTTAAAATACAGATTCCTGGGGGATTCTGCCTCAGTAGGTCATGAATAGGAATCAGGGGAGCCCAGGGATCACGCAAGTTTGGGAAACATGGACGTAGCCACCCCTGTCTCACGCTGGTCAGAGACCTCTTTCTCAGCGTTTGTGGCTGATGGAAGACAGTGGCCTCTGGCCTGATGCGGGGCTGAGGCTGAAGCCGTGGCTGATGGAGCAGAAGCTCTGGATGGGCGAGTCAGAAGTCACGGGACATCCACATTCCTTCCCCAAGGGACCTCGTGACCTAGCCCCTAAGCCTTGGGATGGTAGTTAAACTTGGTGTTCAAACAAGTTAGCGCACCCTCCTTCTTTAAGCAAATTCCAATGTCCAAGGCAAAGGTAGGTTAAAAATTAGTTCTGCAGCAATGAATAACTAAGCCTAATTCCTCAGTGATGATCTGCAGTTTAGGATGAGGAGCTGGGACTCAACGGAAAGGGGGAATTGAAGTGGGAGGCAATTCCCACCTGCCACCCCTGCCCACCCACCCAGCCATCCGATCACCCTTGAGTGCCTTCAACCGCCTGCCACCCGCCGCCCTGCACCTCAACACGCCCAGAATCAGCTCTCTCCTGAAACCTCTTCAAGGTCTCTGTCAGCGAGATTGCCAGGATTCCTGCGATCCTCACCAAGGCTCTACATCTTGGGGTCACCTGAAGCCCCTCATTAGCTGTCGCAGACAGCTGAGCCATCCTGAGATGCTCTCGGGCCACTTGCGTCTGCCCCCCGTTCCTGCTGCCACCCACCGAGGTCCCCTCGCCTGTCTCCTCCACCTGCCCACACGGCTGCCTCTCCCAGGTTCCCTGCCTGGCTTTTAGTAGCTCTGTTCTCCCCAGGACCAAAGCCCCCAGCCAAACTGGGCACGCCTTCTCCGCAGCCTGTGCGATGTCTGCATCTTTTCCATCGTTTCTTCCGTCCATTCCCACGATAAATGTGTTGTTGGCTTTCCTCACCATGGCTCCTTCCTTGGCCTCCTCACAGGTGTCCCCACCTCTAGTGAAGCCTCCCGTCCCCCCACCACCCTGCTTCCCACCCATTCACGAGGTCCACCTGGGAGCATCTTTTTCCTCTGCCCAGATAAGACCAAAGTCTTTATCAGAGTTAGTAAATAAAAACAGAGTGCCCAGTTAAATTCGAGTTTCAGATAAACAACAGTTTTTTTTAGCATGTGTTCCATGCACTGTTTGTATTCCCAGTCATAGTTATCAGTATCAAATAGGATGCAATAACTGGGACAAAATTACCCTATAAAATTGTGTTATCTGAAATTCAGACATAACTGGGCATCTCATATTTTATCTGGCGACCCTAGACAGGGACTCTGTGTCCTGACCCCAAGGCGAGATGCCATCGACATCTCCCGTGACTCCTACAGGACCCTGGATTCCAATCAGCTTAACAACTCTTTGCTCCCTGAACTCATTGCTCCTCTCCCTGGAAGCTCAGTGCAAGCTCTCCCTCTGGCCTGAGATCGACTCCCCCTCCCTGCTGTTTCCTCCCCTTGCTGGTCAAAATACCACATGAGGCTCAGCTCCAATGCCACCTCCTCCAGGAAGACGCCCAGGATCAGCTCAACAGCTGAGATCTCTCCCCTTGTAGAGCCCACCAGTCCCTCTGTGCCCTGCTCGCAGCACTCACCACATGCGGCCTAGGGCTGGCATTAAATGGACACTGGCCTCACTCTCGCTGCTCCTCCCCTCTCATCCCCGTGAGCCTGCAGGTGCGTTGAGGGACCCCACAGCCTCCTTCCCTCCCTCCCTCACGGCATCACGCCCCGCGCTGGACAGAGGGAAGCCCTGCACACGCTCGCCGAATGCCCGGGTGGGCGAGTGGATGGATGAAGGAGCGAGTGCGTCTGATCCTTCCACACAGAGCGAGCCTCAGTCCCGGGGAGCAGACACATCCCCTTCCTGCTTTCAGGAATATTCACCTGCCCAGCAGGAGTGTCGGACAGTTGAATGTCCCTGGAAGGTGAGTGTCACCGTAAAGCAAGCCGCACCAGCACCTGCTCTGCCCAGGTGAGCAGGTAGAGCGCTGACTGGGCCAGGAGGGAGAGGGGACCCTGGGCTTTCCTCCAGAAATGGCCCTAGACGTGTCCCCACTGCAACCACTAAGGAAAGGGAAGAGAGGATGACAGGAGATCCCAGAAGCCCCGTGAGCCTGGGGGCGGTGGGGGTGGCGGGCAGCCGGGAAGGACGGGGGGCGGGGGTGGAGCCCAGTGACCTGGTATTTCAGGTAGGTGGTGCCCGTGCCAAGCCTAGGCCGCTGCTGGCAGGTCCTCTGAGCAGGCGCTGGCCTTGGCTTCCCCAGTTGGCCAAGTGACCACGGGGGTCACAGTGCAACACTTGCACAACGGTCCGTGACGGAAAAACCCTGGCAGCACTTCCTGCTAAAAGAGTCTCAAAGCAAAATGCTCTAACAACCAATTAAACTTCCCAAGCCAGGCTCCTCTGATGCCATCGCCCTGTCCCCCAGGCCGAATGGGACCACGTGGAGTGTGAGGCTGCACAGTCCCCGGCTGAGCTTCACATGCCTGTGAGGCAGTTACCATTGTCCCCGGTCTGCCGGGGCTGGGGGTGCTCAGAGAGCCGGAGCGGCTTACCCAGCGACGCTCAGCGAGGGACTCAGGCAGTCCGACCCCAAAGCCGGGGTGATTCCCAGCCCCCCAGCACCCCTGCTCAGGTCACTTGGCATCACTCTCGTGAAGGGCGGCGGCCCCACGACTCTAAGTGCGGGGCCTGAGTTCAGTGTGCTCTGGGAGAAGCCTGGGGGGCAGGAGGAGAGGACCCCGGTCTGCCCGCAGACTCGTGTCCACACAGACCCGCTCCTCGCTGTGCCGGCCGGGCCTCGGGCCTCAGCGTCCTCTCAGACACCCGGCGTTTGTGAGGATCAAACCAGAGAAGAATGCAGGGCGCCCGGACAGAGCCAGACCCCTGCCAAGTGCATGACAAGCACTTCTCCTCCCTCTTTCCCGACGTGAAACAGAACCGTGGGGGATGTGCTTTCTATTCCTCCCTGCCCCGAACCCTCCCCGTTACCCAAAACGCAGAGCCTGCTCTCACCTCGGTGACGATGGAGGAGCCGGGCGTGTCGTACACCCAGCCGTGCTCGCAGGGGCCCAGCGGCAGGTGGCTCCTGTTGGCGGCCAGGTCGGCCAGGGGGTCCGCGCAGCGCAGGGCGCTCTGGTTCCAGTCCACCTGGTAGCGCCTGCACTGGCGCGGAAAGGCCTCGCCCGCGGGCCCCGGGCCTGGCACCGTGTAGTTCAGCTCCTCCACCCGGCTCCAGCCGCAGCGCCGGCTCAGCTCGGCCACCCCGGGGCTGCGGCAGTGGTGGTCAGGGGTGAAGCCCAGGAAGACGATGCCCACGTAGATGGGCGCGAAGGCAGCCGAGAGCAGACATAGGGTCAGGAAGGCTTGCTTCTGGAACCAGCCGAACTCCCCAACCTGCTTCAGGACGTCGTCCACGGTGGGCATGACGGGTCAGCACCCTCACCGCCCAGGCCCGGCCTGCTCTGGCTGCAGAGGGTGGGTGCAACGTCTCTCTTAGAGATCTTTGAAAAGGGGTGTTTTGAAATCAAGGGGCTGTCCAAGCGTGATAAGTCTGGAAGGCAACCAAGTGGAAATAATCTTTTACCCCACAGTGCGGTCTCAAAGCAGGGGTGGTGTGCACAAGGCTGCCTGGCCAACCTCTTTGCTTTGCCAGGAAAGCTCGTCAGCAAGGTTGAGACCCTGAGAGAGCTGGAGCCCACTGCAGAGCGAGGGCAGAGAGCAAGGCAGCACACCGCACAACCCCCCGGTCTCTTCGGGCTCCTCTGAGAGATCATCTACGGAAGAGCTTCTTAGAGCTCAGACAAATCAAAGACAGCAAATGGGCTGCTCGGCATAGCCGCAGGTTCTCGAGCCCCTACAGCCCACATTCCTGTCCCCAGCGTCAGCTCTGTGTCCCACTCGCAGCCCAGCTCCCTGGCCCATCTCTGCTGAGCCACGGTGGGTGATGGTGTGTTTGTTCTCCAGGCCCCAGTGCCATTTGTCTCTGAGGGATTTAAGGCCAGAGGCCGGTGGAAAAGGGAGCCATGAACAACCAAGGCCGGAGCTCTGGAGCCCCGCAGCCGGCCAGCCACACCAGCCAGCGAACTGGGCAATGCGCACAGCAGCCTCTGCCGGGGGCACCCGCTCAGGGCTAAGCGTGTGTGATCCAGGGCATTCCCACGGCAGCCTTTGAGGAGAATGCTACTGTCCCTGCTCCACAGCTGGCAGGACAGAGGCCTAGGGAGGTAAAAGCAACTTTTGAAGTTCGCACTGTTACTGGCCTTAAACGTTGTCCCGCTCTGAAGCAAGATCTCTGGATTTATCGAGCTGCCCTTGGCTGCCCTGGGGACTCCCCAGCAGCTCATCTGTTGGTTCCTTTGTTCATTCGGCAGATATCTGCTGAGTTCCTACACACTTCAAGCTGTGTGCCAGGCTCTGGGACATAGAGACGGGACAGTCCCCAGCTCCAAGCTCCCCAGACCAGGGCCTCTCAGCTGAGTGCGTCAGAACCTGTGACTTGCTTGTGACCGATGGAAACAGCGAAGGTCGTGGATGACTCTCCCGTGTTTACGTCCTGGAAGATTGTAACATCTGCCTTGCTGGAGTCTCTCTCCCTTGCTGGCTTTGATGGAGCCAGCAGCCCAGTGGGGGAGGCCCACAGGGCAGGGAGCTGGGGCACCTCTGTCTGACAACCAGCGTGAAACTGAGACCCTCAGTCCCACAACTGCAGGCACTGAATGCTGCCAATAGCACGCCAGCTCGGGAGCGCATCTTTCTCCAGACAGGCCCTGTGATGCGTCCAGCTCACTGCAACCACCCTCCCAGCTGCAGAACCAGCAGACCAGGCGTGCGCGTGCTGGACGCAGCTCAGTTTGTGGTGATGTGGTTATGCTGCAGTAGACAGGAAGGCCTCGGGCTCCTGGGAGTCCCAGAGCACACGCAAGGCCTGCAGAGAGTGAGCCTGGTGCTGCTGTGTGTTTGTGCGCAGCCCACTGAACAGGGTCTGGGCGGGGTGATGCGCTCCCCATGCGCCCGACTGCCCAACAGCAGCCCTACTCGGGACCTGAGGCCCCTCCATGGCCCTCCACAGAGTACCCAGTGCTCTCCGGCAACCCAGCCTGCTGCTCACCCCTGGTCAGCCAGGCTTTCCAGAACCCCCTGGGACTCCAGTGGGTGCCAGCACCTCCCCTGGGCAGGCCCCTCACCACCTGGTTGTGACACAGCCTGAGTTCCCAGGGAAACGGGGCCAGGGAGCTGCCTCTGCACAGGCGCCAAGCCCCAGTGTGCTCCAGCCCAGAGTTGTTGACGGAAGGCACCCCTGGGTGGCCAGGCAGAAAGCAGCCCGCCCTGTGCCAGGCCTCAGCCCCAGGAGGGGCTGCGACACCGGGGGCAGGTTAGCAGGTGCACACGATGCTGGGTGTCCCCTTCGCTGCCGAGAGCCTCATCTCCCTGCTCCGTGGGCACTGGCAGCTGGAGCCCCAAGCGCAGTGGCCCGTGGGCTGGTGTGGTCAAAAGCATGGCCCACCGCAGGGAGCTGCAGCTCCCAATCCCCTCCTTATGGGTTTTCTTCTCTGGACATGCTCAGTTGCTGCCCAGGGAGGGCACAAAGGGGCTGCTGCCCAGGGGATGGAGTGGGGCCCAGAACGGCGAGAGGGAGAGGACCAGAGCAAGGCCCTCCCCAGAGCAAGGCCGTGGAGCCCGTGCAGAGCCGGCCTACTCCCCTGAAGCGGGAAGCAGCCGGAGTGCAAAGGTCCTGCTTTCGCACACTGGGGAGAAACCAGGGCCCCTCTGGCCCCACCTCCTGAGTGGCCCGGCCAGGCCCACTGCTCCCTTGCTCCACGGAGAAGAGCAGCTGCCCTGCTCCGGGCGGGAGCCGCCCTTCCCAGCTGCTCAGGGCTCAGGCCCTCTCTCTCTTATTGGACTAGGTGGCCTCGCCCACTGCTGCAGCCTTCCCCTCCCCCATCTCCCAGCCCCACGGCTCAGACCCACGGAGGGATGGCTGGACACCCCAGCAATCAGAACTGCACAGTGGCTATTGCCGCCATCCTATTATAGCTGAGCCTCTGGGATGGTGGAGCAGGCTCCTTGCTGGGCCACTCATGATCCGACAGAGCCTGTGAGTTCCCACATTGCAGGTGAGAAACCATGGCCTGAGGGAGCAGGTCACCTGCCCAAAGTCACGCAGCTGGCTCCAGGTGAGTCTCAATACATCCCTTCACTCAAAGCCCGTCACCAGTCACCAGTTTTCCAAAACTCCCTCTGCCGCGACCCAACTCACCAAACATCCAACCGGATGCGAATTCCAGTGGCCGTCTCCCTCTGCTCCAGGCTCAGGACCTCCCGGGCCAGCAGGTGGAGATAGGGGCAGGAGCTGGCACAGAGCGGGGCTTGCCTGGAAACACAGAAGGGAAGAGCCGGGCTCAGCGGCAAGCCCAGATTTGCGCGGGAAGCGTTGGCCACCGCGGTGCTGTCCATGGATTCCAGGAGACATTCGACGTTCCCAGTGAAGTGGCTGTCAGGCCTGTGACGACATGCTTGTGGGAAAATCAGCCATGGTTCTGCAAGTCAGTCACTGGGGACTGAGCTTGCCAATCCCTGGGGACCCTGGATGTGAGGGACAGCAGCCTGGGGCGCAAGCTCCTGCTCTGGCCACTGGGTGCCCTCCCCGCCTCTCGCCTCTTGGGGCTGTGCTCAGGCCCCTGTCACCTGCCCAAGGCTTCCTCAAGGGCTCCCGGGGTGGGCTGTTTACCCCTCTGTGCCTGCCAGGAGGGGACCACCGTGGTCCCGGAAGCTGGAAGAGATTCCCCCTCACAGCCTCACAGGAACCAGCCCTGCCGATTCCTTAATCTTGGCTTTCCAGCCTCCACTGCTGTGGGGTGGCAGTTGTGGTACTTTGTCCGGGCAGCCGTCCACAAACAAGTCCAGAGAGGAGAGGCCCAGGCCTGCCGGGAGCGCACAGCCTCCTGGACGCACACGGACCCGCGGGGTTCCCGGTCTAGGCTGCCTCTACCTTGTCCCTTCACCGAGCCGTTCCTGGGATTTACTGAAAATGCGATGCAGAAAATTCACTCATTTGCTTATCGGATTGTGCCCCCCAAAAGTCTGCTTTAGGCCAGGCACCACGATGCAGACATCTGTGATCGGAAGAGAAATACGACCATCCCTTCCCTCGTGGAGCTTTGTGAGAGAGGACAAGATCCTGTTCGTCTACCCTTCCAAGTTCTCAGCTGGGGACCCTGTAAAAAAAGACAGATTAACGAGAAAAACAGAAGTTTACCAGCATTTGCATCTCACGTTTACAAGGGAGAAACACAAGGAAGAGTAACTCACAGAGGGGACTTGGAGCCCCTGCTGGTGTGGCATCTTCGCAGAGAAGAGGTGGGACAGAGGAGAGGGTTCCAGGCCCTGGGACGGTGCACGCAGCGTGTGGAAAACTAAAGGCAGAGGAAGGCCGGGCAGCAGTTTGTGACGCCAGTTCCTCTGGCGCCATCTCCAGGCTGAGAAGGGTCTAGACTTGTCTGTGGACGAACTCTTGTCCTTCCAGGTGGAGCGGGGAGGTGGCACCAGAGAAAGCGTGTGTCCTGCTCTCCTGCGGCGGGGGGGGGAGGGGCGGCTGTTCTTGTTTTTTCTTCTTCTGCTTCGTCTTCTTCTGCTCCTAATCCTCCTTCCTCCGGGGGAGCGCTGCTGGTGGTTGGCCCCGGTTGTTTTCTTTCGGTTCTTGGGGCGGGGTTGTTGTTGGGCGGTTCCCGTTCTTCCCCCCCGGGCCCGGGCGTTGGGTTGCCCCCGGCCTTGTTTTGCCTTGGCGGGTTGCTTGGGGCTGGGAGGTTTTTTGGGGGGGATGTCGGTATTCGTCTGCTCAGGCTGCCACAGACTGGGGGTTTAAACAACAGAAAGTCATTTTCTCACAGTTCTGGAGGCTGGAAGTGTAAGATCAAGGTGGCGGCCGGCTTGGTGTCACCTGAGTCCTCTCTTCTTGGCTGCAGAGGGCAGCGACTGGCTGTGCCCTCACATGGTCACCCCTCCGTATGTGTCTGGGTCCTAATTTCCTCTTCGTGTACGAACACCAATCGTATTACACTGGGGCCCACCCGAGTGACCTCATTTTACCTTAATTACCTCTTTAAAGACCCCGTCACATTCCGACGTACTGGGGGTCAGGACTTCAACATGCGAATTTTGGGGAACGCAGCCCGAGCCGCAGCGATCTCTACACCCCACCACGCACAGGCGGGAGGGAAAACGAGGGAACGTGTCAGAAGCACCAATTCACGGGCTCCAGTTTTCAGCAGTTCTAATGCCGAGCTTAACTTCTTAGAGAATTTGACCCAAAAGAGACGGAACTCTGTCGGGGGGCACGATGGCAGGGACAGGGCTGGCGGTGGGGGGGCTGCCTCTGGGAGAGCGGCTCTGACGTGCCGCCTACTGATCTCCTCTTGGCCCTCAGTGCCTTGCGGGTTTTGATTTCATCCAGCTTTATTGAGCTGTAAAGGACAGATAAGAATTGTATACAGTGGATCCTCGAACAACTGTGGGGACAAGAGTGACTTCGTTTTTAAATGCTAATCTGCCTGACTAACCCTGGGTCTGGGAACATCTCCAAAATGCCCAGTCGATGTATTTCTCTTTATGTAGAACCTGGTCACTGCAAGTTCCACCTTTCCTGCAAAACCACCGCGAAGCTGGTGCACCGTGATGCCAGCAGCGTCCTCTCGGCCGCTATGCGCTCCTCCCAGAGCACATGTACTTCCTCCGCCAGGTATGAGCCCCGGGGCTGGGGGTCACAGCGCAGAGATCTACCCGCCTCACAGCCACCTAAGACCAGGCTTCTGGCCGTAAATGCCTCTAATGAGTCATCCTACGCTGATAAGCTGGGTTGTCTGCCTCATTCTCTGGTTTCTCGGCTCCTTTGGCATTTGGGGGTCGCTTTGCACATACAGCCCATTCACGGAACAACACAGGGTTTAGGGGCACTGACCCCTGCACAGTCAAAGATCTACATATGACTTGACTCCCCCAAAGCTTTACTACTAATAGCCTCCTGCTGACTGGAAGCCTCACCAGTAACAAACAGTTGAGTAACACATTTTTATACGTGTTACGTACTACTACATTGTTACAGTAAAGTAAGCCCATGTTATTAGGGCGATCATAAAGAAGAGGAAACATGTTTACTCTTAAGCAGCAGTGGATCATCATAAAGGCCTCATCCTCCTCCTCTTCATGCCGAGGAGGCTGAGGTGGAGGAAGAGGAGGGGTTGGTGTTGCTGTTGCTGGGGCGGCAGAGGCGGGGGAGGTGGAGGAGGCGGAAGGGGAGGCAGGCAGGGCAGACTCTCTTGTGACTGTTATTGCAAATAATCTGCACGTAAGTGGACGCGCTCAGTTCAGACCCGTGTTGCTTGAGTTGACTGTGTGCAGTGATGCACGCCGTGACGTTCTGGTGTCGTATCATTGCGATACGATTCCCCCAGTGAAGCCGGCTACCGTATCTGTCACCTCGCGTAATTACCTTTCGGGGGGTGGAGGATGAGAACACAAGATCTACTTCTCGCAGATTTCAGACACACAAGGCAGCATTGCTGACCGGTCACCTGAGGTCTCCACACCCCGCTGGTCCTGC
>NW_012148063.1:8085136-8091006 GCF_000956105.1 Propithecus coquereli | reverse complement strand
GGGAGGCTGAGGCAGGAGGATCACTTGAGCCCAGGAGCTTGAGGTTGCTGTGAGCTAGGCTGACGCCACGGCACTCACCCTAGCCTGGGCAAAGAGTGAGACTCTGTCTCAAAAAAAAAAAAAAGGAAAGTAACTCCAATTGGATAATTACAAAATGAGATGGAGGAAAGAATGCTGACTCTGAGAAGTCTGGTTTTGACACTCTGCTTTCGTGGAGGCTCTCGGTTTCCAATCAATCATTTATAACCGAAGACTCGGTTAACTTGCTCCAGAGAAAACGCTCCCACCTTAGATTAGGTTGTGCGCAAGGGTGCTTTACTGTCCCTCTGGAATCTGAAGTCCCTGGGCCTTGTTTGGGCAAACAGGACAAGCCCTGAGGTCTGCTTGGAGACAGCGAAGAAATAAGATCTAGACAAAGGGGAGGGGAGGGAGCCTGGACCTGGGGTTGACACCTGCAATGGGAAGTCTCCAGAGAAAACTGCAGTGCCCTATCATAAAGGGTCATCTCGAACACCAAATTCAAACATTTTTCCAACTTCACAGAAAGAAAAGACAGGCCATCAGACTGGCAACTAGCTCAGCAACTTCTCACTATCCGGGGGGGGAAAAATGCTAACACCCAGTTAATAATTTATCTTTTATTGAAATTGTTGAATAATTTATATTACAGTAAAGTTGATTGAAAAAAAAATGAAGAGAAAAATCAATTTTAAAAAATACACTCATGTTGAAATCAAATAAGCCAGCCAAACTGGTACAAACCAAGGGATTCTGTAGGGCAGTTTGCTTTTCAGTATATGAATACCATCGAGTCTATATACAATTCCATAATGTGAGAAAAGTCACTCATTAAACACTTTTAGAAGGGAGTGGACGGCCCGTGGGAGGACACCAGCACGGCCTGCCCTGTCCTTCCCTCCCGCGACACTGAGCGGCCGCCCCAGCCTCTCTCCGTGCACGAATCCAAGTGCAATGCCAGGGGCGAGATTCGGGCCCATCATTTTTCATGCAATTTCCGTAAGTCACACTGTGCAAATTAAGGCTTCTTATAGGTCGAATGGTTGATAAACATTTTTTTTCTTAAAAAAATAAGCACAGTAAAGGTGGCATCATGAGAACCTGAAGAGATGAGACCTATACCCCAAATCTGGAGAAAAGTTATTTTCTCTGACATCTAACTCCACTCTCACACACACAAAAATCAATCTTTGGGTGCGTTGTTTGAATTCACCAGCCGGTGAAAGAAATACTGACGAATGTGCTCTGTACACCTAGGGTTGAAGATGTCTTGCAAAGCTGCAGCTGTTCCTGACTAAAGGCATAGAACAGGAGAACCCTCCAAAACCTAGGCACTCGGGGACCCTGTGCACATATGTGTGTGTGCGCGCACATGCGTGTGTCCTTTAAGAAAGAGAAAGCAAAAGAGAAAAGACACAGAATGAGTATTCCAACTCAGGGGACACAGTAACCACCAGTTCGAAATTCCACCAGCGACGTCCCAGCACACTGACAGCCTCCCCTTCTCAGAATGGATGAACTGGTACATGACACCCCTGCCGGCAGGAAGAAACTGTTGCTGTTTTCTTTTTTCCTTTTTCTCAAACCTGAGTAATTGTCAAAGTCAATAAATAGGGGGAGAGAATAAAATGCTAAAATATAATGGTCAGATACCCTACAGGGCCTAAAGCAGCAAGGGTTTGTTTCAAATGCAGCCCTCTGTTCTGAGATGTGTCTGGCCTTAAGCTTGCAAATGAGGACTTGGGGCAAAACCCCGGGCATGAGGCACCGCCCTGTGGCCGACCGAGCCACGCCTTACTCCCGCGACTGTAAACACTCGTGAAGGAGCAGGGCCTGACCTCCCTCACCCTCTGCTCCAGCACAAAAACTCTTCCCTTTTGAGACAGTTTTTGTTAAAGGCAAAGTTATCGAAGCGTCGTCAAGTTGAAGTCTTATTTGGTTGGAGGTGCTTGGCTGTCCCGGCTCCACGTCCTGCAGGCACCGCGGAGTCAGATGTGTAAGAGGTCCTCGTCGCTGTCGTCATGGAAGGACACCAGCGTAGTGGACGCCGCCGCCTTCTGCTGTGCAGACTTGGGCTTCCCTCTTCTCGCCCTCTCTCCCGTCACCAGCCCCGCCCGGTCGTCCGCCTGCTCACCGAGCGCCTTCCCCTGTGGGTTTCTCGCTGGGTGGGAGCTTTCTGCCCCGCCTCCCCTACCCGAGTGAACTTTCACCTCTGGGATGGTCAGAACCTCGTCCTCGCTGTCCTGCTCGTCCCCGCGCAGGGAGCTGAGGGCCTCGGCTTTCACGGACTTGGTGGTGATGTGGCCGTTTTCCTGCCCTTCCTTCCCCGGCCTTGGAGTTGGCAGCTGGATCTCCTCCATCAGCCACTCCGTTTCATTCTCATCTGCCTCTTCTTCCTTGCTCACCTGCAAGGGATCAAGAGCAGAGACCATGTGAGCCCATCAAAGGCCCCTGTTCTGCTCCTCTGTTACCTCAGCCACGACCCACCCCAAGTCAAGGACCCTTTCCGCTGGCGCGAGTCGGGGAGCCAACCCACTGCCCACCAGAATCACCGCGTCTCTAGTTCCCAGGTCCCCACCGGTGGAAGGCAAGGGCTGGCAACCCCTGCTCACCCCAAAGCAGGAGGGCTGCTGGAGGGGTTAGCAGATGGGTGGCTTAGCAGGGGCCTCATGGCTAAGGGGCAGGGCCACACAGAACGTGCTCGGAACGGCCCAGACAGGGAGAGTGGGCCAATGATAGGCCAGCAGCACCGGCGGCAGAAGGAGCTCTCTGGGCTACTCATCGCTTGCAAGGTGCCCATTGGCAGGGAGGGGACACAGAGTATGTAGGGAAGACACAGAAGGGACTCGTACGAAAAAGTCTAGTTTCAGAAAGCAATTTGGCAATACCTATCGAGTGTCACCAACATATTTATGTCCTTTGACATAGAGAATATCTCTTTTCTAGAAATTAATCTGAAGGAAACCGTCCACACGCTAGATGCACAAACATCTTCATTACTCTGTTTTTTAAAGAATAACCGAAAAGTGGAAATAACCTAAATATTAAATACTCTAATGAAACCAATTGCAAATACAACGAGAGACACTTGAAGGACAAAAAGACAAAAAGACAAAAAGTGCGCAGGGGAAGCAGCGGAGGCCGTGGGTAACGTTTTCTTCCTCGCTGTCGAGTCGCCTGTGCCGCTGCTCTCAGCTGCACTGTCGCTGCTACGACGCGACAGCGCTGGAGGTGGGCAGGCGCGCACCCCGGAGACGCAGCAGAAATTACCTTTGAGTATTTGTAGGACACGTTTGAACTTCTTCTACAGCAATTGGTTAGTTTGCTCATCACCGTTTCCCTATAAAAGAGGAGCGAGTAAGCACTGCCAGGAGGAAGGAGCAGGACCAGGAACCCCACCCCGCCAGCCTCAACCCGGCGCTGGCACCATCCATAGAGTTTCGAACTGAGAACCTTGAGGCTTCTGCTGCTGCTGGGCTCAGAGAAAAGACAAACCCAAGCCCGAGATCTGAGCGTGCTGCACGTGCCCCGCCCCGACCCGAGGTGGGCCCGCCCGACCCCTCCTCACCTCCTTTCCTTCTTATACAGCAGGAGGCCCAGCAGGCAGCCGGTGAGCGCCACCAGAAGCAGGCTGAGGACTGCCCCGACGGCCTGGCTGCGCTCTGAGAGCCCCCTGGACCCCTGCCCGTTGTCCCCAGGATCCTCAGTGTCCCTGGAAGGAAGTCACAAGAAAGGACGCCATGTCAGTGAGTGGTACCACCACCACAGCCAAGCCCCTAAGAATGCCCAATGCAGAGAGCTCCGCCTGTACAAACCGCACGAGATTCTGACTTACTCCAACCTAGCGCAGCAAGATCCGCTCGACGTGGAAAAGAGCAACAAAAACCTTCTGAGGATGAGGCAGGGTGTTGGGAGACAGATTAGGAAACACTGCTTCACACTTCATGGGATGTTATCAACACTCAGGACATGAGGACAGACACAGCCCCTCCAGGGCTGGCCCACCCCGGTGGGGCAAAGGCCCTCCTAGAGCAAAACCTCCGAGAAGCCCGCGGGCCACACTCCTCTTCCGGTGCCAAACCGCTGTTCTCTCTGAATTTGTTCTGGGAAGAGGCAGTGAGCATGGCCCTGGCTTCCCTATTTCAGACACAGCCTCAACGCTCTGCAGGGGCTGAGGGAACCGCCACAGGACAACCCTGGGCCCCGCCGTGCCGTCTCTCCAAACCTGTTACGCCCCGGGAGTGGGCGAGGGGAAACACACCTGCTCTGTCATCAGGGAAGAGTTCGCAGTCCCCCACCCAGCACCGGCATTTATACTTAGCGGAAAACGCAATATATTTCCATGACATTAAACATTCAAGGAAAATTGTGAAAACAATACAAAATGCGAAACAACTGGACTGGCTTCCCTTTCTACTCAGAGGACATGTGTGTCATGACTCGACACTCCTCATCTCTCTGGCCTCTGTCATTTGTCACACGCACAGAAACAGAATCACGTAACAGAAATTCCTCCCCACCCAGAGAAGGCAGAGGACAGCGATGAGAAATAGAAATAGACGGGCTGCTCAGGATAAAAAGAGAGGCCACCTCAACCTGCCACACACGCGATGAAGTCGGATGCTGAGGCTGCTAGCTGTTCACCTAGAAAAGTACTTAATTAGGACGAGCTTGGCTCCAAACAATCGGGTCAGAGGGCAACTAACCAACCAGCAGCTTGGCCACGTGAGGGTCACTGAGTCAAAGTTCAGCTTAAGCCCAACAATCCTGTCCGAAACTCAGAAAGACGGGAAACAGCAGCACTGGGTGTTCGGTTCTACCCTGGCAGGCACTGCTGACCCTGCCCGGGTGGAAATACGCCCACGCGGCACACACATGCTTGCGGGCTCTGCAGATCTGCTCAAAGCCAGGAACCCACTGGCCCAGAACCAGCTTGGGCCACTGAGAAACACTTCGGATGTATCCCGAGAGACCCGCACCATCCTCCAGTTCTAAGTCTGTTTTAATTCCTACCCTTCATTTCTTCTTTGAACCATAGATTATTTAGAAACGTGTTTAAAGTTTCCAAATGTGCCTATATTTTTCAGCTGTTTGTTCTTGGTCCCTGGCTTAATCGCATCATGCATGTAGTTAATATGGCATCAACCTTTAGAAATTTGCCGAGACTTGGCCATTTCATGGTTAATTTTGACAAAATTTTGTAAAGGTTCCATGTGAGCTTGAGAGAACAGCATTCTCCAGTTGTTGGGAACACTGTCCTGTGTAGGTCTATTAAATCCAGCTTTTCCTTGTGTTGTCCCCATCTTGCAAAAAGCCTTCCTTTTTGTCTACTTGGCCCGGCAATCACTAAAAGATAGAGATTTGTCATTTTCTCCTACGTGTGGTTTGTCAATTTCTGCTTTACACACGGAAGCTTTCTTATTAGGCTGACCTAAGTTTAGAATTCTTGTATCTTCCTTGTAAATTGAGCCTTTTTAAAATTATAAGGACCCTCTTTATTCCTAACACTTTTTCCTAGTATCTTATTTTATCTGATTACTAACATGAGTACAGCTCTCTTTCACGGTACTTGCCTGGTGTATCTTTTCTTATCTTTTGAACTTTGGTCTTTTCTGTGTCCTAGTTTTAGGCATATTCCCTGTCAACAAAGCTGTTTTAAAAATCCAATTTGACAACTTCTCTTTCAGTTGGCAAGTTTAGTCCATTTATGTGTATCATGGTTATTGATACATTTAGATTTATTTCTACTACCTTAGGCTAGAATTTCTACTTGTCTAATTTTATTACGCTTTTTCCTTTTTGTCTTCTTTTGGGACTTAATTTTTTTTTTTTTTTTTTTGAGACAGAGTCTC
>NW_012148063.1:8075197-8085086 GCF_000956105.1 Propithecus coquereli | reverse complement strand
CTGCCACAGACTGGGGGTTTAAACAACAGAAAGTCATTTTCTCACAGTTCTGGAGGCTGGAAGTGTAAGATCAAGGTGGCGGCCGGCTTGGTGTCACCTGAGTCCTCTCTTCTTGGCTGCAGAGGGCAGCGACTGGCTGTGCCCTCACATGGTCACCCCTCCGTATGTGTCTGGGTCCTAATTTCCTCTTCTTGTACGAACACCAATCGTATTACACTGGGGCCCACCCGAGTGACCTCATTTTACCTTAATTACCTCTTTAAAGACCCCGTCACATTCCGACGTACTGGGGGTCAGGACTTCAACATGCGAATTTTGGGGAACGCAGCCCGAGCCGCAGCGATCTCTACACCCCACCACGCACAGGCGGGAGGGAAAACGAGGGAACGTGTCAGAAGCACCAATTCACGGGCTCCAGTTTTCAGCAGTTCTAATGCCGAGCTTAACTTCTTAGAGAATTTGACCCAAAAGAGACGGAACTCTGTCGGGGGGCACGATGGCAGGGACAGGGCTGGCGGTGGGGGGGCTGCCTCTGGGAGAGCGGCTCTGACGTGCCGCCTACTGATCTCCTCTTGGCCCTCAGTGCCTTGCGGGTTTTGATTTCATCCAGCTTTATTGAGCTGTAAAGGACAGATAAGAATTGTATACAGTGGATCCTCGAACAACTGTGGGGACAAGAGTGACTTCGTTTTTAAATGCTAATCTGCCTGACTAACCCTGGGTCTGGGAACATCTCCAAAATGCCCAGTCGATGTATTTCTCTTTATGTAGAACCTGGTCACTGCAAGTTCCACCTTTCCTGCAAAACCACCGCGAAGCTGGTGCACCGTGATGCCAGCAGCGTCCTCTCGGCCGCTATGCGCTCCTCCCAGAGCACATGTACTTCCTCCGCCAGGTATGAGCCCCGGGGCTGGGGGTCACAGCGCAGAGATCTACCCGCCTCACAGCCACCTAAGACCAGGCTTCTGGCCGTAAATGCCTCTAATGAGTCATCCTACGCTGATAAGCTGGGTTGTCTGCCTCATTCTCTGGTTTCTCGGCTCCTTTGGCATTTGGGGGTCGCTTTGCACATACAGCCCATTCACGGAACAACACAGGGTTTAGGGGCACTGACCCCTGCACAGTCAAAGATCTACATATGACTTGACTCCCCCAAAGCTTTACTACTAATAGCCTCCTGCTGACTGGAAGCCTCACCAGTAACAAACAGTTGAGTAACACATTTTTATACGTGTTACGTACTACTACATTGTTACAGTAAAGTAAGCCCATGTTATTAGGGCGATCATAAAGAAGAGGAAACATGTTTACTCTTAAGCAGCAGTGGATCATCATAAAGGCCTCATCCTCCTCCTCTTCATGCCGAGGAGGCTGAGGTGGAGGAAGAGGAGGGGTTGGTGTTGCTGTTGCTGGGGCGGCAGAGGCGGGGGAGGTGGAGGAGGCGGAAGGGGAGGCAGGCAGGGCAGACTCTCTTGTGACTGTTATTGCAAATAATCTGCACGTAAGTGGACGCGCTCAGTTCAGACCCGTGTTGCTTGAGTTGACTGTGTGCAGTGATGCACGCCGTGACGTTCTGGTGTCGTATCACTGCGATACGATTCCCCCAGTGAAGCCGGCTACCGTATCTGTCACCTCGCGTAATTACCTTTCGGGGGGTGGAGGATGAGAACACAAGATCTACTTCTCGCAGATTTCAGACACACAAGGCAGCATTGCTGACCGGTCACCTGAGGTCTCCACACCCCGCTGGTCCTGCGTGACTGGACCTTTGCACCCTTTGCCCAGCACCCTGCCGTTCCCTCCCCAGCCCCTGGTGACCACTACTCCACGCTCTGCTCCTGTGAGTCACCTTCCTTAGACCCCACACGCAAGCAGAATCTTGTGTATCCGTCTGTGTGTGGCTTATTCAACTCAGCGCAATGTCCTCCAGGTTCACCCGTGTTGTCACAAAGGATAGGATTTCCTTTTTTGCTTTTTAGCAGGGCCCATCACTTCAGAATTTCCTTCTTTTTCAAGGCTTAGTATTTCATTTTGTGTGGGACACATACATTTTCTTTCTCCATTTTTCTCCAGAACGGTGCCGAGAGCAGCTGCCAGATGCCCCAACCTGCGCTGTCAGCGAAGATGGGGACCTGAGTTTTATTTTCACCGCCCCCCGCCCAGGGCGACTGTGCTTCCCTCTTAACACCAGTAGTGTCCAAATGACACTATAAATTATACTCGATTGGATTTTATTTGCAAACTGGTCAAGATGCAAAACAGACTGAGAGGCAAAGAAATACAAATAACTAGCCACTTACAAACCTACCTTTGGCTTTTCCCGCTGTCTTTACGAAAACTCTTTATTTCCTCCAGGAAAGGGCCTCCTTCCGTGTGGAATCGCAGGGTTTCCGGTGTCTGTGTAGCCAAGGCCTCCCTGCCCAACCTGCCATCGGATGCTCAAGTGTCTCCATTTCTTCTCTTTCTCTAGTCTCTTTCTCAAAAGCAAACCCAGCCCTTCGCGGCTCCCAGCTGCTTTGGGGAAGCGTCCCAGCCGTGACTGTGACTTCCCCCGGGGGCTCTGGCTCTGGGCCTGCTCTGCTCCCCTGCCGCTCCTGGCCTCTTTGCCCTCACGTGGCCAACTTGCCTCTGGGAACCGCCCCCTCCACTCACACTGCGCCTGCCCACCTGTTTACCCCGGTCTTGCAGAAGCGTCCAAAACAAACAGTGAGTTTAGCCCAAGGGCACGAGAGGGTGACTATCCTACAAGCCAACACGGCAGGGCAGAGAAGCCTCACCGAGCCATGGGATTCTTCGGGAGCCATGAAGGGATTTCTGGAAATGGAGTCTCGTCCATACCCCTCCCTCCACACACACGGGACCCCGTGACCCAAACCACAAGAGAGGTAAGACCTACCCATCTATCAGTCCTTTAATACGAGGAAAGGATCAGGCTGACTGGCCCGAAATATTCTTTTTAATGACCAAGGTGGCTGTCATCCTTCCGAAAGGAATCGTCTTGGGATGTATTATTTTCATGGTTGGGGAAGTACAGGCAAACGTTCGCGGTGAGAACCAGGTTTCCTCTTTACGGTGGCCTCCTGGGCGTGGGGTTTGCCTGTGTAGTCCTGAGACACCCCCTTTCTTATCACTGCATGTCTTTGCCATTCAATGGGCAGCCTCAAAATTTAAGGGCACAGAAAACTTGGTTAAAGGGAAACTAAATATCAAGGGTGTAATCAATACAATTATTCCTCTGAAAAGATTCTAATCCCTAGTTGCTGTCAGAGCACATTTTCCTAAAAATAACTAACGACAGTTGGCAAGGACGATTACTGTTTTTTCAGAGGCTGGGGGTAGACACTGCGTAGGTTCTTAGGAATCAAAGCAAATGTGCTCACACAGCCTGTCCTCACTTCTTTCCCTCTGAGGGCCAGACATAAACCAGCTTGTACACAGCACACCTCCCTGCCATTGAGCCACCAAGGGAGCTGGCAGGTCCCTGCAAATACCCCTCTTTACAGAGAGGGCGCCCGTGGCCTTCTCAGGTGGGAATGGCTTGGAGGTCAGGCCTGGAACACAATGCCTGAGGACCAGTGATGCTGGTCATAATGTAACCTTTACAAGACCCTGGGATGTCTATCTCAGGAGAGATCTCGTAAAATCCTTACTTTAAAAAAAAAAAAAGGGCCAGGCGCGGTGGCTCACGCCTGTAATCCTAGCACTCTGGGAGGCCGAGGCGGGCGGATTGTTTGAGCTCAGGAGTTCGAGACCAGCCTGAGCAAGAGCAAGACCCCGTCTCTACTAAAAATAGAAAGAAATTAATCGGCCAACTAAAAATACATAGAAAAAAAATTGGCCAGGCATGGTGGCGCATGCCTGTAGTCCCAGCTACTTGGGAGGCTGAGGCAGGAGGATCACTTGAGCCCAGGAGCTTGAGGTTGCTGTGAGCTAGGCTGACGCCACGGCACTCACCCTAGCCTGGGCAAAGAGTGAGACTCTGTCTCAAAAAAAAAAAAAAGGAAAGTAACTCCAATTGGATAATTACAAAATGAGATGGAGGAAAGAATGCTGACTCTGAGAAGTCTGGTTTTGACACTCTGCTTTCGTGGAGGCTCTCGGTTTCCAATCAATCATTTATAACCGAAGACTCGGTTAACTTGCTCCAGAGAAAACGCTCCCACCTTAGATTAGGTTGTGCGCAAGGGTGCTTTACTGTCCCTCTGGAATCTGAAGTCCCTGGGCCTTGTTTGGGCAAACAGGACAAGCCCTGAGGTCTGCTTGGAGACAGCGAAGAAATAAGATCTAGACAAAGGGGAGGGGAGGGAGCCTGGACCTGGGGTTGACACCTGCAATGGGAAGTCTCCAGAGAAAACTGCAGTGCCCTATCATAAAGGGTCATCTCGAACACCAAATTCAAACATTTTTCCAACTTCACAGAAAGAAAAGACAGGCCATCAGACTGGCAACTAGCTCAGCAACTTCTCACTATCCGGGGGGGGAAAAATGCTAACACCCAGTTAATAATTTATCTTTTATTGAAATTGTTGAATAATTTATATTACAGTAAAGTTGATTGAAAAAAAAATGAAGAGAAAAATCAATTTTAAAAAATACACTCATGTTGAAATCAAATAAGCCAGCCAAACTGGTACAAACCAAGGGATTCTGTAGGGCAGTTTGCTTTTCAGTATATGAATACCATCGAGTCTATATACAATTCCATAATGTGAGAAAAGTCACTCATTAAACACTTTTAGAAGGGAGTGGACGGCCCGTGGGAGGACACCAGCACGGCCTGCCCTGTCCTTCCCTCCCGCGACACTGAGCGGCCGCCCCAGCCTCTCTCCGTGCACGAATCCAAGTGCAATGCCAGGGGCGAGATTCGGGCCCATCATTTTTCATGCAATTTCCGTAAGTCACACTGTGCAAATTAAGGCTTCTTATAGGTCGAATGGTTGATAAACATTTTTTTTCTTAAAAAAATAAGCACAGTAAAGGTGGCATCATGAGAACCTGAAGAGATGAGACCTATACCCCAAATCTGGAGAAAAGTTATTTTCTCTGACATCTAACTCCACTCTCACACACACAAAAATCAATCTTTGGGTGCGTTGTTTGAATTCACCAGCCGGTGAAAGAAATACTGACGAATGTGCTCTGTACACCTAGGGTTGAAGATGTCTTGCAAAGCTGCAGCTGTTCCTGACTAAAGGCATAGAACAGGAGAACCCTCCAAAACCTAGGCACTCGGGGACCCTGTGCACATATGTGTGTGTGCGCGCACATGCGTGTGTCCTTTAAGAAAGAGAAAGCAAAAGAGAAAAGACACAGAATGAGTATTCCAACTCAGGGGACACAGTAACCACCAGTTCGAAATTCCACCAGCGACGTCCCAGCACACTGACAGCCTCCCCTTCTCAGAATGGATGAACTGGTACATGACACCCCTGCCGGCAGGAAGAAACTGTTGCTGTTTTCTTTTTTCCTTTTTCTCAAACCTGAGTAATTGTCAAAGTCAATAAATAGGGGGAGAGAATAAAATGCTAAAATATAATGGTCAGATACCCTACAGGGCCTAAAGCAGCAAGGGTTTGTTTCAAATGCAGCCCTCTGTTCTGAGATGTGTCTGGCCTTAAGCTTGCAAATGAGGACTTGGGGCAAAACCCCGGGCATGAGGCACCGCCCTGTGGCCGACCGAGCCACGCCTTACTCCCGCGACTGTAAACACTCGTGAAGGAGCAGGGCCTGACCTCCCTCACCCTCTGCTCCAGCACAAAAACTCTTCCCTTTTGAGACAGTTTTTGTTAAAGGCAAAGTTATCGAAGCGTCGTCAAGTTGAAGTCTTATTTGGTTGGAGGTGCTTGGCTGTCCCGGCTCCACGTCCTGCAGGCACCGCGGAGTCAGATGTGTAAGAGGTCCTCGTCGCTGTCGTCATGGAAGGACACCAGCGTAGTGGACGCCGCCGCCTTCTGCTGTGCAGACTTGGGCTTCCCTCTTCTCGCCCTCTCTCCCGTCACCAGCCCCGCCCGGTCGTCCGCCTGCTCACCGAGCGCCTTCCCCTGTGGGTTTCTCGCTGGGTGGGAGCTTTCTGCCCCGCCTCCCCTACCCGAGTGAACTTTCACCTCTGGGATGGTCAGAACCTCGTCCTCGCTGTCCTGCTCGTCCCCGCGCAGGGAGCTGAGGGCCTCGGCTTTCACGGACTTGGTGGTGATGTGGCCGTTTTCCTGCCCTTCCTTCCCCGGCCTTGGAGTTGGCAGCTGGATCTCCTCCATCAGCCACTCCGTTTCATTCTCATCTGCCTCTTCTTCCTTGCTCACCTGCAAGGGATCAAGAGCAGAGACCATGTGAGCCCATCAAAGGCCCCTGTTCTGCTCCTCTGTTACCTCAGCCACGACCCACCCCAAGTCAAGGACCCTTTCCGCTGGCGCGAGTCGGGGAGCCAACCCACTGCCCACCAGAATCACCGCGTCTCTAGTTCCCAGGTCCCCACCGGTGGAAGGCAAGGGCTGGCAACCCCTGCTCACCCCAAAGCAGGAGGGCTGCTGGAGGGGTTAGCAGATGGGTGGCTTAGCAGGGGCCTCATGGCTAAGGGGCAGGGCCACACAGAACGTGCTCGGAACGGCCCAGACAGGGAGAGTGGGCCAATGATAGGCCAGCAGCACCGGCGGCAGAAGGAGCTCTCTGGGCTACTCATCGCTTGCAAGGTGCCCATTGGCAGGGAGGGGACACAGAGTATGTAGGGAAGACACAGAAGGGACTCGTACGAAAAAGTCTAGTTTCAGAAAGCAATTTGGCAATACCTATCGAGTGTCACCAACATATTTATGTCCTTTGACATAGAGAATATCTCTTTTCTAGAAATTAATCTGAAGGAAACCGTCCACACGCTAGATGCACAAACATCTTCATTACTCTGTTTTTTAAAGAATAACCGAAAAGTGGAAATAACCTAAATATTAAATACTCTAATGAAACCAATTGCAAATACAACGAGAGACACTTGAAGGACAAAAAGACAAAAAGACAAAAAGTGCGCAGGGGAAGCAGCGGAGGCCGTGGGTAACGTTTTCTTCCTCGCTGTCGAGTCGCCTGTGCCGCTGCTCTCAGCTGCACTGTCGCTGCTACGACGCGACAGCGCTGGAGGTGGGCAGGCGCGCACCCCGGAGACGCAGCAGAAATTACCTTTGAGTATTTGTAGGACACGTTTGAACTTCTTCTACAGCAATTGGTTAGTTTGCTCATCACCGTTTCCCTATAAAAGAGGAGCGAGTAAGCACTGCCAGGAGGAAGGAGCAGGACCAGGAACCCCACCCCGCCAGCCTCAACCCGGCGCTGGCACCATCCATAGAGTTTCGAACTGAGAACCTTGAGGCTTCTGCTGCTGCTGGGCTCAGAGAAAAGACAAACCCAAGCCCGAGATCTGAGCGTGCTGCACGTGCCCCGCCCCGACCCGAGGTGGGCCCGCCCGACCCCTCCTCACCTCCTTTCCTTCTTATACAGCAGGAGGCCCAGCAGGCAGCCGGTGAGCGCCACCAGAAGCAGGCTGAGGACTGCCCCGACGGCCTGGCTGCGCTCTGAGAGCCCCCTGGACCCCTGCCCGTTGTCCCCAGGATCCTCAGTGTCCCTGGAAGGAAGTCACAAGAAAGGACGCCATGTCAGTGAGTGGTACCACCACCACAGCCAAGCCCCTAAGAATGCCCAATGCAGAGAGCTCCGCCTGTACAAACCGCACGAGATTCTGACTTACTCCAACCTAGCGCAGCAAGATCCGCTCGACGTGGAAAAGAGCAACAAAAACCTTCTGAGGATGAGGCAGGGTGTTGGGAGACAGATTAGGAAACACTGCTTCACACTTCATGGGATGTTATCAACACTCAGGACATGAGGACAGACACAGCCCCTCCAGGGCTGGCCCACCCCGGTGGGGCAAAGGCCCTCCTAGAGCAAAACCTCCGAGAAGCCCGCGGGCCACACTCCTCTTCCGGTGCCAAACCGCTGTTCTCTCTGAATTTGTTCTGGGAAGAGGCAGTGAGCATGGCCCTGGCTTCCCTATTTCAGACACAGCCTCAACGCTCTGCAGGGGCTGAGGGAACCGCCACAGGACAACCCTGGGCCCCGCCGTGCCGTCTCTCCAAACCTGTTACGCCCCGGGAGTGGGCGAGGGGAAACACACCTGCTCTGTCATCAGGGAAGAGTTCGCAGTCCCCCACCCAGCACCGGCATTTATACTTAGCGGAAAACGCAATATATTTCCATGACATTAAACATTCAAGGAAAATTGTGAAAAC
The DNA here is from genome assembly GCF_000956105.1 of Propithecus coquereli. Classification (NCBI taxonomy): domain Eukaryota; kingdom Metazoa; phylum Chordata; class Mammalia; order Primates; family Indriidae; genus Propithecus; species Propithecus coquereli. The sequence goes on along the minus strand of NW_012148063.1, from coordinate 8,076,816 downwards.
AATACAAAATGCGAAACAACTGGACTGGCTTCCCTTTCTACTCAGAGGACATGTGTGTCATGACTCGACACTTCTCATCTCTCTGGCCTCTGTCATTTGTCACACGCACAGAAACAGAATCACGTAACAGAAATTCCTCCCCACCGAGAGAAGGCAGAGGACAGCGATGAGAAATAGAAATAGACGGGCTGCTCAGGATAAAAAGAGAGGCCACCTCAACCTGCCACACACGCGATGAAGTCGGATGCTGAGGCTGCTAGCTGTTCACCTAGAAAAGTACTTAATTAGGACGAGCTTGGCTCCAAACAATCGGGTCAGAGGGCAACTAACCAACCAGCAGCTTGGCCACGTGAGGGTCACTGAGTCAAAGTTCAGCTTAAGCCCAACAATTCTGTCTAAAACTCAGAAAGACGGGAAACAGGAGCACTGGGTGTGCGGTTCTACCCTGGCAGGCACTGCTGACCCTGCTTGGGTGGAAACACGCCCACGCGGCACACACATGCTTGCGGACTCCGCACATCTGCTCAAAGCCAGGAACCCACTGGCCCAGAACCACCTTGGGCCAGCCACTGAGAAACACTTCGGATGTATCCCGAGAGACCCGCACCATCCTCCAGTTCTAAGTCTGTTTTAATTTCTACCTTTCATTTCTTCTTTGAACCATGGATTATTTAGAAACGTGTTTAAAGTTTCCAAATATGCCTATATTTTTCAGCTGTTTGTTCTTGGTCCCTGGCTTAATCGCATCATGCATGTAGTTAATATGGCATCAACCTTTAGAAATTTGCTGAGACTTGGCCATTTCATGGTTAATTTCGACAAAATTTTGTAAAGGTTCCGTGTGAGCTTGAGAGAACAGCATTCTCCAGTTGTTGGGAACACTGTCCTGTGTAGGTCTATTAAATCTAGCTTTTCCTTGTGTTGTCCCCCTCTTGCAAAAAGCCTTCCTTTTTGTCTACTTGGCCCGGCAATCACTAAGAGATAGAGATTTGTCATTTTCTCCTACGTGTGGTTTGTCAATTTCTGCTTTACACACGGAAGCTTTCTTATTAGGCTGACATAAGTTTAGAATTCTTGTATCTTCCCTGTAAATTGAGCCTTTTTAAAATTTTAAGGACCCTCTTTATTCTTAACACTTTTTCCTAGTATCTTATTTTATCTGATTACTAACATGAGTACAGCTTTCTTTCATGGTACTTGCCTGGTGTATCTTTTCTTATCTTTTGACCTTTCGTCTTTTCTGTGTCCTTGTTTTAGGCATATTCCCTGTCAACAAAGCTGTTTTAAAAATCCAGTTTGACAACTTGTCTTTCAGTTGGCAAGTTTAGTCCATTTACGTGTATCATGGTTATTGATACATTTAGATTTATTTCTACCACCTTAGGCTAGAATTTCTACTTGTCTAATTTTATTATGCTTTTTCCTTTTTGTCTTCTTTTGGGACTTAAGTTTTTTTTTTTGTTTGTTTGAGACAGAGTCTCACTCTGTTGCCCTGGCTAGAGTGAGTGCCGTGGTGTCAGTCTAGCTCACAGCAACCTCAAACTCCTGGGCTCAAGCAATCCTCCTGCCTCAGCCTCCCGAGTAGCTGGGACTACAGGCATGCGCCACCATGCCCGGCT
>NW_012148063.1:8002676-8074917 GCF_000956105.1 Propithecus coquereli | reverse complement strand
CTCCTTTTCTTTTGTACTGTTTTGGAAATTATATGCTATATTTCTATTATTTTAGTGGTTATTCTTGAAATTTTGGCAAGCATCCTAAGGCAAAAAGTCTATAATTAATTTCTTCCCAACAATAAGAAAGTCTACCTTTTTCTTCCACCCTTTCTTTCTTTCAAGAAAATAGTTTCACTTTAATATGCTATTATTGTAAGAAATTTTTTTTTAAAAAAGAGACTCTAATTACCACCCCACTAAGCCTACATACTATTGCGGTCCAGTAAATTCTCACTTCACATTGTCGACAGGTTCTGGGAAACTGCAACTTCAAGCTGAATTATATACACCGCGCCTTTGAATAAAGTCATTATAATGTTGAGGGAAAAAGTTTCTCTTAAGGTGGCAGTTTCCAAGAGCCTATGGCCATTAAGTGAGAACTTACTGTATTTTACACCTTCTTATTTTTTAATCCAACAAATTAACTTCCCTTGAAGCTTTTACGGTCTTTTCGTCAGATGTGCCATTCCGGCATTTCACAATGGCGCGGGTCGTTCTGTCATGGTGGTTAACTATGCCGGGCACGTGACAGGCCCGTGCGTGTTTTTTAACTGTGTGGAATTTGTTTTGTTATTTTACGTAAGCTAAGTATTACATATAAACACTGATTATTGCTTTAACCAAAAATTGTGAAATAACCATTTTGGGAAAGTAGAAGGCGAGTGTAAGAAAACTAGATCTTCATCTAGTACCGCAGGAAGCCCCCAGATGAAGCATGGAATGTTAATTAAAAATACTGAGGTAAACTCCAGAAGAACCGGCTGAAAGAATTAAAGATGGTCATCTATGAAGTAATAATTACTACTTTTTTGTTATATTTATATTATTTTAAAATGTATGCCACTTTGGTAAAAAAAAAAAAAAAAAACCCGCAGGCACTATTCCATCACACCCGCGTGGTGGCCGCATCCATCGGAACCGTCATCCGTCCCAGCGACGGGGGAGTCAGTGACCGCCCCTAATGGGTGGAGGTTTTGTGGCTGGTTTTACCTTTTGTTTTCAAAAGTTTTACTACTTCATCAACACATTAAGGGACTTAAGCAACCTCGTTTCTGATGTCCTAAATGTCATGAAAAGCGAGGTCTCCTACGGAATCTTCCTCTCCAGTTACAGAGCAAAACCCCAAAGTCCCGTGAGCCGTGTCCCCAGCTGTGCTTTTCCCATTCACGGGACGTCTGACTTCTGCATGCCTGACGCGGACACGGTCTCAGGCCTGGGCTGGTTTCCTCCAAACGACACACAAAACCAGCTGCCAAGGCAGGATTTGTTTATGGCATTTTTAGCCTCTTAGTGACGGAGAATGCGAGGAAAGTTCACTTTTAAGTTTTAAAGGTATTTTTAAATTCACGTTTTGCTTCTTTCACAAAGAACTTCAATTTTAAACCTCTTTTTGTAATGACTTCACCAGAACACCATAAATATGCAAAAGCGCAAAGTACTGTAGTGACACTTCAACCGAAAGCCTCTCTCCATGACTGCAGCGGGGAGTCCTGACGTCCACGTCCCTAGAATATTGGGACAAAGCTACTTTTTGCTGAGCTAGTACCTATAGGTAAATGAAAAATAAAACTGATTTAAGATCCAAAATACGTGATCTGAATCCCCCCATTACCCTTGACACTCGGTGTGCTGACTCTAGGACCCCTTGCTCAGGAAATGAAGGAATTATCTGCATGGCAAGAATCATTTTTCTCTTGATCTCAAAGTCTTAGGACAGAGAATGAGAAGTGTGCGAGACAGTGGGCTGGGTGAAGGAGGAAGAACACAAACCCAATAGGAAAGGAACGATGCTTCCCGGGCAAAGGAAGGGATGGCTGCGAGACTCGAGACGACCACAAGGGGGCGCCATCTTCCCGCAGAGCGGAGCCGGACCTCCCTGCTGCCCCACACCCCTGCCGCTGATTTTTGAGATGTGCAGGGTAAGCTTCTTGTTCATTCAACACAGAAAACACTTCACTCAAATCAAAGTGAAGCTTTACCATATACCAGTGTGTATGAGGACACAAAGAAAAGATGTTCTTTGTGTCACAGATGAGGCCCGGCCAGTACCGGCCTCCCGGGAGCTAAGGAGGGACAGGGGTGGAGTGGGGGGGCGGGGAGGAGGTGGGGAGGCCGGGGCAGAGCAGCAGGGGCTCCAGCGGGACCCTGCTCGGGTCACAGTGCACAGCGCACAGGAAGGAAGCTCAGCCAGTCCACTGAGGGTGGCAGGTGGTGGTGACACTGGTGTGGACGAAACAAACAGCAGGATGCTGACAATCACTGGACCCGGGTGCTGGCTATGTGGGGTCTACCATTTTTCCCTGTTGTGTGTGCAGGTTTGAGTATTTCGCAATAAGACACTGTCGGGGAGAAAAATCACACACACACACTCTTATCCTAGAGTCAGGCTCGAGAGAGGATGTGGGGTACACCTGCTAGTGCCAGGACACGGTACTCACCCCAGGGGACACACGGCCGAGGTGTACCAGGAGAAGAGGTACTGGCAGTCAGCAGTCTCGTGGCTGAACTCGGGGATCCCGTCCTTCACCAGCGGGTCGCAGTGGAAGAAGATGGTGGAAGAGACAGACTTGGTCTTATCTTTTCCACACTTAGAGGAAGAGGCGAACACGACATCAAGATCACCGTCTGTCAGAAAGGAAGGGGCACACACAACCACAGCACCATTAGCCCGGACTGTTCGACAACAGCCCAAAGTTATCTCCGTCTAGTCTGCAAGAAGTTTGCAAAGACTTAAAACCAGATGTAAGGATGCGCCATCAGATGTCCCATGTACACCGTCTTCACAGCATGAAAAGGCCACTCTCCAACGCACATCTACAGAGCCCCTGCCCTACGTCAGGGTGCAGGAAAGAACTTAAGCTTGCCCCAAAAGAGGTCTGGCCTTTGTCCTCAGCTAACGATGGCATTTGGAGTAGGGGCTGGCCACGCAGCACTTGGGCAGTCAACCAACCAATCGATCACGCCTACGTAACGGAGCCCCAGTAAGAACGCGGACTCCAGGCTCAGGTGAGCAGCCCTGGTGGGCGACACTCCACGCGTATTGTCTCCCACAGGGCTCCGCGTTCAATTCCCTCCCGGACTCTGCCCTGTGTGCATCTCCCCTTGATTGACTGTAATCTGTATTCTTACGGCGCAAGAAGTAGTAACCGTGAGTATAACAGCTTCCAGTGAGTTCTAGTGAAAGACTGAACCTGAGGTGGTTTGGGGAAGCCCCTGAGCTTGCAGTTGGCGTCAGAATTGAGCCCTGGAGGGACTCTGCTCCCTCCAAACTTGGCAGTCGGCTCAAATTCTTCGTGGTCAGCTGCTGCTGGGGTGCCAGGAACATGGAGATGAGAGCGTAGCGTGAGACGGTCATGACTACAAACAGAGGGGTGTCCCTTGGGAAAGGTCACACGTTCTCGCGTGGGATGGGGCGAGGCAGGAACTGGACCATTCCGTTGACCTGGTGTGGGAAGCACATCGCCTGGCTCGTGCGGGGCCCAGGTGGCAGCTCCACCTTGTGACTAGAGACAGGGCTTCACGGTTCCCTGTTCCTGCCCTCTGAGGGGTGACCAGACTCATGAGGAGATTTAAACTGCATTTCTTCATAAAATGTGCAAAGAGGTCTTCAAACTAAAGCTACCTCCTGGTGCTGGTGAATGAAGAAAGTGAAAAGGTCCAAAAGGGATTTTATTAACCAAGAATAGGTAGATGCACGCGTGCTCACACGCCCACGTGTGCAAGCGGGTATTGTGGAAACCGGGGATTCCAGAAGGTCTACTGGTTGTACATCTCTGAACGTGGAGACTCTCACTCTTCACCCGACTCTTAATCGGCCAGTGCTGTGCTGTGGAGCTGAACACTCCTGCAGACGCATGAGGCGGAGTCACCCCGGGCAGGAGGAAGGTGGGCTTCCCGAGGAGGGACATTGGAGGGGGGTGTGGAAGGATGAGGAGGGTGGGCAGAGGCACTCCAGCACAAGCAACAGCATGTACAGAGCCAGCAGACAGGATGGCTTTGAGAATTTGTGAATAATCGATGGCTGGAGCCACATGTGCTTGAGGACCAGTGGCTTGTAAGCCTGGACTGGAAGGCTGGGCCCATCAGAGATCTTCAGGCTGCATAAAAAGAGTTTGGACTTTCCTTCTCTGCATAACAGGCCGCTTTGGCTTAAAGCAATCCTTCAGTCAGTCAACAAACATTTACTGAGCACTTCCTCCAGGGCCAGACACTGAGGAAACAGGACAGCAAGAGAGGGCATGACAACATGCGACAAGCGGCATCTGACTCTGAATTATGAAAGGAGTCACTGGTGTGTCCGGAAGACCACAGAGCAGGGAAGCACAGGTGACGTGGGATTACGAAAGTGAGTAAGGCTGATCAACTTCCCTCTCACGGCCGAGCCCAGAAAGCGGGTTTTTTCCAACACACTGAACTCTTTATAAAGTTAATACATTCACATAGTTTAAAATCAAATTACAGCCAGGCGTGGTGGCTCACGCCTGTAATCCTAGCACTCTGGGAGGCCAAGGCGGGTGGACTGTTTGAGCTCAGGAGTTCGAGACCAGCCTGAGCAAGAGCGAGACCCCGTCTCTACTAAAAATAGAAAGAAATTAGCTGGACAACTAAAAATATATATAAAAAATTAGCCAGGCATGGTGGTGCGTGCCTGTAGTCCCAGCTACTTGGGAGGCTGAGGCAGAAGGATTGCTTGAGCCCAGGAGTTTGAGGTTGCTGTGAGCTAGGCTGACACCACAGCACTCTAGCCCAGGTGACAGAGTGAGATTCTATTTCAAAAAAAAAAAATCAAATTACAAAAAGTACTCGTTTAACTACTAGTCATTTAAAACAAAAGCGCCTTTTGGAAATACTATTTCAAGGACAAGGCAGAACCAAAGACAACACCGGTATCGGTGTCGGCACAAACCCAGTCATCTCCTCATTATTTCCCCTAACGGATTCTTTCCTGGATCATTATTTTTCTTTCCTCCAGGTGTAGCTTCTTTGCTTATGTTGAATTTCATTGCGTCCTTTCTCATCACAAAAGCAATCTTACAGTAGTTCCTTTGGTTTGTTTGATTTGTGTTTTTTTTTAAGCAAGCATAAATAGAAGTTTGTTTTATTAGGATTCTGAAAGGAAGAAAGTAAAACGTACAAGTTTAATAAAAAGGGCCTTCCCTTTTAAAATAAAAAAAAAGAAAAAGTAAACCTTCATTCCCTCCCACTGTGTCCAAATACTTAGGCCAGCGTCTCGCAATCCTTTCCTTTCGTCCTTTTGACAAATATGAGATCTCTTACCCTTCTCCAATTTTACTTGAAGTTTCAAAATAAGGAAGTGTCATATCTAAAACCAAATCAAAAGTCATTTGGACCATGCATGCCTTTGCCTCCCCCCCAACCTCAGAACCACTGGTTTTGCTTGTTTGTTAACTGAGATGTAATTTACCAACAGTGAGATGCTCAGGTCTTACACTCACTGTTGGATGTGTTTTAACAAAATGCACATCAAGGCACAGAATAAGACCAGGCTTTTGTTTTAAAAGTGATCTGAAATTTCAACTGAAAGGAGTGTATTGATGAAAATCCTAAAGCCCTTCCATCAAGAAAGTTAAACACGGAACATTAATGGAAAGTAATGAATTACCTTGAACGTAGTATTTGGTTTTATCTGAGGTCCCAACTTTCCTACTAAAGTGCTGGTCGTTGGGCTTAACCTGGCATATGTTGGCTCCGGAGCAGGCGGGGTTCCTGGAGCTCGTGATGGTGGAAAGCTGGATTTCGTACAGGTAGTTGTCCCCGTTGGTTCTCATGTCCCCAGAGGCTCTGAACAGCCTAGAGACAGAAAAGATCATGGTGACCCGGAAGTCCTTTAAGAAGGTATTTACTACATAAAGCCAAAGCTGCAGGGTTCCGGATGTTTCCTTTCCCAAGCGGGGACAGCGCTTGCTTCCCCCTGAGACTCCGAAGGCACCAACCAACTTCCATCTCAGTCGACCTACTCCCCCCGAGCGGCTCTGCAATCAGAGAGTTCATGCGCCACATGGCCCTCCCTCCACCTATGCATGGCCAGTCACCTTGGCCACCTGACCCCGAGATCAGCCCTAGTGACACTGCTGAGAAACTGACTTTTTCTTTTTCCCGGCAAGCCCAGAAGTTCCTGCTCAAACACATGTTCAGAAAGCTTTGGCTGCAAGCCTTGGGCTTATCATGAAGTGAGAGAGGAGGGGGTACTTTATTTTTACACTCACAAGAATTCACCATCTTTGGTGTTAAAATTTAATAGCTGAGCAATGTTTTTCCTTGGTTTAAGCAAAATATGAAGCCTGCTCTAGCAACAGTAACTAAAACACACAGAACTATTTATTAATGTCTCGTGGTGCTCCCTGATAGGGAAAGATCTGAACTGTGGGTTTAATTTTGAGTATGTTTCAGTGCTCAAAAGGAAAATGTTTCCCTTACTTAAAATAAATATCCCCGAGGCTGAAGCTCTTGCCACTTATAGGGTTAGTGATCGTCCCGTTCACCATCCGCACCTCCTGGGGCTTCACAGCGCAGGCGGCTCGAGAGTCCCAGCTGAAGTAGTAAGTGCAGCTGTCGATGTCAAACCTGGGAGGAGGGAAGCACGCATGACAGTCACCTGACAGTCACCTCCCAGCTGGGCGCCAGAGGACTGAGAAACAAACAAAGGCTGCAGAGCCCTAGAGCAGCCTGCTGGCTGGGACCTTTCTGACAGCCCCAGGGCCCCCAGTGCTGCTCCGCCAGCTGGAACTCCCAGACTCAGCATTAACGACAGCTCTGGGCTAGGACGGTGACATTACTCTTTTTCAGCACCAGAACAGGGAAGATGACGTGTAGCACATCAGTAACGTGACAAAGCAAGCAAGCATTCAGTACAAATTTTTCAAAGATTTAGCCACTGCAACATTTAAAACCTGGGAAAATTGGCTCCTAGATTTTCGAATTTTTCTTTTACAAGCTTCTCAGATTCATACATCAATAAATCCTTTGACAATTTCTGGGTTTCCCCCTTTCCAAGCCCAGCTTCCAGAAGGAATCAGTTTGTTCACAAACAGCAGCTTGCGTGCTATTCCCACTGGCCAAACTCTGCTGGCAGGAGGAAGACGTTGCCGGGAGGACTCTACAGTGCAAGCACTCCCCAGGCGCAGGCCCCACCTACCTGTGGGTCCCAGACAGGCTGCTTAAACACCTGGCCTTGGGTGGGACAATCACACCCCTTGGTTCTTCTACGACACTCAAAGACCGAGGCCTGTTAAATACCGTTCGGCCAGCAGAGACAGCCCTGATCCTAGACCAAGAGCAGGTTTTCCAAGGCAAGCCAGGCCAGGAAGTCGCATTAGTCCAGTCACAGAGTGTCTCAGCACTTTCCCCGGGGAACCACGCCTGGTGAGCAGCCCAGCCCGCTACAGGACCATCAGGCCCCAAGTTTCAGTAGCCGCTCCCGCAACCCCTGCGCTGCGACAAACCCCATGTGAAAACGCAGGAGGACTCTTGAGGCGCTCCCACCATGCTCTGCAGTCCCACTCTGCGCCCCCAGCCTCCTGACCTCTCGAAGGCAGGTCTGCCCACCGTCTTCGCACAGGTCAATTCTATCACAGTGGACGCAGTCTTATTGTCACCACATGGATAACCTTTTGAATAAGTGACAATCACTCTGTCATCTGAAACACACAAATGATTGAACTGACGTTATTTCTGGTGCGTTATAAAAAGCCTCGATGTTGGGAGTCAAAATCCACTTGAAGGGCCAGGAGGAGTTTTTGGCTCGCTGAAGGTTTGCCGACTTGCTCTCGACACCCTTATGTTTGGTGGCGGCCACCCAGCTTGCACAGCCATTGTCACGGCAACGGTGAGGCCTGGGGTCAAACCTGCACCTTCCACTTCATGACCCTGGGTTGCCAAACTTCTGAGCCTTGATGTGTAGAACAAGAACACTATCCAAAGCGTGCAGGTTTCGGGGTGCACACGTGACATGGGAGAACAACGGGACCTAGAGAACGGCAGCAGTCATCACTGCTCCAACTCCACACCATTTCTGCATCATTTTCGGTGCCTTCCTGACAGGGCCCCTCACATGAGCCTTCCAGTAATAACGGACAGGGATCCGACAAGGTGAAAAAACAGAGACAGAGACCAGTGTTCTTGGGTCTTCTGGCTCGAAGTCAAGCTCTGTCTGTTTTTGAGAGGGTCACGTTAAAAGCCCTCTAACTTGCAGAGTCTAAGAGAAAAGTGACTACACGCTTTAAGTCGCACGTGTCACAGGGGCAGTGGGGCTACCAGGTTTTAACTCTTGTGCCGCTTCCAAGAGACTGCCAGGCCTGCCCGGCGTGCTGTCCTACGAACTGGCTGAGCCCAGCCCAGCCCCGCAGACAGACGACATCTCCAGGGCACGGCATGGGGTCTCTGGGAGGAGCATGCTCCCTCCACCCCCATCTCGCACACGTATGTCCTTCCAGGCAGGGGCATGTGGCGGAAACAACACGGGTCCAGTACTAGCTAAGCCAAGTGTTCTCCACATGACACAGGCCAAGGCACCAGGGGCTGTGTGGCGGGAGGTGAGAGGTGGGACTCCAGGCCCTCCACCCCACCCTGAATTCAAAGGTGCTCCAGCTGGGTTTGTTCTAAAGAATAAAGAGCTTCACTGTTTCAAGAAAAATTTTTTAAGTTGCTGGAACACGGGAACAAACAAATGTAGGTTGTAATAGCACAGACACCCCGTGCTAGTTGGGCGACACGCTGACCTTCTATATCTCAGTGGCCTTACCTGTGGAATGGACCGGGATTAAACACGGATAAAGCACATTTGCTTGATAAATGTTAGCGCCTGCGACAAGAAGCCCACGTCCTCTTGGCCACAGGCGGGTATCCCTACGTGAATGCCGGGGTCGCTGTAATTGTCCTTAGACAGTGCCCCGCTCAAGGCCGAGAGTAAGATCCCACCTAGTGTGCCGGACACCAGGAGATTATTTCTAGTTCCGGGCCCAGGAGAAAGCACGAGCTCTGCCCGCTGGGCCGCGCAAGATGGCGCTCACCAAACGGAAGGCAGCCAGCAAGTCACCACCAGTAAGCGAGGTCACCTCGTTCCACGCTACCCCGTGTTCACTATTCTCTTTTGTTCCTCCTGCCTCAAACTCTTAGTGAAGCCTTAAGTACGTTAGTCTTCCTCAGTTGGCTACGAGAAAGGCTACGAGAAAGACTGCGAGTTCACACGGGACCCTGCGCCCTTCTTGGGCGATGTGGAAACGGCAGCAGCAACCACCCTCCACAGCACTGGGAGCCTCCAGCAGGCGGCAAGTCTCGGGTGGAGGTCCGGCCGCTACTTTCTGTGCGGCCACGCTTGCCCGCCACCGGCCTGCAGAATCTGGGGCTGTTTTTTATCAAGGGTGACAGTGGTTTCCTCAGAATCCCCTTCTCCATTTCAACATCCTAAGCTGACTTAAGTCACCCTGTGGTTTCAGCAGGACAACTTGGGCAACTCCACGCCAGCCTAACAGGCAGCGGTGAATTTTTTTCTTTACTGGTCCCTCCAACATATCCCCATCGTTCTTAAGCTAAGAAAGCTCTGATTTCCTCCTCTAAGAATGAAAGAGAACATCTTTCACTCAACAATGAATTGCAAGACAAATTTTCTATTATTAAAAAGCATCGTTATTTTTGAAATTGTTACGATGTTACAAAAATATACCCCTGAATTATCTTTACCAGGTCCTTGTGCAACTGTCTGGCTTTCAAACAAATTTACATATATGTCAACTTAGGCACTGACCTGCAGCCAGAACATGAACTTCAGAGGAACTCACAGCATTCTTACTTCCTGCAGGACAGAGACACCTCCCCAGGGTAGCTGAGCCCCTCTAACACCCAGGCTGGGACCTGCGGCCTCAGATAATACAAAGCAGCACTTACCCTTATGTTCCAGGAGTTTCCAAAATGCCTGAGGGACGGTCATGGGGAATAACACCTGGAGGTTTCCACCAGAACCCGTGCCGTCACACTGAGGACACCCTCCCCCTCCCAGACACAGCTCCGCCAACCCAGCCCAGGACCCGCAGGCTGTACCTTTGACATCCAGCTTCTGCGTGTGAATGAGTCCCAAGACCTGGACCTCACCAGTTGGGCTCTTTCTGCAAACACTGGCTCTTTCGGGACAGTCAAGGGGGCCTTTATGTACTCTCTGGCACAAATTTATATAGTACCTATAAAACGACACAAAGGGGCAGGGGCGAGGAATGCAAGTCGAGTCTCTGCCCTAACACAAGTGGGCAGTCAGGACAATGAACGACCCCAGCCAGCAACGCCTAAGGAGTTCTTGCCAAAGACCTGAGAAACCCAACACATCTCCCACAAGCCCGAGCAGCAGACACACAGGGGAAACCTAGCCTGATTCGGCCCATCCAGCTGCTTCTGGTTCTGAAGGCCGCATTTCTGTTCACCCAGACTCCCCTCCCCTACGATGTCCGAACACCCCAGTGCACCACAACCGACACCTAGGCTGCTTCCCAGGACCTCTAGCCCCACGTGCGCGTGGTATTCCCACCTCTGAACCAGGACGGGCCAACTATTGTCCAGCAATCTTGAGTTCCCACCTGCAGCACGTGTAACCTGTGGGCCAGCGGGGAAGGGTACTCACCAGGCTCCCTCGTGGACCAGGGACCAGGACCCAGTGAGGGACGACAGCAGCCGCAAGTCGTAGGTCTTGTGCTTCTGAACGAATTTGCACTCCATCTTCGTTGGAGGACAGACGACTTTCGTCTTCCACTCAAATGTCACCTCGCACCCACGAACTTCACTGAAGACTTGTGGCCTTCCAATGTCCTCATCTTCATCGCACTTAAATATGATCGTAGATGTCCGGTGGCTTTTTGCTGAGGGGTGGCAGGTGGGGAAAGGGTCAGCACCCACTGACTACTCAGCGTCTGCCCACTCCCCATGCTGCCCCGGCCACCTGGCACTTTGTTTCATGCACGTGTATACTAACTCCAAACAGACCAGGCTCCCTCAGGCACAGTCTCTTAACCCCATGGCACGAGCACAGTTCCTTGTAGACAGGTGTTCAATATTTGATCAATGTACTAACAATCGCAAAAGTTAAAATAACGCAACACCTACAATTACCTAAAAACTTGAGTGACGGTCAATGAACCAGGAATAATGTTCTGTCAAAATAAGCCCCAAAACTTTCTCAGGTCTTTCTCAGGTAGTCAGTCCCTTATAAATTTAACGTCTATGGTTCCTTAAAACGTCTCCTTTTGTTCCCTGGTCGTTTGTAAGAATTCCGTGATTTTTCACGCGTTTGTCTCATCTTACTGTCCTGGGGAACGCACGTCACGTTAGTAGGATCCTGCCGTGACGATCACCTCCGAGCATCACAGGAGCGAGGGCACTGGGGTCAGCTCACCGTGAACCAAAGCCCTCCCTGTGCCTGCCACAGAGCAGTCAGCGAATGGGACCCTGGGTTTCCTGAATACTCGCTAGCCACCCTGAAGACCCACGCTAGGCAGTCATTTCGCTGAGACATGAATTTGAACCACCAGGGCTGAGAACTGGTAGGTGGACACAAGTCAGCCGGTGAGTGGGCCTAGCCAGCCACCCAGCTCGGCAGCTACTGCAGCCCTACTGCGCGGTCAACAGGTACGGTTACCCAGGGCTCCCATGGAGCGACTGAAATGTTTCTCTGTGGGAAACGGCCCTAACAAGAAAACGTTTCATGCAACAGAATTCCTGCCCTTGACTTGAACATCCACAAAGGTCTCAGCATGAATCAAGCCTGGACAGTGTCGGGGGTCCCCTGCAGCAGGCCGCGCTGGGACGCAGAGCCTCCCACTCACAGTGTCTGCAGAAGCCCCACTCGCGGTCCCTGTCGTAGTTTGCAGTTGTACTGCACCAAAGCTTCGCCCTTCCCTCCACGACACACTCCTCGTAGCTCTTCCCATTGAATATGAAGGGGAAGACACAGGGGACACCTTCGTCCGTTTCTGGAAAGAAGAAGAACATCTGAATAATCCAGATTACCTGTATGATGTCAGCGGTGCCTTGCCAGGCACCATCACCCAAGAACACACACGAAGGAGCCCGAGGAAGCTGCCCATCCTAAACCCAAGCGTGACAGCCAGGAGTCCCTACGAGAACTTAACAGGCAACTGGCACAACATGGTGGGATTCAAAGCATGAGCGTTCACACCCAGGAGGATGATAATGTCATGTTTCATATTCATTCCAAGCTTTCAGCATTTGTAGGATTTGGGAGCTTCATTCCTCAGTTTCTTCTTGCTGCTCAGTCTACGGATATAAAATTTATGCCATTGCAAATCTTTACCTGGAGGGCAAACATCACCATTCACGTAACTTAAAATGACGGCCTCGTCCTGGTGCCTGTAATCCAGCTTCATGGACGCCAGACGTCCAAACGACACCCCCTTGCTCCCCGAGAGCAGACACACACCGCCGTCCTTACAGCCTCCTTGGTCTGGCCCGCCGGCCGTGGTGCACACCCCCACGCTGTATGTGCGCAAATCTCGAGTCACCTGGACAGAAAAACGTCATGCGTGGCTGCGAGCAGAACGACAGCACCTGGATCTCCAGGTGGAGAGAGAACCGTCACTGCTGTTCAGGGCGCGGTGGGGAAAGTGTAGCTCTGCTGCGTCATCAGAACACACTCACCCTCCCTCTCTCCAGGCCTGAAGCCCTCCGGGAGCCTCCCGCCAGCCTGGGCCCAGCTTCCCTGGTCATCCTGCTGCCCCTAGAGGCCCAGGCAGCCCACTGCTGGCACCCACTGCCCTGCCTGTCCTCTCTAGCCAGGGCCCTGCAGCTCAGCCTACCTTCCTGAAGCCCACACTTCCTTGCCTGTGCAATGGGGTGTCGTGAGGACTGAGCACATCAGTGAGCAGACACCCCACGTGGACAGGCAGCCTTGCCCTCTTCACCTGCTCTGCCCCCGCAGGCTCACACTTGCTGCGCACCCGGCCCTCGAGCCCAAAACTCAGAGCTGCCATGCCCAGACAGGTGCTGGGATTGCGCAGCCTGGTCCAGATGCTGGCATGACCTGGCCACATCTAGATCCCCAGGCTCAGGGGTCAGGGGCCCTGGCCACCAATGATCATGACCTTGATGTGGCCAACAGTCCATAGAGATGTGCACAAGAGCTCCGGCATGACACCAAGTCACATGCCCAAATGCTTCTTGAGTCGGGGGCACCCCCTAGCTCCCTCCACCTATCACCTCTGTGGGCAGCAAACAGCTGCCTCTATCTTAAAGCCAGCCTGGAGACAGGAATTCACCATGGACTTAGCCAGCCACACTAGATGTGGCTCTGACGCTGTGGGTGTGTGTTACACACGTGTCCCCAAGCCGCCCTGCCTGCTCTCCTCTGATACGAAGGGTCCCCGTGTCCCATCATTGGGTCACTTGATCCTCACAAAGTCTGAAGCACAGAAACACCCCGACCTGTGAGATCCAAGGCCAAGGATCAGCTGTGCTTAGCCACACAGTCCAGAAACCTTCCCGATGTGCCGCTCCTGTGCACCCCACGTGAGAGCCACCACTCATGTGCTGCCAAGGCGGTCACACGCTCCGACGGCCACAGATGCCACGTCACCTGAAACACTCCAGGCAGCCTCGCGGTGGTGGCCACCGAGTCGTGGAGCACACCCACACGGCGAGGCACGGCCTTACCTTAAAGGTGCTCTTGGAAAGGCTGGACAGGTTGAAGCTGTAGAGCAGCTGCTCGTCCGTCAGGGCGCAGCCCTCGGTCCTCACTTCGTCAGGACAGACGATTGGCGTCTCCCACTCGAACACAAAGTCACACTCGCTGGTCCTTAACAGCTTTGGCGTTCCCTGTTGTGCAGAAGAGCACGGGCCTTAAAAATCCGGCAGTGTAGGGACAGCAGCTCCCTGCTGCACCCTGCGAGGACCCCCAGCCGGGGAGGGACACTCAACAGCAGCAGCTGGAGGACCCCGCGCTGTGCTGGGGCACAATGGGCACCTCTGACCCTGCTCCACACACCCTGGAACTCCCTGGCTACCTCCAGGTCGCCGTCCTTTCCTTAAACAGAAACAGACCCTGAGAGCTCTGTGCCATAGGCTGGAAGGAAGAAGCGGGAGGTCTGTAAATGAACAAAAGCTAAGTCTGTGAAATCAAGACCCTCTTTGCAAAGGAAGCAAGTGCTTTAATCACAACCAGGGTCTTCATGCCACTGTTTCTAGAAACTGGGGATATCTACAAAGGGGGCAAGATGCCACTGGCCAGATATTCCATAGGCCAAGTATCCCTGAATGTACTTGTGTCCCCTTCCTCTGCAACAGCAATGAGGCAGATGAAGAGCTGGTCAGGAATTTCACTTTCATTTGCTGTGAAAGGTTTTTTTCCTATGACACAAGTGGTAAAAGCACTTCTACTGAAGTTGAAAACCACAAGGGAGGAGAATCTCTTTAAAATCTTTCTGAAAACGGAACATACATTCAGCGTGAGACGCCTCGTTTCTAAAAACAAGTAAACACTGATCACTCTCAACACGCAGCTGCCCAGAATGAACCAAAATCGTTCCGGGTGGCCCGCTCTGTGCAGTGCCAGACCGAGCACGGCTCCTCGTTCTTCACCCGGCAGGGTGAGGGAACCACGGGTAGCTTGTTAAGAGGCGGGTCTGTGAGAGAACGGAAGAATCTCCTTTAAACAATGGAATGCTGTCGGAAACAGAAGCCCTTCTAAAGGGTACGTCCACGTGGCCTTATCCTGTGTGTCTGCAGAGGCACAGACAGACATATCTGCATAAAAACGCAGATGTACACACAAGGACGTGACAGGGTTGACTGAACACGGCTTCACCTGTCCTTGCTAACTAAGGATCGTCATCACACTCAAAGAGTCACGAACAGGGACATGTCCAAGGGCTCTGAGCCGCTTTGGGCCTCTACACGGAGCAGCCTACATGGCAGAGGTTTTGATTCTTTCCTCCTCTCTCTTAGTCACTGCACTTTCCTCATTGCCAGGTGGCTGCCGGGTCACTTCCTGCTACTGCTGACGGACCCAAGTCCGGGCTTTACAAACCTGCCACAGGCCAGAACATCAGAAAGTCATCTTCATCGGAACCATAAGACATAGCAGATCATAATCCACCACCTGAACTCCTTAGGGTCAGATGAGCCTTGTGATCCATCATCTTTAGGATTTTAAGAGGCAATTTGGGATATATTATTTATACTACATAATAGACACAAGCGTGTACCCCAGCTCCTAGAATCAAACACATCAGCATTTCTGCAGCAAGATGTATGATAATTCACATTAGGCAGGACAAATACCAGCCACAAACAGCCTCAGTTCATTCATGTCAAAGGATTCACAAGTTTCCAGAGCTTCAGAGACGTCAGAAGCATGGAGGGGGCTGTGGAGCAATGGGCTGTCCCTCCACGTGGCAGGCTGGGACCAGCTGTGCCACTGTCAAGCTGCCCTGAGTCACTGGGGAATGGGGGCTGTAACCTACCAACTTATCTCCTATTCAGATGGGGTCAAGAGAAAACGTATGCAAAAACTCTTCATGACAAAAACATACTCATTACAACGGATGCCGATATTATTAATATATACTTAACATGCACATAAAACAGAAGTCAATAACCTTCTTGTAAGTAAAAGTACTACTCTGTTGTAGCCATTTTGATTCCAGAGGACTTTTATTACTTGCTAACTTCTGAATTCTGAGCTATGTCCCGAATGATTATATCTGCCCATAAGTCTGATTTCCCAATAAGAATAAAATCAGTAATGTCATAGTAAAAACAAGAGTTATGACTCTTTTAATACAACTATGGTCAAAGCTGAATGTCAGTTCTATACTCAAGTGTTTTAAATTATAGCAAGCCTCAATGTGCTTTTAGCTCAGGGTGAGCCTACTCGGTCCTCAATTAAATGGTTTTAAATTACTCAGATGCACCGCTGACGTCCCCCGTCATCCAAGGCAGACTGAGGAGCTCCCTGGACTGAACTGCGCTTTCTGGTTGTCCGGCCTCGGCTCACTAACCTGCGTTCCGGCGTCTACTCTAGATGGCCGCGGGCGCGCACTTACCATGCTCACTCCTCTCCTGCAGTGAAACGCGATGAGGGAGGTGTAGTTGAAATGCTTGTCTGCCGAGCAGGGAGTGCTGCTTTCAAAATTCAAGTAAATTTCTTTCGCTACCGGATTGAGTATCGGAGGTCCTGCGACCCGGCCAATATCCTAAGCAAAGAACAAAGAGTATTTCGGGAAATTGTTTCCAAGGTTAGTGGAGTAAAAGCGAATACAGAATCATAAAAACCAGACCTCATCAGTTCTGAAAATGAGCAGCATCTAAAAATTTGAGTTAACACCAACTCAAGTAAGAGGTGTTAACATTGAGATGCTACAGAGGAACTTCCGTACGCTGGTGGTTATTAGTTTTGATCCTAAGGTTAGTTCTAAGTAAGGTAGATTTTATTTCTGTGCATAGTCAATTTTCAGGATTCTAGGCAATAAGAACATCTCTCTCCAGTCATATTGAGGGTGACAGAGTGAGACCCTGTCTCTTAAAAAAATAAGTAAAAAAAAAAGCTGCCCAGTCCTCCATCACCTGCCGGTGGAAGGCAGGAACCTGAGAAACGTCCTCCCACTGCCTGACGCTGCCCTGGGAACGTTCATTCACCTGGCACGGCAGTCCCTGCCAGGTGTGTCCTCAGGGATGGGGACAGATGTTCACTGTTGATTTTTACTGCTCATCACAGCACCTGACACATAGTGGCTGCTCAATAAATATTTTTCAGTGAATAAATGAATGAGGGAAAGGTGAATGGCCAGGAATGGTGTGTGTGATCAATGTGTACGTGTGTGCACGTGAAAGCGTGTGTGTTCACACATGTGCATCTTCCCCATGATTTTGCTCTCAGCTGCAACGCTTTGCACTCATCACTGTGGGACATGTTCAGGCCACATAACACAACACCCTCTCCAATTAAAGAACTTACTATAATTTTTAAAACCTCACCAAGGTTGGCTAAGCAGGAAAATACAGCAGATTGGACCTCCCAGAGAACAACTCACAATGGAGGACCCCAAACCCACACTGTCAGAGAGGATGCTACCAGAGGCTTCCTATGAAGGTCAGGTTTACCCAGGACTCCCAGTCACACAGCTGCAGCTTTGTTAAACGCACACTGCGGCTGGGCATGGTGGCTCACACCTGTAACCCCTGCACTTTGGAAGGCCGAGTCGGGAGGATCACTTGAGGCTGGGAGTTCAAGATCAGCCTGAGCAAGAGCGAGACCCCGTCTCTACAAAAACATAGAAAAAACATTAGCTGGGCATAGTGGTGCGAGCCTGTAGTCCCAGCTACTCAGGAGGCTGAGGTGGGAGGATTGCTCGAGCCCAGGAATTACAGGTTACAGTGAGCTATGACCAGACATTGCCCTCTAGCTTGAGCAACAGAGTAAGACCCTGTCTTTAAAAAATTAAAAAAAAAAAAGAAAGAAAGAAAAAGAAAAGAAAAAAACACCTCATACTGTGGCCATAGATACAAACACAGACAGCTTTCAAGATATATGTCAAGTACTGAAACACACCAAGGATTTACCAAAATATTAATAAAACTCATGGAGACGATTTTTAAAGATCCAAATATATATCAAAAAAATGCTAGCATGGCCGGGCGCAGTGGCTCACGCCTGTAATCCTAGCACTCTGGGAGGCCGAGGCAGGTGGATCGCTCAAGGTCAGGAGTTCGAGACCAGCCTGAGAAAGAGTGAGACCCCGTCTCTACTAAAAATAGAAAGAAATTATCTGGACAACTAAAAATATACATACAGAAAAAATTAGCCGGACACGGCGTATGCCTGAAGTCCCAGCTACTCGGGAGGCGGAGGCAGTAGGATCGCTTGAGCCCAGGAGTTTGAGGTTGCTGTGAGCTAGGCTGAAGCCATGGCCCTCTAGCCTGGGCAACAGAGTGAGACTCTGTCTAAAAAAAAAAAAAAAAAATGCTAGCATAAAGCAAAAGCTTTCAAAGCACAATATTTAGCTATCAGCAAGCCTGCTTTTGCCCTTAATTACAGCACGTTACCAAAGAAAATGCTTGCATTTCACGAGTGCTTTAATTGCACAAGACAAGCATTTCAGACAAAGAAACCAGGCCATGCCAATGTGTTTTCTCGCCACTTTACCTAAACACTTCTCTTGATTAGGTCAACCCTGAGACTCCTAACATGACACACAAAAAAAGTTCTATAATATGTGTTCACATTGTCTTACACAGCTCAAATACTCTCTGGCTACCATTATCCACAGCTACCGACAGTTCAACGCACAAACCCCCACCTTACTCTTCCCCTAGAGCACCCAGAACACACCCAGCCCTGGCTCATTTCTCCACTCTCTCTGAGTAACTCTCCCTCGAAAGCAAGCAACACAACAGGAAGGTTATCGCTAAACGTCTTGCAAAAATCGTCTCCATCCCTCATTTCCCACACTCACTATGGGGGGACCATCGACAGGGACTTTGCACACAGCGGCTCCAGCGGGACACGGCACCCCATGCATGGGGTTCAGCGGCTGGCAGATGTTGATGTAGAAATCGGGGCTGGTATCGGAAGCGTCATCCTTACTCTCGTCGTACGCTTCGTACCCGCCGGTGCGGTGGATGAGAGGGGACAAGTCAATGATAGAGCTTCCATTCCTCACGGAACATTCCGTCTGTTAAATAGGAAAGATTGCATTGGAGTCGCCCAAAAAATTTTCTTAATCACCATTAAGTCATATAAGAATTTAACAGGCTAACAACAAAAAAAAGCACAGAGAGTAGGTTAAAGTCTCAAAGTGCTGCATCACACAGCACCAGGCACTTCTGGTCAGCTTGATAACTGGGACAATCAGAGTGGACAAGGTCAGTTGGTGAACCCAGCACGGGGCCCGGGTGGAGCTGGGCGGGGACTTCTTGACTCACCGTCTGCTCGCAGGCCAGCGGCGTGTGCCAGGAGAAGAAGAGGGTGCACGTCTGCTTGTCCAGGGAGATGAGCATGGGCCTGTTGGCTGGCCCGGCCTCAGGCCTGCACACAAAGCTGATCACACTCTTGTAGCTCAGGCCGGATTTGGAGGGACAAGGGGACCCGTCCTCGTACACCAGCCGCAGGACCTGGTCCGCGTAGGTCAGCCTCTTGTTGGCCTTGCCAACGCTGATCCTGGTCTGACCAAAGCAGGCCCCTGCGCCACAGGGAAGAGTGGAGAGAAAAGAACACGGTCACAGACTTGGTGGCCTGTTTGCTGATGAGAACTTTCTACACACCCAGACTGTCAATTTCATGCTGTCACTCGTCGTTTCAAGTGTCCAATATGGCTTTGGCCAATGTTACGCATTTAATATTTCGTCACATATCCAGCCACACATCCCCCATGCTGGCTGATGGCCACCGAGACGAAGGTGTTTGATCTTGGCTCTGCTCGTCTCTTTTGCCATCAGCACGAGGTCACGATGGGGACAGCCCGGGGACGGGGGAGCCAGATGATACTTCAAGAGCTGAGGCACTCACCCACACCAGCAGGGCAGTTCTCATTTTCCCCACAGATGCTCATGTACACCAGCCCCTTCTCGCTGTAGGCGGCTGTGAATCCTGCTCTGCCGCTCAAGGAGCTCAGATCGAACAGGTGTCCTGTGAGATGGAAGTGGGGGGACACGGTGACCCCAGCAGGCTCACACTCGGACCCCACTAGTGTTAGGACTTCTGAATCTCACCACGACTCACGGCCCCCCTCACCGACACTGCTCCAACCAGCTAGTGTGCATCCCAAGACACCAGTGCCCAAATTCATGAGACGGCCCATCTTCTCCCCAAAAGATGGTGGCTCCCAGCACCCTCTCCTCTGGGGCCATAGCGCAGCAGCCCTAGGACTCCCCAGGCATCGACAGAACCCAACAGTGTTCTGTCCCCTCTAACTGCCCATGGGATGCCCCCTGCGCCTCTCTGGGTGCCCAGCACAGAGGACAGTGGAAGTGTCCTGGCCCGTCCAGAGAAAGGCCCAATGGACCACACACACACTACGGACGCTTCTGCCCAGGGTGCTGCTGTGCATGGCTCCTCGGTCCCTCACCTGTGCTGGGGTTGGTGACCTGGCAGTCATCGTGCACATTGCTTTTCACGGCACAGGCGGCGGCCGTGGGCCAGGAGAAGGTGTACTCACAGTCCTCCACCGCGCTGATGAACATGGGCCTGGAGTTCTACAAACAAGCACAGACAGGCCCCAAGGGGATCTCAAGTTTGACATTGTAACTCAGCTATACCACGGGGAAGCCGCTCTGCAGAACTCATGAGCACGTGGGGTTTTTGACTCAGTGTCTTCCGGGGACAAAGTGCAGATTAGGAAAGCAAAGGATCAGAACACGCTCCTGGGGTGCCACAGTGGGCTTAGCGCCCACAGGGAAGTGAAACCACCGAGAGCCAGAACCCACGGAGGGCCAGGAGGGCTCCTCGGGCTGAGACAAAAGACAGTGCAGGCGGGGGCGGGCGGGGGGGCCACCAGGAGACACGAGTGAGAAGACAAGGGGTGACATTCTGAAGACACGCGCGCTAATATCTGTTACACGGTCAAAACAAAAAGACCCGCCAAGCGCACTCCCTGTTAGTTCTGTGGATCCTCCCACTCCTCAGCCAAGGCTGTTCTGCTCGCGTCACCACAGGACTGGCGAGACTCGCTCGGCGGCACCCTCCTTCCCGGGTAACCCTGGGACAGCTCTGCACCCCACTTCCAAAAAGCCCTCCCGCAGTGCGCCATCCAGGCACCCTTCTGTGCTCAGCCACGAGCCTGCCTGCTCAGCCAGGAACCAGAGCCCGTGGGGCCTGGCCTCCAGCGCCCAGCGGCTCTCACATCTGGGCAGAACTTCTGCAAGTTCTTCCCAAGAAGAAACCTCACTGCCACTCCAGGCAAGAGAGCAGGACTTGGGCGCCTGGCGCTCCCCTTGTCCCAGCTCTCCCGCCGCTGCAGCCAATGGCTGGGGAGAGCAGGCAGCCAGCCTGAGCGGGCACCCAACGCAGCTACAGCCCTAATCACACCAGCACACGGGGCTCCCCTCAATCTCACAACACGGAAACCACTAACGCAGTCAGACCTGCTGAACCCACATCTCAACCGAGCAGGGGGAGACTTGGCCCAGTGGCTGTGCACCTGCCAGAAAAGACGCCTGCCCTTCCTAGCTCTTCTCTGGAATCCCCACCATAGCTGGCAAGACAGCACACCTCGGTATTACTGGGTGAACAATGTGGAGTGCCCGAGTAATTAACCAAGTTACGTGGCCAGGAAGTGGAGCCGCCACCTCTGACCTGGGTATGTCCAACCTTCTTGCTCTTCCCAAGCTGCCTCCGTGAAGACAGGGCACGCTGTCAGTTTCCTCTACAGCCTTTGGGGGATCTGAGTCCAATGCTAAAAAGAACCAACTAAATTTGAGAACAGAATTGCCAGGGGAAGTGTCTGAGGAGCCGGGGGGGCGTGTCCCCAGACTGCAGGCTGGGACGACGCTGGGATCTCACCCTCCGTTAAGCTGCGTCATGTCAACCTCTACAACTCGCATCCCCATGAGGACATGGTCTCCCTGACCGTCGGATTTGGGCCCGTCCCAAAGCTGCAGCAGGGGCTCCCCCTTACCACTCGGTTCTCACTGCAGGTGAATCGGATAGTGGTTGACTTTTTCCGAATCTGGTCTGGGCACGAGTCGCCGTCAACATACTTGAGGACGATCACGCCATCTGTCCACTGAGGCCCGTCCCTCACCCTGCCAAGGTTCATGGGCTTGGAGCCACCCAGCAGACACGCGGCCGCTTCGGGAGGGCACGGCTCTGCAACACATGAGGTATGAGTAAGAGTCACCTTCAGGGACCCACCAGTCTAGAACAGAACTTCATCCAGCAAGTCATGGCAGACGTGCTACAGAACTTCTAGCAGGCGCTCCAAAACAGCTGCTATTTCTTTCACACCAGTCAGACGACGATGACATCATGTCCGTTCTCATTCATTTCAATGCTGTTTTACCCCAGGTGGAATGGGGACGGGCATAGGGTGTGGTGGGGAATCCCAGATACAACAATCAAATTATTCCTGAACCCCACAGATGATGGAGCTGAATTCCCTGAGGGAGCCAATGGAACGTATTGAATGGCCCGCATTCACGTACTCTCTTTATTCAAGAAGTTACCAAGAACTTTGCCCACTTCCCAGTCCCTGAACCATCTGTGCCATCTGCCCCGGGGAAAGACGCAGTCCCACACCATGGGTGTGAACCACAGTGTCACACCCTGCCCAGCAAGACTCAGCAAGGGGAAGTGGGCCCACGGTCTCAACCCACACAGAGAACGAAAATGACACAAGAACTGGGTGGGTTGTATTAAATGCCACAAAAATGGGACATTTCATCTTCAGGACTCCAAGAGGCCATGGGTGGCACCAAGATCCCTGGGAACTGCCCTTGGTCCCAGATGCACAACTGGCTTCTGGTCTCAGCCCTGGCACTAAGGATTTGGGCATGCTCGTCCTGCGGCACGAAAGGGCTGCCCACATTGCCGTCGATAAAACAGCAGGCACGCACCGGCTCTCCTGCCCTGCTGAAGAGGATTACTCGCCACCACCTCCATTTCTATCAACCTCCACCTCCTCTGTTCCAGAACAGTTATGCTGTTCCCAGCAGAGTCCTGAGTGACGATCTATCTGCGCCACACCAGGGACCAGCAGTCAGGACCCTCAAATCACTGCTCCTCCTGCTGCTCCTTGGCCAAACCGCGGACGTGGTGCAGACAGTAGAACACCTCCCAACAACGCCCGACCCACTCGCCCATCCCCAGTAAGTCCATGACCAGCCATGCCCCCAGGGTCCCTCTCTCACCGGTGCCAGCCTGTGGGGACAGAGACTTGCAGACGTTGATGAGGTAGTGCTCCGTGGACCCCGTACTGGTGACGGCTTCCCAGTTGTCACTGTACCTCGACAGGGACGAGAGGTCAAAGGAGTTGCCAGCCGCGTCTCTGGAGGGAAGAGGACACCGCCGTCAGGCTCGGCTGTGCGCAGGTACACCGCGCACTCCTCCGGGAAGACCCAAGTCCTTCAGGCAGGTGTGCCTTTGGCATCATGAATCAGGTCTCGCCCAGGGACAGAACTCTGGACTCCTCTCTCTCTCACATCCAGAGTCAGCAACTCTTAAGACTCACTTTAGCAAATTAAGTCTTAACAAGAAACCGAATCTGAAGGTGTGTGCTGTCCGTGCCCCGGCCAGTGAGAAGCAGAGTTTGCCCGCGACAGCCGTGAGCAGGGAAGATGCTCGGCACAGACGGCACAGGCCACCCCAGTGCAGCCCACACAAGCCACCTGTTGTCTGGCCCTTACGCCACCCATGGTCACTGAGATAAAAATGGGCTGTGGTGACCATTCTCCTCAGGCTAAAGGTTCACTAACTATGCAAATCCCAAAAGTGACAGAACCCACCACGTGCCAGGCACAGCATTAACGGGGAGCAAGACACACACTCTGAGGTGACCTCTGAACAAACCCTGAAGGAAACCAAGGGCTGACCCTCCTGGCATCCAGCACTGGGCACCCTGGCAGAACAGCACAAGCAAAGGGCCTGCGGCACAGCAAGCCCGGTGTGTTCAAAGAAAAGCAAGGAGCCTGCATGGCTGGAGCGCAGTCAGTGTGAGGGTGCAAGACCGCAGGGGTGAGGTTAGAGATGGGCAGGGGTGACACAGGTAGGGCCTCTGCGTCACGGTATGAACATGAGCCTGTGGTTCCAAATGACATGGACGATCGTTGCACTGAAGTTTCAGCAAAAGAGTGACACGGCTGGGCTCGTATCTGAACAGGACTGTCCAATTACTGCGAGGGACCAGTCGAAGGTGGGCGAGGGCAGAGGCGCGAGACCTGGGGTGGCTGTGGGACGGCAGGAGCAGGAGGAAGGGAAGGGACGCCCGGAGGCGATGGAACAAGAAACAGAGCTCAGAGCACACGCGCTGATGCCCCAACGGTGTCCAGCAGGAGAAACGGAAGTGGAACCGAGGCAAGCAGGCAGGGCAGACGGGAGAGGAGGTTACAGCCTTCGCCTTCTACCACAGAGTCGGCAGGTGCCAGAGGCTGACGGTGGGGTGTGCGCACCACTCAGTTACAGAACGTTCCACAAAGAACCGCAAGAAGATAGGGTCAAAGGTGGAGGGGGGCCGAGGTGAGGGGTCGGGGTGGGAGAAATTCCTCCTCACACATTTTTGTACTCTCAATTAATTACAATAAACATGTATTAACTGCTAATGTAACCAATTACAAAAGCCTTCTTTGATTTAATTCCACTTTAAAAAATTCGGCATAAAAATATTTTTGGAAAAAAAGCTTTGCGTATAAAGGAAATCGAAACTTTACTGCTTGTCCATAAACATGAGAAAACTGAAGGCAGCAAGACGACAGCTAAGTGAACCAGGGCACCTGGTCAGGATAGTTCACGCCCACGGCAAACGGCGACCTTACTAAAACTATGACTTGAACTAAACATAAATTATTAAATGTAAGCACTTACATATGTTACTAACACTTAAATTATGATTTCACCTAAAAACAGATGACACACCAGGACAAAGGCTGGAAGGCAACACAGAAAGGACTGCGCTTCTCCCTAGGAAAGTACGTGGTGGCTAAGTGGTCATGCACAGGGTGGCTTCTCACACGTCAGAACTGTCACGTGTTCCTGCGAAATGCAGAACCGCAGAGCTACAAAACCAAATCTCCAGGGACGGGCACTGAGGTGCCTACCTGGTAAAGTTCCAAGAAAGAGTGTGTGGAAATTTCACACTCAAGGAAGAAGCCCCCACCCCATCCCAGGAGCAGCATGTCACGCCTGGCCCACGCTCCCCCACTCACACGTGTGAACCACACGTGCACGCAAGCTCCAGTGTTATGTTCCTGCCCCAGTCACTTCCCCGCCCACTTTACATCTTAATGCAAAATAATCGCGGTATCTCAAAGCCGTGAAGGATCTGGGAGCTAACCTAACCCAACTCCACACTTCAACATGAGGGAACTGAGGTGTAGGGAAACTGACTGACTAATCTAATCCCCTGGCCACTAATTATTAAACCAAAATCATATCAAGGCAGTCCGTCCAGAAAAGTTAACATACTCATCAACTTACTTGAATGAACACTCCGTCAGGTCGAAAGGGGGGCAGGCATACTGCGTCCGCCACTCGAACACGTAGGAACAATCTGAAGTCTCCTTTAGAAATACTGGCTAAAACATTAAGATGGAACATATGCATAAAAACAGGAATGCGAAATTTCAGTTAGCCTGTACTTCTGAGTTTTAAGGATGAAAACAGTCCGGAATAATTATGTTCATGAAAATCTATACAAACTGATGAAAGTTTCCACATGCTTTCCGTAAGTAATGTATTTTAAACTAAATTAACCAGGAGATGTCATGAGATCTGACGGCAGATTCACTGCACAAAGACGGCAGCGGCCCGAGGGGGGCGGAGACCCTGCTCAGGACGGTCGCACACGCTCACCTTCTGGGTGCTGCGGTCGCAGTAGAAAAAGATGGTCGTGGAGCGCTGATACACCTTATGGCACGTGTCCCCTCCGGTGTAGTTTATTTTTAACAATCCATTTTCATAAGTCAGCTTCTGAGTGAGGAGACCTATTCAAGAAGAAGCACATGAAACACGTTTGGTTCAGGGGGCCCCCAGGTTGCTGAGCTTATCGTAAGACGTGTCACGTCGCACACCCCGAAGAGCAGGGGACAAAGTACCCCCGGCCTCCTAGCACTGTACTACCTGCTCCTTGTCCATCCCATTGCAGGAAAAATAAAACCAGGCCTCCCCGACCAAGGCTGCAAAGTGACAACTAAGCAGGGCCACGATGACACGCCAAGCCTGAGCGGCTAAGAGAACGTCACTTCCTCTGCAGCACCCGAGGCTGCCCATGTCCTCACATCAGCAACCTCGACTCCATTTTAACAAGTTCCTAAACTTACTAAAATCTTGCCCCGCTGCCGAAATAGCATGAATGACCAATAGTCTGCCCTGGAACTTCTACAGCCAAACCCCCTAGGAATGCGTCCCCTCTGACTCAATTCTAGAAAGTACCATCTCAGCACACCAATTACTCGCTAGTTTTGTGTGTCTTAATGTTGTAATAAAAAAAAGAAATGGGATCTTAGAGTCAGTAACTGGTATGGCTAAGTAAAAATAAAATAAACACACTCCTAACAAAATTCTCCAGTACGTATTCTGCTTAAGAAAAGCAAGTGAAATCAGAAATATCATTAATGTTTTACCAGAATACTCATTCTTCCCACTCAAGAGAAATGTGATCTTCAGCACAGCATTTTATCATTTTAATTCCAATCTTTTGCAACAAAAGCTGAAGGAAAAACAATGGTACCTGCCACTCTCTGAAATCCTTGCAGTCCTGGCTTCTCCTGACACGAGGAGACCACCTTAGACCTGTCGCCGGTGAGGCAGACCCCCGAGGAGAGCTGCCCGCAGACCCGGAAGTAATAGTTGTACTCGCCGGCGCGCACCATGGTGTCGTTGAGGGCCAGGGGCTTCAGGTCGTACAGGTTGCCGTGCCTTGGGTCCCTCACCTCGCAGTTGTCTCCTTCAAGAACACAGAGTGGCAGGCGCTGGCAATCACACACATACTCCCACTTCCAGGCACAAAGATTTACGTTTTTTAATCAGGTAAGGACTATCTTCTTCAAATGGGCGTCACAAACCATTTCCATGTGATTTTATTTTGTTTATATATACTGAAACTTGTCTGGCAACCAGCTTTCTAGGAAAGCCCCAGTCCCAGGATAAAGATCCACTTCATCAAACAAAACAAAACCAAACCCCACATTAGTGTTTTCAAGTGGGAGAAGCCAAAAACACATCAATCCAGGTCCATGAGGAAAATGTTACTGGTAAAATTTGCAATGTGCTAGAACATAAAAAACTCTAGGATGAGCCCTTACCCACCCTCTAAAAGGTGTTTCACGATCCCGCCTGTGGCCATTATCACAGGGTTTCCTATCTAGGACATTGCTCAGAACATCTACAGCTCTCAACATTTGCAAAGACTCATACAGGGAACACCCAGGTCTCACCTTCCACTCTGACAACAGGACAGGCTTCCACGGTTCTCCAGACAAACACGTACTCGCAGTCGTCCAGGAGCTGGAACGTCGGTGAGCCCTGCAACATACACCGACAGCCTGCTTCCTTTCCCGTTCATTTTTTTAAAAAATTAATCAAATGATAGCCACAATTAATATGTAATCTTTAACATCCATGAGCAAAGTATACAGCATTACTTAAACATCTAAGACCTGGGGACTAATACATACTAGTCAAATCCCAGGGATGGCCAGAAATCCACAAAAAAAAACACAGGCAAGTTTTAAGCAGGATAGGAGATTCAGAGATTAAAGGGACATGGGAAATGGAATGGCCCGTAGACAAAACACGCGTTGTCGGTGTGAACACGCACTGATATCTGAGCACACTCGAACGTGATCCTGGTGGAGAAGCGCTGGGTCCCACACTTGTCACCGTTGACATACACGACAGTCAGGGATCCATTCGCCGCAACCTGAGGGCTGATCTGTACCACACCCAGGTTCCAGCTGTTGTCTCCTGATACTAAGCAAGACCCCACTGAGTTGCCTGCAAGAACAGGAGACGTGGTTTTGGGGTGAGGAATGGAAGGGAAGGCAGGGTGGCCTTGTGTCAAAAACAACATGAACACATGTGAATGAAGAGACCGGACAGAACTCACCGCGGCAGCCGGGGATGTAAGGCAGAGGATTGCAAACGCTCAAGTAGAAAGTCCTCTTTTTCCCATCGGCCGAGGTGTCAACGGCAGTCCATGGCTTCCTGACCGAGCTCAGGCCACTCAGGTCATACTCGTTTCCAGCCGAGTCTGGAACACAACAGAAACCTGCTGGAAAACTCTGTTTTCTCATTAGCCTGCGGGACCACCTCTCGCCCTGAGTAAGGACTGCTGGGCCGTGAGCCTGACATTCCTCCCTATGAGAGAGAAGGACCCCGCAGGAGGCAGAGAGGCTTTGCCTACACACCCCCTCGGCCCTCAAAACTGCCGTTCACGGCCAGGCGTAGTGTGCACACGCAGTCCCAGCTACTCGAGAGGCTGAGGCAGCAGGATCACTTGAAGCCCAGGAGTTCGAGCCCAGCCTGGGCAACACGGCAAGATCCCATCTCTTAAAAAACAAACAAAAACCTGCCCTTCACAAGAAGCCCCACTGCCATGGAGGTGGCAGGGCCGACCCACAGAGGTCAGGCACCCTGGGGACACCATTCAGCTTCCAGGGCATGGCTTATGCTGTTCTAATGCCTATTTCTTTCTTTCCTCCTCAAATAAGCAGCTCTGCCAATGTGCATTTAATTTTTTTTCCTTTGAGTTTTCTTCTGTGTTCTTAAGCAGCATCTGATCCAAATCATAGCTTAAAACTACTGATTGTCCAGATTCTCTTCAAAAAAAACACTACAACTCTAGGCATCATCCAAAGAAATATGTAACACCAACGTCATGCTGTCTCTAAAACAAAACATACACACACACACATACACGCATGCACACATACATACAGACACGCCTTCATGGACATTCACACTCGCTTTTGACCAGCCCACTAGTTCTTAGACCTCTCGGCCTACCGGTGACTTGGCAATCCACGGGGGAAGGAACACAGGCCAGTGCAGTTTCAAACTCAAAGAAAGTGTCTCGGATCCCTCGTCCAGAGTCGATGTCTTGATGCAGGAACTTCGGGTTTCCTGGGTAAACGTCATCATTGCAAATAAAGCGGATGATAAAAGCATCCGAGGTGCCTGTGGAGTAAGAAGGCCCAATTTTAAGCAATAGAACAGTATTCTGGACGCAGCCCAGTAACACAGTGTGGCACCAGGATGACACCACCGCAGGCACAAGCTTCACAGCCATTCGCCGACTCAATGGCATCACGGTGTCGGGTCTGTGTCAAGGGACTTGGATTGAATGCAGCAGCCACATTTGTTGCAACAGTGACCTATGTCAGGATGGGTTTATACCATGAGCTTAATGTCTTGCGTTCTCGCTCTTCTAGAAAATATTCAAATTCCACGTCAGTTTATCAATCCAGACATTAGAAAACAATGTAACTCTGACTTATTGGTTAACTCCACAAATGCGAAGCCCCTCCTCCCTACGGGAGTGAAAGAAAGGAGGAAAACCCCTGCCCCGGGATGTGCCGGTTACAGGGCTACAAGCACGAGGGCTCAGGAGCGGTGGGCAGGCTCTTGTCGTTCCGGAAACAGGGAGGCAGCAGGACCCAGCGGGAAGAGCAGGGGTGCCCACGTCAGAGAGCTGTCACAGGCGTCCCACAGCCACCGTGAGAGCGCTGGCTTGTCCTCTAGGTGTGACATGGAGCCACCAGAAGGCTCTGAGCTGAGAAGTGACATGATCCAATGTTTTAAAAATATCAGTGACTGCTGTGTTGAATACAGACTACAGTAGTCCCTCTTTACCTGTGCGGGACAGAGTCCAGGACCCCCAGTGGGTGCCTAAAATCGTAAACCCTATATACACTATGTTTCTTTAAATACATACGTATCTGTGATTAAGTTTAATTTATAAATTAAGCACAGTGAGAAGTTAACAATAACCAATAATAGAAAAATTTTAACAATACATTGTAATACAATGTGAACGTGGTCTCTCTGTCTCTCAAAATATCTTTTCAGACCATGTTTGGCTTCAGAAAGCGAAACCACAGATAACAGGGGACTCCTGTGTTCAGTGAGGGCAAAAGCAGGAAGACCAACGAGGAGGCTCCTGAGCAGGGTGGGCGGCACAGGCCACAGCGGGGCAGAACTGACACCATACACTCAGGAAGGGGGACGGTCCGTCAGGCACAGAACCGCCATGGCCCCCATTAGCTGCAAAAACAACATGGCTGTGAACTCACCTTTGGTGGCAGAAAGAGGCCCTTTGTAGGTGAGAGTTATGAAGCCCTCTGTGGACAACTGGAGGCTTTTCTCGAATCCTACTGGCCTTTCCGGCCTCAGGTCCTTTAGGGATTCTGTCTGGGTATTCGCCTCACAGCCAGAAGCAGGTTTCCCATCGACAGTCCCGCACACTGCCATCGTGCCGCAGACATTTAACTGCAGGCCAGACAGCGAGAAGCACACAAACGAACTTAGGCTGTGTGACTTACCATAGACAAAACCCCTAGTGACTCAAAATCCCACTAGGTTACCATTTATTAGTCAACTTACCAACCTTCCCACATGTGGGCAGCTCAGTCCCAAAGTTAGTACATACAGTAAAAATCAAAGTATGAATAGCAATACCCATAAGTTGCCCCTAAGGTTCAGTGTACATCATTTTATTTATACAGCCCTGTGTCTACAAATGCATAAAATAATGTACCATATATAATAGTGGGAATATATATGAGCCATAATTTTACAATATTTTTAATTAGAGAAAATACACATAACTAAAGTCATGTTAATTAGAAGTAAATATAAAATAATGCTCTTATATTTCTTAAAGATGTTGATATTCTACTAAAAAGCAGTTAAGTTTGCTGTAGTTGTGAAAATGAAGTAGAATAGGCTCCTTGGTATGAAGATACAGAAAGGACAAACTTCTATCTGTTCAGTGTCGATGGACACCGAATACAGAGTCTACACACAGAAAGTGTTTTTCTTAAAGACCAAAGTTTCCCACTTAAGAAACGGCCAACGAGGACTAGATCCCACCAAGCGCTCTTGCCGCTGCATGGGCTTTGCTGAGGGTCCCTGATCACGGAAATCAAAGGCAGATTCTCCCTTTCCTCCATTCGAGATCTTCCCTGCACATTAACCGCAGAGCTGAGAGGCGCCCTGGGCTCTGCCCTGCCCGGCATCTACACCCTGCTGCAATCGGGGTGTTCAGCGCGCTTAGACAAGTCCCACCTGGCAGCTCCAGCATGGGGAGGTCGAGTCCAGCAGGACGGGGCGGGGGGAGTCTGGGGGCTCTGCCTGGAATGCCAAAGCAACGCACTGGCCGGTTCCCCACTCCTGGGACCTTAGACCCCTTCCCATCAAATCTGTTTCTACTTTTGTTAGCCTGAGTCGGTCTGTGTTGTCTACAACATGCCACCTCCTAACTGTTCTGCCAGTGGACAAGGCAGAGCCTCCCTGACCTGTTTTAGCATGCTCTCTGTAGGGTTCATGGTCATCTCTCCTATCATGTTCTCTACAGGGTTCAGGGAGGTTTCTGCCTGCCTCTCATGACCTGTTATGCACCTGTCATATACATCTGTTATACAGCAACCTACTGCTGTTATCGAACACATTATGAAACAGAAAAATCCCTGTAAAAAGATGCTGGAGGGCTGTGGGGAAGGGGACAGAGCTGAAGTGCTGTGAAGGGACAGGTCCTGCTCTGGGGTTCTCCTGGCTGTGGGGGGACAAGCTGTATGTTCCTTCACATGAGGCATTTTACCTACAGAGTTCTCTTCTGCATCAAATTTTTATAAGACTTTCTCCTCCCAGCTTCCTGTTTTCTAAGCTCTTACTCCAATGTGGATTTTGTTACAAGCATTTCAACAAATCAAAATCAAGATTTTTAAAAAGCTTTCTCTTTCTAGCGGTGCTTCGTTTATAACAGAATGGCATTAATTTGGAGGTTTTTCTATCTCAACGGCTCCAGACATACCGCCAGAGCTGTTTATGAAAGAAGCGCTGTCAGAAGATTCTAGAACACAGCCATCCAGCTTGTTTCCCTTTTACAGGGTAATATAATTACTAATTTCTCTTGACTAGAGGTTCTCAAGCCTCAGTGAGCATCAGAACCACCTAGAGTGCTTGTTGAACAAGAGCTTCTGATGTGTGAGGTCCGGGGTGGGGCCCGAGAACCTGTATTTCTAACAAGTTCCCAGGTGACACTGATACTGCTGCTCTGGGGACAGCTGCTCTACACACAGCAACAGATCAGCAATAACTTACTATTCAACGAGTAACAGCCCTCATGTCGAAACGGTACCAGGACGGTGGTGATGGTTTATATCATTTCCCCCTTAATCTGGGTTTCTCTCCTTCCACGTGAGAGCTGCTGTCACGGTGCTCTGGCAATTCCTGAGGACACACCTGCCTCCCCTCCCCTAGTCACCAGCTGCAGGTGACTTTACTGCTCTCGCTCTTCCTGTTTCAAAGCAAACTGGAAATTCATTGTATCACTCTTACCACAAAAGTCTTCCCAATGCCTGAGACCACATATCCTTGTGAACTGTTTAGTGGGTTCAGATTAAACACAAATCCAGTGTTGGGGTCCCTTATAGAGCAAGCCTGCAGGAAACAAAAGGGGGAAAAAGAGACACATTCAAAGCAATTCCTTAGGAACACGGCAATTACAAAGCACCTCCAGAACCCACATGTATGTACTTCACAAAACAGTGTTTCCCCGTTTACTGTAAAAACTCCTATCGGAAATAGCCTCTTCAAACACAGCATCTCAAGTATACCAAGTGTGATACCTGACTCAGATATTAAATTTACCGAATTTTCCTCACCTCATAAGGCCTCAGATTTAAGGGGAAAGTGAGACCCCTAATTAATTTTTTAAAGAAAACAAACATCTTTAAGAAATCTCATTTTCTATCTCAGTTATTCACTTAAATTACCCACGTAATGATGGGTAACAAAGTATGATCAGGTAACTCTCAAATGATTCCTTCTCCTCTTCTCATTGTACTTAATTCTGCCCTGGGCCTCCCACATCCACTGAATGCAGGGAGTGGGGCAGTGGCCACAGCCCAGAAGCAGTGTCCACAGCAAGGGCCGGGCGTCCCGCCATCCTGCCATTACCGGGCACTTGTAAGGCCAGGACCCTGGGTTGGGTCACTCCTGCACATGAGCCATGCTCTCTGCTGCCAAAGAGCTTGCAGCCTAGCACGAGGGAGACGGGGAAACACATTGCACCATAAGGAAATACACCAGGTACTGTGAAAGCAACTTGCCACTGCGGGGAGGTCAGAGAGAGCATCACAGAGCAGTGTGGGGCCACGCTCTGCGGGGGCATCCAAGGGGGAGGGAGCGGACTCAGGCCGCGAGGAGGAACTAGGGCTGCAGTGGGCACCCGGTGGAGTAGAGGAGACACTGGGAAACGTGCCGGGATCAGAGCACCGAGAGCCTGGGGCGGCACAGTAACACCTACGGGCTCTACGCTCTAGGCAGGACCATGAGAAAACACACAGGCCTCACCCTGTAGACAGGATCCCATTTAAACCCACGGCCTTACCTCTAGGTGATGGGCACTGAAACGGTCTAGGTGTGGAGTACCCCATCAACTACTCAGACCCTGTGGTGCCACAGAACCCCCAGAGTCCACCAGATGCCACTGCCACAAAGAAGGGATGTGGTATGGAGAAAAAAGGAATCCACAGTGAGGAGAGGGGTGGGGGTGTAAAAGTGAGGGGCCTGGTTCTTATCCCAGAATCTACCTGGGAGTGGGGGCTGCGGCAGGAATGCAGGATGACACCTAGTCACCTGCTCTCAACATAGAGGGGACAGTGACGCAGTAACTGAGTCAGAAAGCAGGGGCAGGGCTCAGCTCAGGGCTGCGACACCTGGGTGGAGAGGCCAGGTGAGAACACACGAACCTGCTCAGTATCTGTCGTCGTCTGAACAGGACAGGCGGCCTCCGTATTCCACAGGAAACTGACCACACACTCCCAGTTGAGAGAAAAGATGGGATGGCTGTTCTGTAAGGTCAAATCCAGGATAAGAGTCAATATAGTAACACGGAACTTGATCTAACAAGAAGAATGCTGGTCTGGTAGATAAAAACAGCTAAAATCTACTGAATGTTTACTATGGGTCCATCAATAAGCTGGGCACTTAATGTGCACTAACTAATTATCACCTAATGTTCTCATCATCCCTGCAGAGGAGATATATCTCTCATGCTCGGATGCTAAGAAATGTAGAGATCGTGCCAGCAGTGAATGGTAGTCTTGGGACCCAAACCCAGGTCTGAGGTCAAGTCCACGCTGTTGAGAAACACTCCACACCAAAAGTCACATGCAAGAAGCCAGATGCAAAAGGCTATAGCATGTTTGATTTCACTGACGTCGGCTAAGAATTAGGCAAATCTGACTGTGACGTCAGAGGTCGGGAGAGGTGCTGAGAAGTGACAAGAGGGCACAGGAGGACATCTGGGTGGTGCTCATGTTCTCTTCCTTGACGGGGGTTCTGGTTGTACAGCTGTGCTCAATTTGCGAAAACTCACCCAGCTGTTGTTAAGTTGTAATTTGTACATCCTTCTGTGTATATCCTTCAATCACAAGTTTGCCCAAACATGCCACACCCGCTTTCTGCACGAGCACCACACCCACGATGGTGACGGCAGCTCACACAGTAGAGTGTTCACCACGCACCAGGTGCTGCGCTAGGAGCTGGCGTTTCTCAGCCGAGCATCACAGGGATCCACCAACCAGGTCCCACAGGCACCCACAACTACAGATGACAAAGCAGGCACAGAGAAGTTGAGACCCCTGCGGGGCCACAGGCTAAGGAATAATGATCGTCCAACCTGAGCCCACGCCCTTCCCACCAAGGGCTCTCTCAGCTGAAGGCCCCAGACCTCCCAGCTTCAACGCTTCCCAGTGAAATGAACACGCACCCGCTCCTTCCACCAGAGAGCGTGCTTGTGCCCAGTGACTGAGCTTCAACCTGTGAGAGTTCTGAGACCTGCAAACTCTGAGCATGTGCCTCTTTACTCACTGGGTGAGTGTATTTCCTGGATCCACACTGTGCACCAGGCCCCACAGAAGTTCTCAGGGATACAGTGAAAATGTGAAATTACTCTGAAAACTAACGTATCACAGAAAAGCTAAAAAAGCTAAAGGTCTAAGAACTTTCTGGAAGTACTCAGTATCTCAGTGGCAACAAACACCCAGAGAGGCAGGAGGCTGTCTACAGGCAGGGGTCCCGGGATGTGCCCAGGAGGCAGAGATGGCCAGGGTGAACCGGGTGACCTGGGCACACACCCGTGGAATCAAAGACCCCGAGATTCCTTCCCGAGACTGAGAGGAAAACAGGCAGCCCGGGCTCTGATGAAGCACAGGCCATGCCCAGCCGGCTTGTCATCCACTCCCTTACCAGAATGAAATAAAAATAAAACCCTCAGCCCCCCAGTCGACTGAACAGACCCCCTCTAGGCCAAGGGGACCCCAGAGAAACCTTAAAACCGAGTTCCTGGCCCCGACAGGACGGGAGGTCACACACCTGGTGACCTGCATCAGCCTCTCTTCCCTGAGGGCGGACCAGACATGCTCCACCGCTGAGTCCAACCACCTCATGACTCCCCGACCTTTCAAGGGTTTTTTTGGTTTTTTGTTTTGTTTTGTTTTGTTTTTAAATATACTGGACTTAAAGGCAGACCTTTTGCAGTTGTGACAAGTGGCAAGCATTCCTTCCCAGTAAGAGCCCGCCAGCCATGGAGGCGCTCTGGCCAGTCCACCAAGGCTGCGCACAGAGGGCCGTCATGTCCTCTGCGTCACTTTTCGTGTCAGAGGGCCAAAAACTCTGCCTGCGGATCATGCCAACACCACCCTTTTTTGAACACGGGACCATGAAGCGGCATGAAGCTCAGCTGCACACGTGCATGTTTCTCCTTTCATAAATATTCATGACTCCTCCTGTAGCCTGTTAAATACTACCTTCGGCCACAGCACTCAGCATAAATTCCTGTCCCTTTACCCCTCCCTCGAAGGGTTTGCTCTTGGCTTCTGCCTGAGGCTACAACCCGAGAGAAATCAAGCTCCCCTCTCCAAACGTATGAACCTCGTGATTCTCCAGTGGACAAGAGAGCTCTTTTCTGAGCTCTGAAGAAAGCATCTCTTAGATAAAATAGTATGCGAGCAAATGACAAACAGAGCCCGGGGGCTGCAGGCTGCTGGCATGGGAGCGACTCAGCCGCTCACTCGAGCCACCCTGGAGGAGGCTGTGACCAGCCCTCCGCAAGTGCACCGTGAAGGATTTAGCTGCTGAGGAGCACGACTTCCGGTACCTCCGCTCTGGACTCACCTGACCATCTGCTAATTTCCCAAAGACACGGGACCCTGGTATAAACCAAAACTCCAGATGATAAACCAATTGGTTTTGAGACAATAAAAAAAGTTCTGGAAAGGGATACTGGTGATGGATGCACAACACTATAAACGTGCTTAATTTATTTAAGCCAAAAGTGGTCAAAATGGTCAACTTTACGTGACACATATTTTACCACAATTTAAAATGAGAAGCAATTGAGACTGTAAAGAATGAGCCCCAAGTATTTGTCTGTAGTCTTCTCCGCTGTTCACCCCTGGCTAAGGAACTGAGAGCCAACAGCAACCCCAATCACTGCCTCTACTTCTCAGCCTGTTTCTTATTCCTATCTTATTCTATATTTCATACACATCCTTCCTTGTCCACCAGTGGCCAGAGCTACACAAAGCCTCAGCTTCCTCATCTATGGACTCTGGGGCTTGGACCGTTGGGGCTCAGAAAGTGATACTCCAAACACTGGCGCTTTGCCAGGCGGAGAGGCCTTAGAAGCTGCCTCGAGGTCCTTTTGACCCTGCCCCGTTCCTTCCCCAGCCCCGAGCTCCCTCTGGAATTTCCTCATCTGACCAAGAAAGCTTCTTTGCGAAAGAAACGTAATTACCTTCCGTCCCCTTCCTGAAACCTCATTTTATTAGGAGATTTTTTATTACTGCTTCAATCTCGCTGTTTGTTATCGGTCTGTTTAGGATTTCTCTCTTCCTGACTCGGGCTCGGGAGGTTGTGTGTTTCCAGGAATTTATCCATTTCCTCTACATTTTCTAGTTGCATGTGTAGAGATTTTTATAGTTTTCATGGATTATATTTTGTATTTCAGTGGTATCAGTTGTAATGTATCCTTTTCTCCTATTAATCTGCTTTTTGTCAGTTGGTTTTCAAGGAACCTTCAGAGGGCAAAGCGGAAGTTTTCCCTTGGTCCCTGCAGGACCAAACCGTCTCTAAGACCCTGTTCTACTGCCGTGATCCTCAGATCATCAACTCAGAGAACTAAGAGAAGACGTACTCTTCACAATGAAAAGAAAAAATCCACATCTACGGAGCACCCAACAGTGTACCGCACGCCGGAGGCTCAAACTCCACAGTGGAAGATGAGGCTTATACCTCAGAAATCACAGCCGCAGAAGTACCACGAATGTGCTCCGTGCCTACTCACATTTAGAGCACACGCTGACCGTAAGCAGAATTAAGACCAACACCGCTCCTCCACCCACCCCAGGACACACTCACTGCTGCTACGACACACATCAGGAGGTGCCCAATCAAAAAAGAACCCAAAGCGACGGAGGTCATGGGCCGGGAGCAGCGCCCTACCAGGCTGCCGCGGGAACAGACGAG
Source organism: Propithecus coquereli (assembly GCF_000956105.1). Taxonomy (NCBI): domain Eukaryota; kingdom Metazoa; phylum Chordata; class Mammalia; order Primates; family Indriidae; genus Propithecus; species Propithecus coquereli. The sequence continues at coordinate 8,037,461 of NW_012148063.1, read as the reverse complement.
GTGGATCCTCGTGGTGTAGGTGGTCAGTCTGCCGTCGCTGGTGGTACAGGCGGAGCCATTCACGTACTCCAGGAGGAGGCTGCCACTGTCCTCGATCACAGGGCCTGTCCTTGCCATCCCCAGGTTACTGATGGAGACTGCTTCTGCAAAGGAATCCTGCAACAAAACTGGTTAGTCTCTTCCCTCTGAAGAGAAAACAACTGACCTTTCCATTACTAATAGTCAATACGTCATTCATGGTAGTTACATTCTATAAAGTTGCAGCAAACAGTAAATTATCAAATACTGAACAATTGCTCCTAGGGGAATCATGTAACATACATACACACACAGCTCATGTAGGTTATCATCCTGAATCCTAAAAACAACTCGTGCTGACAGATTCTATTTCCTTTATTTTACGGAAGGGAAAAAAAGGTTCAGAAGTGTTAAATGACTCACCTGAGGCTGCCCCACTAACTGGTGCCAGCGCAGACATTCAGGCCCTGTCCCACTGGCCCCAGAGGCAGAGCTCCGCCCTGCACTGCCCTGCCCCACCCTCTCCTTCCTCTGGCCACCTTGGTGTGAGGCCGAAACAAGAGGGCAGAGCATGGCCTTGTTCAGCCTCAACTAGGAACGTGTATGTCAGGCCGCTACGCACATCCAAGAATGACTAAGAGGTGCTCTGTGTACTGATTTTGGGGTTATAAATGTTAGCAAGTAGGCACATTCACAGATATAGATTTTCTGCACGTAACAAGGACGGGCTGTACTTTGGAGGTCATTGCTCTAATTAAGAACACACACTTGCGCACAGGCACGCACAACCGGAAGCTCAATTCTTAACCACCAGAGCCATCTCACCACTTCCTTTAAAAAGCCTCCAAGCTGCCATTAATATATGCCAGGAAAAGTACATTTCTGACATGCTATTTTTACAGAAGCCAACTTCCAGAGCACAGAGACATCTTTCTTTTAAGATCTACCGTGTACAACAACCACGAGGCAACGGGCAAGGTCCTAGCGGTGACTGCCTCAATCCGGTGAGGAAGCACAGCTCAGCAGCTCGGGTGGGACCATCCACGGCAATTCGCCCAAACCAGTTTTTTCCCCCTAATTAATCCAAAAGCAAGAGCTTTTGGAAGCAAAATCTCTTTTTCACAGATGTCTGCTGAAGCCCTCAAAGACACTTTTGGATTCAGGCTAGAGACAGCCATGAAGCACTTCTTTGCTCTTTAAATGATCAAAGATCCCCCAAACCACAGCATTTTCTGTTTCTTAAGTTTTAAATCTGAACCACGATTCGAATATGACACATATCTGCTCGGGAGGCAGCCTAGCTTACAGGGGGCCCCGTTCCTACTCAGAGTGCCTCGCCGGAGCAGCCAGGCCTGCTTTGGTCTGGGCGTCCCAGAATGCCCACCTCCACCCACTAAGCCGGGCACTTAGGAGGGAAAATGAGACCAGCAAGGAAGACAGACTCACCTGATCCTTTTCATATTTCATCTGGCACGCCGCTGCGTACCGGTCACAGCCCGGCACCGGATTCAGAGGCCGACACACGTTTATATAGTACTTCCTCCAGGTGACATGTTCCCCCGAGGTGTCCATGGCATACCAGTTTCCTCCATGACCGCCTTCAGATTTTGCTAGCCTAAAATTTCAAAGGAAAATGTACACTTTTAAGAGCTTACACATTTCAGTCTGAAAATGTATTTCGAAGTAGTTAGAGAAATGAAGGTATCAGAAGAAACATGCTCTATCCATCAAACTACAGAGTCTGGTTCATCTGACTCAAGACACCGTGATCACACTTGACCTTCACTACACTCAGCATGCAGCGGCCCTAAACCCGTCCCCCACGCCTTCTGAACTGACAGCCACTGGTTTAAACGACAAAGCTAAAGACTAAGGCTTTCCTGTGGCGAAGACCGGTTGATGCAACCAGACTATATTAGAATTCGTTCTGCTTAAGCGCCCAACTTGGCCCTGCACCGCCATCACCAGTCCCACCTACGCCCTAACGTGCACTGGACCGGGGACCGGAGCAGCTGCCCCTGCCTCACCTGGAGAGGTCGTACTGCTCCAGCGTAGAGGGGTCGGTCACCACACACTCCAGGGGCTCCTCCGGGCAGGCGTGACTGGTGTACCACCGGAAGTTGTAGGTGGAGTTATCCTCTTCCTAATTGTGTGACAGGAGAGAACTGAGGGGGCACAACTGGAAACAGATGTGCTACACAAAGCCAGCATTCAAAACGTGACAAGGGCATTGCTTTAAACGAAAACCATGCGACAGAACGCTTACTTTGCCCATCTCCTTTCATCTTACTGAAAAGAAGACTGCCTAGTAATCAATTAAGATGGACATTTGGCCTCTGTTAAGTGGGGATAAAGGATGGTTTTTGATGCTTTTGCATGTTTTGTACCCAAAACTGACAGGTTTGTGGGCTATCACTGAGGTGTACAGCCCACTAAATAAACAGCTTAAAAAATAAACACTGACTCTGTACCCTGGCGAATCTAAAAGGACTAATTACAGTGATGATTTGGCCAGGAACCCAGACTAATAATAGCTCTGCCTCTAAATGAACGGTCCACAAGAGGCTTGCCTATCCCCAGGGACTGCTACGTGGAACCATTCCTACCTGATACTCAGGGAAGCCTACTCCGGCGTCTCGATCGCAGAGAAAAGTGATCAGGGTAGATCGTGGTGTGTGCCTTTCGTTATTGTAGGGCGTCCCATCCTTGTAGTTCAGCTGGATCATCCCATCGTAATACGAGAGTTTAGCATTGCTCAGTCCCAAGTTCCAAGTCTTCTTATCACTACAACAAACATGAATTTCTCTCACAAAGCCCGGGTGAGCGGGAGCGTCCCGAGGCTGGTGGGCGGCATGCGGGGCCGCCAGGGCCGGGCAGGGGTGCAGACCACAGGAGCCCTGCTCTCTGAGTGCAGGGGAGGAGTGCCGCCCGCCCCAACAGGACCCAAATCTGCTCTCGGAGAGGTCTATGCACCTAGCAGCTGAGAAGCGCAAGACACACAGAAGGAAGGTGTTAGTAAATCCACGCTTCTTTCCCAAGGATGGGGCTTGCCCCTTTGCTGGGAAATTAAAGTTCTAGCAGCTTTTAGGCCAGGCTTTATCAGCATTTAAATGCTTATCGTAAAGCAGTGGCATTAGAAGAGAACACACCTATTCCTGAATAAAATACCTGTTAACACAAAATCCCTAAGGATAAACCCGTAACTGAAAAGCTACTTGCCTTCTGGCCACCTGACAGGCCCCCGAGCCTGGCTGACAGGAGCCCGCGGACACTGCGCCACAGACGTTTATGTAAAAGTCATACTTCCTTGTCTCAACTTTATAGGCACCGTTTTTCTTTGTGAGGGGTGACAAATCAAAAGAAAACCCTAAGTGAGAATAAAAACAATAAAAGTAGGTAAGGTCAGTCAGAACATGGTCAACTGGGCAACCTCACCCCACGGTCTCAAAGAGCAATTCTTCCCGCTGGCAGGAAGACGCTTAGCAGGCAGGAAAGACACTTTCCCCTTTCCGGCCACCAGAGCCACATCTCCAATGTCTCCCTTGGAGGCGGATCCAACAGTGTCAGTCCCTGTTACTGCCTTAGCCTAAAACCCTATGCAAGACCCTTAATTGCTAGTCTAATAAACAACCAACCTGCATGTTCCAAGTAGGATGACCACAATATAATGGCCTTCCTGTAAAGTCTCTCTAAGGTGGGTTTCTTGGCTAGAATTCATGCGACAAGCCTTTTCAAACATGAGTTATTCCCTTGTGTTCTTAAGGTTTTGCATTCAGCAAACCTACTTCAACAATGATCAAGATAGCATTTTCAGTATCTCAAATAAGCCCCAAGCATCAGACTTTCAGAATTTTGGTCAAACAGCATTAATAAAATTCTTATGTTTGTTATCTCGAAAAACACTCACAGAAAATGTTTAGAAAAACACTACGTGGTTGCAAGCCACCCTGAACTACGGAGGTGCTGCCCAGACACGCACCTGCCTGGGCGTCGAAGACCGTGCAGTTTTCTCCTTCCGTCTTAGACAGCACGCAGGCAGCAGCCGTGTGCCACTCGAACTCGTAGAAGCAGCCACTGTCCCCCGACGTTCTGAACACTGGAGCACTTTCTAGATCACCTGTCCATGGGGGAAAGGAGCCACTACTCCATTAGTTCCTAAAGACCTCATTTCATTCTTACTCTCTTAAAAACAGACTTGGAAGTGGCAGCGGGAAATGAAGTACAACACACCAAGGGTCAACAATGGTCCTACGAATACCGGATGGTTCCACTGGTCCATGGAGACAGACAGTGGAATGGTGCATCAGGGGCTTGGTGGGGGGGCAGCGAGGAGTTAGTGTTTAAGGGGGGCTGAGTTTCAGTTTGGGAAGATGAAAAAGTTCTGCAGATGGATGGTGGCGGTGGGCGCACAGCAACGTGAATGAAAGCCCTTAACACCACTGAACTAGTGGCATTAAAAACAGTTCTAATGGTAAATTTTATGTGTATTTTATCACTGTTTTTTAAAATAGTAAATTTTATTTTATGTATATTTTACCATGATTAAAAAAGCAAAAAACGCATGTTCCTAAGCCTTTGACCTTCTCCACAGCTGGGAACTTACCCAAAGGAAACATTGCAACAAGATGTAGAGAGAGGATATGTAATCACACAATACCAACACTGGAAACATGTTATTAATACAATAGGGAAAACATTTAAAAATAGTAAAACCACACCACATCAACAAGGAAGTCTCTAAAAATTATAAATAGAACTGTGAAGCATAGAAGAGCATTCACAAAATACTACATTTTGAGGAACATTAAAATGTGTGAATATACAAAAATTTTGACTCAGTAATAACAACGTATACCTAAAATACAGGAAATGAAAATCAACATTTTGTTTAAATGATGAGATCATGGGCAACATTTTTAAAGCATTTGTGATTTCTTTCCCCTTTGGAAGAAGTTAAGCAACCCACACGACTGACCCCACCACTCCTAAGGAAGAGGATGCCGTGCTGAGACTCCCAACTCCCTTTGGACACCATCTGGTTTCGCCATTTCTGGATTAGTTTTGGGTGGGAGATGGGGGAAAAAATCCAACTGATGCATCTCTTACCACCAAAGAGTCTAGAACCTAAAATGCTCAGAACCACCCCTTGCTAGCTGATCATCTTGCAGCGGCCAATGAGGAACACAGAAATGAAGACTGCAGGACACCTCTGGCACGAGACCCTAAAAGATTTCATCTTTTTTTCCTTTTAAATTTTTACCTGGCTTACACACGAGTGTGATATTAGTTCTTATTTTCTTGCCATCACCACAATCATCACCATCTGAATAAGAGAGTTGAATGTTTCCTTTCTCTTTTGTGGGAGAAGAAATAAATTTTCCCAGATTTTTACTTCCATTCTTATCTGGAAAAGAGAAAGTAGGAAAAAAAACAGAAGACAAGGTTAAAAATGATCATGACACAGATAAAGCAGGGGAGGGGTGGGAAAACCAGCCCAAACCCAGCAGGTGCACCACAGCCCCTTCTCTAGCCACCTACCCCACCGGGGCAGTCAGTGGATTTTCTTCTTTTTACTATGACTTTTGTAGAGATGGGATCTCACTATGTTGCCCAGGCTTGTCTGAAACTCCTGGGCTCAAGCGATCCTCCTGCCTTGGCCTCCTAGGTTGCTGGGATTACAGGTGTAAGCTACCGTGCCTGGCTCAATAGGTTTTCTTGAGTGACACTTTTGGGGCAGTAACAGCCACATTGGAGCCTCCAAGGCCATCTGCAGGCCTAGCAGGAAAGTGCCATGAATGACACACAACAAAAAAGGCCTACAGGTGCACCATCACCATTTGTAAAATCACACTACCCCCGTTTTCGGGGCCTCAGCTACCCTGGGACACAGAGTCTTGAAAGCACAGCCAAGGGGTCAGAGTCTGTCTCGTGACCAAAGCAGAAACTAACTAAACCTGTTCAGCAGCCCAAGCAGGTGGCCGCTTACTTCTTGGTTCAGTTGATTATTACTATAAAGTGTTAAAATTCTGTCCCAAACTCCTGCTTTGAAAGACACACCACTAATTCTGAATATTGGGATAACTCCTAAAATCCAACGAACGCTCACAATTCCTTACTGAATATTTATAGCAGATTCTCATTAATCTCATCACCTGGCATTTCCACGGTGAGTCTTAAATGAAAAACAACTAATGTGCTAAATATCTGTATCAAATCGAGAAGTCTCTGCAGGACAGCTCTAGGACCAAAACAATTACAGCAAAAGGAAACTAAGTACTCTTCTACAAGGTTACAACTGAGATTCCACTTCCCCTAAGGCGTAACTTTTGAACAATTCCAGGCAGTCACGTTTAAAAAATTAAAATGGGCTTTACACAAGTACTGGCAATGTTATTCTTCAGGTCACAAACTGAAAAGACGGTATAGTATTTTCCAACGTGGTTCTTTCTGCTCCCAGTTATGGCTTTAGCCAAGGTCAGGAGGCTTTGGCCAACCTCAGGATTTTAGAGTGCCTCACGCAGTTACTGACATTTAAGTCATTAAAAAAAAATTTTACCACCCTTTATATGCTGAACCCAGAAAGAGGAGGCTTAGATAAACCGCAGGAGGATTTTCTAACTCATCCAAGCTGGAGGCAGCACGCTTTTGGGAAAAGCACCACCCAGATCTTCCCACTGGGCACGACTCACCTACTGCGCACACGGCTGCGTCCTCAGGACAGCCTCGCGCCTTGCCTTCCCGCAGCACTCTGTGGCAGATGTTAATGAAAAAATGCTTCTTTTCTGCTTCCGTCTGGCTGCCATCCACAGCTTCCCAATTCTGTTCTGGTTCTGTGACGACAAAAAAAAAAAAAGTTTCTTTTAGCCAAAGGCAATGATGATTTCTCCGTGAGTCACACCTAAACGGTGATTAAGCCAAAGGTCAAGGGCCCAAAGCTCCCCGGGTGTTTGGTCACTCAATCCCCAGCATGGATCCAGGGGGGCTGGAAGGCACAGAAACTCGCTGAGATTCTCCAGATTCTCGTTTAGTGTGACGGAAACAAACAATGCCCCAACACTCCTTCAGAAAAGCACTCTCAACTGGAGGGTGGAGAATTACACAGCGCGATTCTCCCAGGCCCCACCATATAAAATTGGAGCCTAAAAACCAAATCAGGAAGCCAGCGCGTGTCTTGGGACCTGGCAGAAAGGCAGGCCACCGACAACGCGCCCAGCTTCGACCCCTGTGAAGGCCGATGCAGCTAAAAGAAACCCACAGCTTGCACATGTACGCCCGGTCATGGACACGATGCTCGGTCCCATGGAAGATAAACAAGATCCGTCTGGCCACTGAGCTCACAGGCCAAAGTGAACAGACACTGCCCATGAGCAAACCATCCCATAAACAGTCACCAAAGGAGTAAACCAGAATTGTGTGAAGACGGACATAAAGATATAAAACTACATGTTCTCGTGTGAAAATGCTCCTTTGCAGGTTGGGACTGGGGTTTGGAAGGCAGAAACACCAAGACCCATCAGTGGTGAGACAACACTTTAAAGAGCGGCAGTCTGACGTGAACAGCCTACAGGAAAGCACGTAAGACTGTGAACGTAAACAAGGACCTGCCTAAACACTAGGAGTCTGCGTTGTTGTAGGGGAAGCCTGTAAAGTCCTAAGACGGGACTTCTTTGCAGCAGAGAAGGGTTTTATCTTCCACCTCAGGGCCTCCTCAGGGCTGGGGCTATCTGCATGCAAATGCTACACAACACCCCAGATTCCTAGAGAACCAGAGCCAGGCCAGGAACTCTGAGTGAGCAAACGTATCTCTGCATCCCTCACAGGTCCTAGGCTGTGTCTTGTGCACCGTGATGTTTCAAACAGAAAAGTTGCCTGAAGGGCTCTAGTACGACCACTCAGCCCACTGCCAGCGCTCAGGCTGGAGGACGGCCTGCTCGAGCAAACACGGGGGGGACGCGGCAGCACCAGCCCTTGACAGTCTCTGAGTCTGACGCTAGACAGAGCTGTTTGCACTTCACGGAAAACCAATTTCTTCGTCAGCACACACGTGCCGGAATTTAACCATGGCGCCAAAGCACTTCCCTAAGACAGAGCATTTATAGTAGAGCTCCTGCGTTCAAGGCCAGAGGAAGCTCACACACCACAAAGAGGGATTCCTCTTCCTAACATTGTACTTTCCAAACCAGACAGGACTCGGGAGACAGAGCAACAATCCTCTCACAGCTGGTAATCATGTGACTTTCCTGAGTGGCAATTACATGAGGTAGGTCATTCTTTCCACCTTGGGGACGATCTCACCTTACGGTGGCAACTGGCCTCCATATACCTAGTTCCAGGGCTGCCAAAAGGGTAAAACCACAAATCCACCGGGAAGATGGGCTATCCCCGTCAGAAGTCCCCGTTCTTATTATTCCGTCTTCTCTGTTTCCTGCTAAATTCCAAGAGGGCAGCAGGTTGCGCTGTCAAGGCCGCTGGTGTAGCCTGGGTGCGAGCCCTGCCTCGCGCGGGCAGAGGCAGCAGGGCACAGCGGCCCAGGGGTGCACGGTCCTCACAGGAGAATGGGGGCAGGGAATGTACATCCCACGTCACAGACGGGAAAGCGGCAGCAAGACAGAGGGTGAAAACCCAAGGTGGAAAGATTTGAGCTGACCCCCCCAGCTCCACCCTTGGCCCGATAGCTCCTGCGTTAAATGGGAAGACCACCTACCAGAAGGCTGACGTAGGAGTTGAAATTTCAAAAATAAAAAAATAAAAGCTTCTAAACACAAAGCACAAGGCCTGCCGCACGGTAGGCACTGGGGCAGTTTTCGGTAAACTGTGGTAAGATCAGCCCAGGGCAACACGACTAGAAGATGGGAATGCCGGTGTTTCAGCGCCCAGTGCGAGGCTCTCCCACCATTTCACGCAGCTACATGTAAAGGGCGCTGTGACCCAATCAGCGGACAACCAGAGAAAACAGTAACAGCATTTCCGAAAGTATTCGCCAGAAAATGTCCCGTGAATGCACAGACTGAGACCCCATGGCGAGGAGAGCGCTACCTGAGTGGCGGGCCAGAGCGGACAGGTCGTAGCGCTTCTTCCCATCGGTGGCACCGCAGAGGAGGTCTTCCTTCTCTTTGACACAAGCGTATTTCGTGTCCCACGTGAAGAAGTAGGTGCAGTCGACCTCCCCGGTGAACACGGGAGACCCTCTCCCATTGTTATCTGTACAATTCAAGAAGAAAAAATAAAACTCTATTACGTGACCAAAACCAATGAATGTCTAAGGAGCAAGGGAAGAAAAAGTCAACAGGACCAATGCCAATTGTCCTGTTAAAAAATTCAAGTCCAGATTTCTCAGAAGCCCTTGGGGTCAGAGATTAGAAAGGTTTGTATTACATTCCAGATGCTTAACCATAAGCCCTCGCAAGCAGGCCTGCATCCTTTCATCCTGGTGGAGCGGTGTCAAGGAGCTTGCTAGAAAGCTGTTTACGACGCATCCATGGTAAGATGAGAGGAGCACGCAGGAGGGAACGTGTGGGAGGCCAGAAGGCCTCTGGGGTCAGCCACCAGCAGGAGCATGGACCTCTCTGGGCGAGGACAGGGACTCACAGAGGGGAGGGCGAGACCGGAGCTCCAGTTCCAACAGTGCCGCTGACTTAATGATGTCACCCTGAGCAACACAAGATCCTGGGACTCACCCCTAAGGTGGAAGCAAAAGAGCGGAGAACACGTACAGTGGCTCCCACTGAAGCGTGCCAAGATCCCACGCCCGCCCTGCGATGTTGCTGGCACACCTCCAAATCGCACAGGCATTCTCGTGGCTCCGTGAGGGCATCTGTCTGGAATGCCCTCCTCGAATCCAGCCCCCTCCTCCTCCCCCTGCCCTAGAATGAGCCCCACAGACGTCCCATCCGTGGGATGAACAGCGCAGCTCCTGTCTGAAAAGCGGCTCTTCATGGGCCGCTTGCCCATCACACGGAGCCGGGGATTCGGCAGACTTTACGGACTTCCCCTGCTGGAAATCCCATCTCCTCGCCTTTCCAGGCCGGTGGGCCTAGGGCACGAAGCTCCCTTTTCCACCCTATGATGATTTAAGAATCCTTGTCTGGACCTCCCAAGTGACTGGCCTCCTCAAGGTTTGGTGTCCTGAGTTGTTAAATGTTCTAAGGGAAAAGGAAGTACGACCTTGCACTAAGAGCAAATGGTATTTCAACTATAATTTCTACTACATCTTTAATATTACAAGCATTGTAATTAAAATACCGGCAACAGCAGCTGACCTACACCAAGCACAATCTGAGCCAGGCACTAAGCTAAGCGTCTCAGCTGCACGAGGGCTGGCTGCCGGGAAACAGGCTCTGCTTTAAGAATTTTATAGATACAGCTACATGCTACATAACGCTGATGCTTCAGTCAATGACAGGCCACATACATGACATTGGTCCCGTAAGATTTACAGCATTTTCGCTGTACCTTTTCTAAGTTTAGTAAGTTTAGACACTCAATACTCACCACTGTGTTCCCATTGCCTACAGCATTCAGTACAGTCACACGCTGTCCAGGTTTGTAGCCTAGGCTCTGCCATCTAGGTTTGTGTATAAGCACACTCTACCATGTCCACTCAACGACAAAATCACCGTGTAACATATCTGATCCTCAAAACCCTATGGCACAGGTACAATTTTAGCCCCATTTCATAGATTCAGGGTGGTTAACTAACTTGCCTATGGTTTCATAACTAAAAAGTAGGGGATCTGGGAATCAAACGCAGATGGTCTGGCCTCGGCCAAGCTCACGACCACGAGGCAAAACCTCCTACACTCCGCTGTGGGGTTTTTTTCTATTTTTCTTTTTTTTTTTTTCCCTCTTGTTTTTGATTGGTTGGTTTTGTTCCAGGTACTTCAAACTATTTGCTTTAAGAAGAGTGACTTCCACCTCCCTTTCCCAGGCACAGTGGACAACTAGAGCCCGCTACCCCAGCTGGGCCCGTGCCGTCCTGTGGTGGACTAACTCAGTACTCATTTATCTAGTTTAAGAGCAGTTTAATCCCACTGGATTCCTGTTTCACTATTGGGAAAAGATTAGTGTTTCCGCAAACTTGAAATATTCACTATGTTTTTCTTTTACCATATAAATTTGAATTATTTACGATTAAATAATACTATGAACGGTCCTAGCTACTCATCCCTATTTTGGAGCTGGTTTTGCATCTGAGACTTACTAATAATCTGCAGGCAAAAACAACCACTGGTATGCATCTTACGTGTATTCTTTCCTCAAAGGACTTTAGCAGAGTAAGAAGCTACGCTCCCCTCCACCAAAGGCGCTTTGCCTCCAGAAATCACAGCTCCTGGGGCCTGTGGTTTCTCTCCGTCCATCAACAGCACCAGCGTCAGCTCTGCACAATCTCTCCCTCACTCACAGTCTGCGAGGCTCCAGCCTGGCTCCCCAGGCTCCAGATTATTCTGCGGCACACCCCTTTTCCACGTGGCCCAGTCCAGCCAAGGGGAGGGGAAATTTCCGATGGAACCAAGGAGCTCTCTGCCTAAGGGGCAGGCAACAGCACTCCTCCTCCGTTGCTGTGGCAAAGACGATGTCACCCATTCCCAAACGGGCTTCGTTCTCCCTCTAGGCCCACATCTAAACTCCACTTCCCAGCCCCCGCTGCCCGTCAGGCTGGGCCAAATGACTTAGTTCTGGCCCATTTTTAAAAAATTGCTGGTCCCATTCTGCACAGCCCTTGGAGGCCAAGTCTGCAGATGGCAAGAACACAGGAAGGAAAGCGTGCAGGTCCCCACATGACCACGTGAAGCAGAGTCCCCACCTCCAGCCCCGCTCTTGGGGACTCACATTGAACTAAAGAAAATAAACCTTTAATGGCCTAAACCACTTACACGTGTGGGTGTTTTTTTTTATTAATCTATCCTAATATATTTTACTCTTCCCAAAAAATTATCTAATGTCCTTATGTGAAAGGATCACCAATAATAAGGCATCACTTCACAACAAACTAGATTTAAGTTACTGAAACAAATGTTTAAAAATATTATGGCCAAAAGAATGAACATGTGCATCTTTGTGTCTTAAAAACGCATGAACCTTATAATCATATGCATACATAATTCCTAGCAATCCAACTTAACTATAAACCATATTACCTTGTATTACATACCCAATTAACACCCACTGACATTCAAAAATACATTATTACATCTATCAAAGAAACACAGAATCCACCAAGGAGTTTTCTCCAAAAACTCTAAATTTAAATTCAAACAAAATAAAGTAAAATAATTTTATAATATATAGTTTGCTCCAAAGTTTGGAGTACTGAATCACGGAGCTGGAAGGAATCATAAATACTTTATAACCCAACTCCTGCCAGATAGCAGGCTCAAAACCCGCCCACAAAACACCTATAACATCTCTCTGCCCAGGCTCCTTGTCACAATCGTAACGAAAACAGCCTAGTAAAACATTGGTTTTTTGACATTAGGGTATCGTTGTTTGTTTTGTGAAGTACAGTAATGGTATTGGATTTACATAAAGAAATTGTTCTTTTTTTGGCATCGGGTGGGGTGATACAATCCATCAATGACGTATGGTTTACAAGAAACGAATCTAGCCAAACACTAACGGCTGTTAGAGTGGTGGCGTTTTCACTGTAATGTCGTTCTACTTGTATATTTGAAATTTTTTATACTAAAAGAGAACAAAGCGGTGTGGGGGTGCTTTCAGCATTTTCTTCAAGCACTGGCTCGTTTGGGCTTTAGCTTTCAGGGCACGGCTCTGCGATGTCCACACCTCTCCCCTGGAGTCCGTGATTACATGCCCTTCTCACAGCCTCCTCATCCACTTGGATCTTTTTGGATCATTACTCTATCTTCCCAGCATCCCCAAATGAGATCAGCACACTCTCAAAGACCTCAGCCAAGTCATTAATAAAAACCCCTGAACAGAACGGGGCCAGAGGAGGTCACAACAAGGTCAGAGGGAGACTTGGACCACAGCAGGGCGGCCCAAGCCAGCAGGGGTCCCGGAGAGCCAGCTGGGGGGATACAGAAGCCAGAACCAAGCACGGGTACCTGAGGGCTGGGGACACAGAAAAAGAAGCAGGCTGCATTTGCCAGGGACAGGGGACACAGAGCAGGAGAGGTAAGATTCAGAATTCAGAGGCAGTCTCCTAAAAGTAGGCTGAGACCACGACAACAGAAGGATGGAGAACCCGAGAGGGGAAGGGAGCCTTCAAACCACACGATGTATCCAAAGGCCACCCTGGTTTGTCTCATTCACAAATCAGATGCACGGCACACTCCTGCTGAAAATCCGTGGGACTTCACACTGATTTGCAGATAGAGTCCAGCTCTTCTGCAGGACAAACACGCAGCCTCTGACCCGCTTGCAGCTACTGCAGTTTCTACCTTTGAGCACCTGGAGTCCAAGTGTCCACAGCCCCTGCCATGCACCTGGTTCACTTCCATGTGTCCTGTGGCACGGGCAGCACCCCCTCCTCACTTAACTGCCCAATCCCTGTGGGCAGCCCAGACCCTGGCCCAGCCTGACCTCGGTGCCCCTCCTGGTAAAGGGCAGGGGTGATGACACCAAGCAGTGGCTCTATTTCAGCACGTGCGGCCCTGGGCTTCAATCATCATGTTCCTTTTTACTATCTGCTTCTAGTCTGTGAACACCTAGGACATTGTCATATAGCACCCTCAGGCCTTGCAGGCCCTAAGCAAATAGGTACTAAACAAGTATGTGTTCTGTGAAAGTGGCAAAAAGGGCCAGCAAACAGATCCCAGCAGAAGAGTAGAGTCCACGTGTAGAAGCAAGGACAGCAACGGTGGACCCTGGGAACAATGGTACCCTGCAGGGGGCAGACGCACAGTCGGCAGTGACTTCAGCGCCTTCCCAGCTGCATCGCCCTGGGCTCAATGCTTGCATGCTTGCTAGGGAGGAGTTTATTAGAGCTTGGTGCTGCGATCGCACAAGCACCTGACATCTCCCCCACTGCAGACACGAGCTGGGGGAGCTTCAGGAGCACAGATCCTACGGTGAGTCACGTAGGAGCCTGCTTCCTGACCAAACCATCCAAAGCTCTGCCACAGAAACTCACAAAACAAACAGAAAGAAGGGCCCGAAATACCCTCAGGGGTGGGGCAGCCACGTGTACTTGGGGTGGTTGTACACAGAGGGGGCTGGAAAGCAGGCCCAGCTCTGGAACAAGAGCTCTGTGCAGTGGCTGGTTGGCCTGCAGGGGCGCCTGGGGTCACAGGCTGGGGGTCACTGGATAAGATGGGTCTCTGAGTCTCTGATGAGGACAGAATCCTATCACCTCTGTACAGATGCAATTGTGTCTAAAATCTTCATGATACAGATACTATCACAGCTTTTTGAAATGCCAGTGCCTTGGTGACTCAAGGATGATTCTTTTAATCACTTATAGAAAGCCAGGCCACCTTCAGATTAAATGTGCCCAGTGACACCTTGCAATTCCCAGATCCGAACTCTACCACAGGGCTACCATTTGTAAAAAGGTTATCTTGATACTCATTACATAAAAGAAGGGGCCACCCATTGGAAGCTGGTGAGCCAACCCACTCTGCTGGGCCCATGCTTGCTTGAGTGTGCGCCGAAATTCAAGACAGAAACTCTTTCCCAGCAAGCTCAGTGCTGGGACCATTCCCAAAACAAACACAGAGAGCAGAAGAAAATGGAAACAGGATGTGTGTGTCCCTGGGGGCCAGGGGAGAGGGGATTACTCCAGCAGAAAAAAACCAGTCATGGGACTAGAGGTGGCCAGTCTGAAGAAGGACATCTGACTTCTCCGTTCAGTGTTCCAAGAACACACTCACACGCACGCACACACATACACACATCCATCAATGCAGATAGTAGGGTCTGAACTCCAGTGCACACTTACCCGCAGTCTTATTGCACTCAAAGTTGATGACGCTCATCCGCTGAAAGCCTGAGCTGCATTCGTCGCCTCCAAAATATAACAAGGTGAGGTCTCCATCAGAATATCTAGATTTTTGTGACAATAATACAAAAGTGTTTGGTAGAACCAAGAAAGAAACTCTGATTTTTTAAAAAGTCTGCATTAAGCCTTTTGCATACCGTTAACAAATCACTACTGACATAAAACAGCAAGCTCTCTAGCCAGCTGGGGAAGAAAATGTCTAAAGGAAATGAGTTCCAAATGTATGGGCTTGCTGTCTTCTTGCTTCAAAGTAAGAACTGGCTGGAAGAAAATGCTGCGAGTTTTTCTGTGGGCATGAAGACTTCTCTTGCTCTCAATTTTAGATTTTGTACAAAATAAATAATGCCCAAGAATTAGCCTTGCCATCAGCTGCCATAAACACAATCTTACCTAGGGACCCTGAACACTTTGAAAGGAGCAAAGTGAAATTTTTAAAATGCAGCTTAAATGTAGATATTCTGCACTTCTGAAAAGCTCAAAGATAGGTTGCTGGGTTTTCACATTTTTCTGTTCCTGTCTTTTGAATCATAATTGCCCATAACACATTTTCAGAAAACTGCATATCCATACTGCTTTTCTAATGGTTAACTACCAAGGTAAGGGTCAGATGGATTGTACCAAATGCATTTTTTTAGTTGTTTAAAATTTTTAGATAATGTTAATAGCATTTCAGATTCTCAAACTGTCGAAGAAAAATCAAAACTCCTCAAAAACATATTTTAAAATACAAAACCATATCAACTGTGAATTAATTAGATAGTTTTCCTACAGTATGGTTCTTGCAAATAACATGTTTATAAAACAAGCAGTTCTAACAGAGGCACTCTTATTATAAAGCCAGGAGAAACATCCAACTGCTTAGCGACAAATGGCAACTTGCCTAAGTCAAACAGGAAGGAATGCTGGCTTAACTGCTTTTCCTGCACTTTATGGAAAATGGAAGGAGAAAGAGGAGGAGGGGAGTGAGTTATGTTCCACAAGAATATACACGATACACTTGAAAATTACGAAGAAGCTCTTTACACACCGGAGGGTTTGAGTCTGGTATCTTCCTGCTACTTTGACTTGAGTGGAATCGGTCTTTTTAATTTGGCAAACTGCAGTGTCTTTCTTATTGCAGATCTGTGTTTCAGTTCCTCCACAGACATTCAAATAAAACGTGTATTCTTTTCCATCCGAATGATAGAATAAACCTGAAGAAAGGGAAATAAACGAGAAGAGGCCCTTTTGCATGAGTAGGTGTTAGAAAGTTACAGCATTACTTTAGCCAAAGCAGAATCCTATTTCTGAAACACCAGCAGAAACTGCAGTTCTCCGCCCAGTGGCATGGACCGCTCAGCCGGGACCGCCTCTCTCGTGGCCCCTTTCAGCCTGCGCCGGGCAGGAAGCAGGGCGGGGCAGAAGGAGCCCACTCACCTTTGCCCTGGGCCAGGGGCCTGAGGTCAATGGCCACATCCTGCTGCTCGCTGGTCAGAGAACAGGTTTTACTTTCCAGGTAATCTCGGTGGCAGGCGTACTCAGTGACCCACTCAATCTCATAGCGGCAATTGGATTTAGCAGTCAGCTTGGGAATGGTCCCCTACCAGGAAGAATTTGAAAGGAACAAAGTCAACTTTCTGAAATGCAGCTGAAATGCAGATTTTCTATGCTTCTGAAAAGCTCAAAGAGAGGTTATTTTACATGTCATTATTCCTGTTTTTCTAAATCATAATTTCCCCTAATACGTTATTTGACTTAGAATAACTCCAGTTACTTTTACTTTTTTAAATTTTACTCTTTTTAAATTTTTTCTTAACGTTTATTTTTTTATACTTGACTTATAACTCCATTTCCTTTTTGGTCACCGTTAGAGAGATACACGAGCTTCAGCACACTCTGAAGTCAGCAGCACCTGACAATGATTACGACCCCGGCAAACAGTAATGGGTCACGAGGGGCGCGTGGTCCATTCAGTCCCTTCCAGGAGGAGTACTTTGCCCTGCGTGTACACATCCAGGGCAACAGTCCATAACTCCTTTCCTAACAGTGACAACGGCGTCCCTCACCTGAACCCAAATCCGCCCCTGGGTGAAGACAAGGCATCACCCAACCTCAAACCCGGATTTTGCCATTTTGCTGCCAGAGAGCTGCTTTCACAAGCCGGGAGCCCTGACAGTCACCTGTGTGGGAATTGTGGAAGGTGCCGATGAGGTCACTGTTCACCGGGGTGCCACGGCCACCTTTTAATCATCCTCAGGACAAATGGCTTACTGGGCTTAGTACCAGGAATAGCTGTGCTGTCTCTAGGCACCACTCATCCCGTAAGCATTTACTGAGCACCTGCTACATGCCAGGTACAGAACAAAGTGCCAGGTTTACTAATAGATCACACACAACTAGTAAGCTGCAGAGTTGCAAGCCCAGCCCCCTTCCATCTGACTCAAAATCAACGCTTCCAACCACTTGGCTCGGTGCAGTCTGACAGACAGAGAGGCACAGCGGAGTGCTCAGTGACAGAAGCCAGACACAGAAAGCCACAGACTGCAGGATTCCATTTACATGAAACATCCAGAAAAGGCAAATCCATAGAGACGGAAAGAAGATCCGTGGTTGCCAGGGCTGGGGGTAGGAATGGGAAAAGATTGCTAAGGGGCGTGAGGTTTCTTTTTGGGGTGCTAGAAACGTTCTAAAATTAGACTGTGGCGCTAGGCGCACAATTCTGTGAAGATACTAATAACCATTGAATTGTACTTAAAAGAGGTGAATTTCACAGTATGTAAATTCAGTAGAGCTTTTTTAAAAAGATCTATATGTCAAGGTGAATATTTACTAAATACCAGCTCCTAGAAGCACTGAATGAGCCAACATAAATGCTTAAATAAAACTTCTAAGTACTGAGGGTACCTAAGCACATGCCACACAAGTTCTGCCCAGTGAATAGTTAGGCTTGAAAGGGAACCTCTAGCCTCACTAATAACAAATCAGCTTCCTCCAACACGAAGAAATGCCTCATACCCCTTGGAGAAAAATAGCAGAGAAACCTTCAATTCTCTTAATTATCATAGTGTAAAGTGATTCTTACCAAATGTAGAACAAACTAAAAAGAAAATACTAAAACTACTACCAGTTTAGAACATCTCACCAGATGTAAAAGATTTCTATTCACGTAGGTACAAATGGAAAGTATAAATAAATATTCTCAACATTCCTATCCAGAACCAACATCAGACAGTCAGGTCTTTGCTAACGCTCACAGCTCATGGACGTGGAAGTCTGGGGACATCAAATGGGGAGCTGAGCCTTGACCACACTTGTGTCTGCAGATCCCACACACCCACGGCAGGCCAGCTGCCAGCCTGAAATCAGAGCAAATTCCACATTTGTTTGTGGGAAGGGGAACGTGGTTCTCTGGCCAAAGAATTCAGCCCCACCTACTTCATTCTCTTACTAGGAAAGCAGAGATAAATTAAAGGAAACTGCTGCCCCTTCCTCCCTGGGGATGCCCCCTGTTAAAACACTTAACCAGCAAACTGACCTGGCCATGAGGAGTCAAGAACAAATACTACTCGGCAGCTACTCTCAAGGAGTTTACAACAGCGCCGCAGATTTCATAAACAGTCGGAGGGACAGAGCAATCAATCTGCCCTGAGCATGAGTAGGGAGAGCAGGAGGCAGGCAGGGAGGGAGAGACACGCTCCCCTAGAA
Source organism: Propithecus coquereli (assembly GCF_000956105.1). NCBI lineage: Eukaryota > Metazoa > Chordata > Mammalia > Primates > Indriidae > Propithecus > Propithecus coquereli. The sequence goes on along the minus strand of NW_012148063.1, from coordinate 8,018,800 downwards.
GACAGCACAGGCTTGAGATTATACTCATGGCCTTTCAACTGTTTGCTAAAATCAACTTAACTACTAGAATAAAATCACCTCAAGCAGACTCGGACAACACATCACGCCATCCTGATATATGCAGAGGCCCCTCCTGGTTGGTGCAGAAAAAAGCAAACACCAAGCAGCAAACTGCTCCCCCGCAGCGAGCCTCCTCCCGCGAGCCCAGCAGTGGCTCTCGACACACCCACTCCTGACCCCAAGCCCACCCGCCTGGCGCAGACCTGGGTTCAGTGACCCAGCCTAACATCCCCGCTTTCAAATCCTGGGGACAGAAGTCACTTACCTCTCTCCGCTCTGACGGGCAAACAAACGTAATAGTCACTGCTGGGCTGTGGCCATCACAAAAGTCGAGCTTTTCTGCCTCTTCCTTCACGTAACTCAGGACAAGCCTGTGAGATCCGCATTGAGAAAAGAAAATTACAGAAGTAAAAATCACATTCACATTAGCACGCTGCCCCGAGCATGCAGCACACTCACTTGGGGACAGAGGGGTAGTAGAAGAAACATTAAAATATAAAAGAAGTTTTGGATAAAATAACTTTATTTCGATTTGAAAAAACAATTTAAAAGTATACGTTGGTGAGCATTATATTTGAAATACTAAGAAAAGCTGTTTGAATAAAACAAACAAAAAGGTTATAAATGAGCTAACAAAACAAAACAAACACAGATCAGGCCAAGCCTACTTTTAACCACAAGGTTACAGGGTCATTTCCTCTTTAAACAACAACTTCTAAGTGCAAGCCAAAGATCATTTTTTTTAACCTGAAGATACCCCCCGAGAACCGGCCCAGCAGCCACAGACCTGGAGTCGTCCCCCACCACCGAGCACCAGCAGGCCTGCTGTGCTCCCTGTGGAATGGGCTGCTGCTCCTGGCTGTCCGGAGCGGGACGGCTGAAAACAAGACCACCTGCCTGTTCTCCCAAGACAAGCTCGGGCTTTTGTTCAGTGCCCACGTGTTACTACTGAGTCTTCACTCATCCGATCACTGGTATTAAGAATTACCACGTCATCACTTGACACTGATGGGCTGAATGGTTTCACCTTCTCCTTGACATACACTCACTTCAGCATCACCCTTTTCATTTCAGTTTCAATTTATACGGTGAAGTCCTGAGCATGACCTCAGCACATGGCTGTATCTGGACAAGGGCCTTTAAAGAGGTAAATAAGTAAAAAAAAAAAAAAAAAAAAAAGAGGTCCTATGAGCGGGCCCTCAAGCCTTATGACCAGCGTCCTTATCAGAAGAGATTAGAACAGACCCGCAGAGGGAAGACCGCGTGAAGACACAGGGAGAAGACGCCTGTCTAACAAGTCAAGCAGCGATCCTTCAGAAGGAACCAACACTGGTGACACCCTGGTCTCAGACTTGCAGCCTCACAGACCGTGAGGAAATAAATCTCTGTGGTTTAAGGCACCTAGTCTCTAGTATTTTCTTATGGCAGCCTGAGCAAACTAATGCAGACACGTAACACAGAAAATTCCAAACATTCGGGTTATGCTCTTGTGCTTTCTAGGGACAGAAGTGCAACCCATAATTGCACACCATTTCTACAACCACCCTGACACGCCATTAGCTCTGGACTAGAGCAAGCCAAAACGAGGCATCTACCAAAGGCCCCTAGAACGGGGAGAAAATCAGAATCCTTGCTCTAAGTTCAGGACATGATCATGTGCAATGTGCTGGAGAAAAAGAAGAACGTATGTAAACGGCACAAGAGCACACACCGCCTGCTGGGAAGCAGGGTGCCCGCCACACCCCAGGGAGGAAGTAATTTTGCACCCTGGAAGGTCAGCAACAAACCGCCCCCTCCTGTCCCATGCGAGGGCAGATCACCAAAGACACAAAACCAACTTCATGGGTGCCATGAATGAAAACTATCAGAACACACCTTAGGATAGGTATTATTTCATGAAACAAATGCATTATGCACTGTGGACTGGATCATGACATACATTTTTACTGCTAAAGAGACAAGTGGTCAGAAAGCGAGCAGAAAGCAAACCACCGTATGTGACTCACAGCAATGACCAATGACCTCACAAGCACGTGGGAAGTAGTAATTTTGCAGGGACCATCTAAGCCCTGTTGAAAAAGGACACTCTTGCAACTCCCTAAAAGCCAGGCTGTTGTTGAGGATTAAAAATGCCAACAGCACAGCGGAGGCCTCAGACTGACCTGTCCTTGCCCACCAACTTCAGTCCCTCCTTGGGTTGGCCAACGTCGAACGCCTGGTCTCCTCTCACCAGGCAGGCGGCAGTGCCGGGTGGACAGGCACGTAGCTGTGAACCTGGGTCCCGTAGTGAGTCTGTAAAACATCATATATTGCGTTTTAGTGTCAGGCATGGTAATCACACAGACCCCTAGGTCCAGGGTCCTCTTAAACAAATTATTAAATTTTTAAAGTCTCCATAGTAACCATTCTGAGACCTTGGGCAAGCGATTAACCTCCAAACAAAGCTCAGGGTGACGGAGTGTAAAGTACCAGCTCTGTGCTGGTACAGAAGAGGCGCCCAGTAAACAGACTATCTTCTCAGTCATAGTTAGGGAACGTATCCATCTTCTCTTCAAGGCGCACTAACTTTAGCATTATCCCCTTTCAAGCTACCAGAAAACACTCTACAGATGAGTAGAGTTAGTGGAAAGAACCCACAGAATGACCACTTAATATCACTGAAACTTTGGTCTAACCACAACGCTATCCAACCGCCAGTGTGCCACCTCACAGGTTTGGGGAAGGATTAAAGATGAGAACACACCAATGTGCTAGAACAATACCCAGGCTTTATAGACTGCCAGCAGCAACAGCCAAGGACCACCGCTGGGTTTCTCTTTACCTGCACTGCTTTTATCTGGCCTGACCCCTTATGCAGGACACTGCTGGGTTTATTCATTTACTATGTATCTCTTCTCCCACTGGACTCTAAACACCAGGAAAGCAGGAACTGCGGTGTGTTCAATGCTATAATCCAGTGCCTAAATTAGTGCCTGCCGCACAGGAGGGATTCAAACACTCTTTCTCCCTTGAATCAGTAACTGAGTAACATTGCCTCCCTTGGATTTTAACTGCCTTATCAATCAGAGGGCAGAGGGTTATCACACCTTCTGCCACGAGTAGTCATGAGCTAATGAACAGGGAAGCGAACCTTGGACTCTGGAGCCCTCCAAAGACAGGGTGGTATTATGACAGTTCACTTAATGGGCTGTTTTGTTCCACAAATAGTATTTGCTGTGTCACGGGCCGCGTGCCCTCACCGGGACTCAAAGTTAGACAGACCGCTTGTCTACTGAAAGCAGAACGTAAGGCAAGTACCCTGAGTATCTAGGGAGTTAAGCACGTGGCAGTAAACTCAAGACTACGCATGGAGTTTTGAGAGTCACATGCAAACTTGGTTTGAGGCTCAGAGCAATTTCCAGGGGATGGAGAACGTCTGAGCAAAAACTGGGGCACCTCTAGTAAGAATCAGAGTCATTCAAGTTCAACTCAAATTGCCAGTAAATTTGAAAGAAAAAGACTTTTATAAGAAAATATCCAGTGAATTCAGATAATCCTCAAAATGATAAAAGACCAGAAATGTAAATGTTTTCCAAATCACAATAGCTCATTATTTCAGAATTCAATAATATACAAGATGCTTCAACTTTATAACCAAACCTGAGTTACAGACCCATTTAAGACAAAGACTTTATCTATCAGCCTTTTTCCAAAAGAATAAGAAAGGCTGTCCTTGGAGAATAAAAGAATAACATAATATCCTGACACACAAAAAATCTAAAATTATCACTGGTCACTTTTGGTGTGCCGTGTCTGGGGTATAATTACCATGTTTAACTATTTAGAAATAATATAGAAACAAGATGAGGCATAACGTATATGTACAATTTGAAGAATAATTATAAATTAATACTCAGGTATCTACTACCCAGCAATACCCCCACATATGTGGACTTTATTTTTAAAATTTTTTCCAAATTTTTTTAGAGCCAAAGCATTAGGTACTATGTGAGAAATAGAAACGTAAGGAAAACGCTTAAAAAGACCTTTTTAATTAGTTGATCATCAGTGAAATCTACCCATGGCTAGCGCTGCAGAAAGACAAGCCCTGACCAACAGGGCTGAAAATTCACAACCCTAAGGAAACCATGAAGCTAGTTTTTGAAACTTAGCTTAGTAAAACTAGCTAAAGGCTAGGTTAAAGGCTTAGTAAAACTTATTACAGCCCTTTTTCGATAAAGACCATTTATTTACAGCCTTTAGTTAATTTAGCAAAGATTCTTTATTTTTTTGAGACAGAGTCATATTCTGCTGCCCTGGGTAGAGTGCAGTGGCATCATCATAGCTCATTGCAGCCTCAAACTAACACCTGGGCTCAAGCAATCCTCTTGCCTCAGCCTCCCAAGTAGCTGGGACTACAGGCGTGGGCCACTGCACCTGGCTAATTTTTCTGTTTTTAGTAGAGACGGGGTCTCGCCCTTGCTGAGGCTGCTTTCAAACTCCTGAGCTCATGCAATCCTCCTGCCTCAGCCTCCCAGAGTGCTAGGATTACAGGCGTGAGCCATCATGCCCGGCCTAGCAAAGATTCTAAATCTAAACTTAAAGCTTCTCACACTAGTTCCGACATCTATAGAGAAAACCAGGGAAGAAGGTGGCCTGGGCCCAAATATGCATCACGACCAAGTACCCAGCCTCTAACTCAAAGCCAAGGGACTCGGGTACACACAGGAGGCTACACCAACCCTTCCTCACCATGGAACTCTGAAACCCAAAGTGTCTGGCAGAGAGAACTCACATAATGGACCAACAGTCTGGATGGAATTTGCGGGGGCCAGGGAGACGGCATGGAATCAGAATTTACTGGGGTAAGGGGTGGGCTATGCAAAGAGAACATCTGTCGGGACAAAAGCCTTCTTAGAGGGCCTAATCAGTGACATGGAGGTCCCAACAGACAAAAAAAAAAAAAAGGCAAAGATACCAAAGCCTTATAAGAAATCCTTCACCACCACCATCCCCCTGCCCTGCAAAAGTTCATACCTATGTCTCTGCAGACGTTGATGAATAGAGAAGTGTCTGGATCAGAGTCATCCACCAAGTAGCCGCCACTAAGCTTGATTAGTGGGTTTAAGTCATGCTTCCTTAACTCTTCATCAAATGCATAGCAAGGCACCTGGAAGCGAGCAAGAGAAAAGGTGAGTCTTCAACACGCACCCTGGGACGGGAGGATCAGAAATTCTAGGATCAATGTCATACAGCACTGGTCTCCATTCCCTAGGGTCTACCAGGCCATGACGCACCCAATGACAAAAATAAACAAAGCAAAGGCCAATAAATGTTTCCACTTCTCTACACTGTCCTCAGCACCTCTTCTCCCCTACACTGGACCATGTGCACGCCCTCCCTTGTCCTTGCATCCCCCTCAGCGATCCCCCAGGACCCTGCAATCGAGAGCAAAATTCCCTCAAGTGTCCTCACTCCGCTTCCTCTTCTTCACCTTCCATTTTCTCTTGAACATGGTCACATTGGGTTGCTGCCCCACCCTCATGCTTCATCAAAACCACACCTCGGGCCGGGCGCGGTGGCTCACGCCTATAATCCTAGCACTCTGGGAAACTGAGGCGGGCAAACTGTTTGAGTTCAGGAGTTTGAGACCAGCCTGAGCAAGAGCAAGACCCCGCCTCTACTAAAATTAGAAAGAAATTAATCAGCCAACTAAAAATACATAGAAAAAATTAGCCGGGCATGGTGGCGCATGCCTGTAGTCCCAGCTACTTGGGAGGCTGAGGCAGAACGATCACTTGAGCCCAGGAGTGTGAAGTTGCTGTGAGCTAGGCTGACGCCACGGCACTCTAGCCCGGGCAAAAGAGTGAGACTCTGTCTCAAAAAAAAAAAAAAAAATCACACCTTGCAGGTCATCCACCACCTCCCTGCTGCCGGGCCCAGCACTCATTTCCCAGCCTCCCCTCTCGTGGTCTTCCGTGGCACTCGCCGCTGTGGACCACCCCCACCTGCTGAAACCTGCTCGTTCTCCACTTTGCTTCCCGGCTTTTGCCCAGACGCACACCTTGCCTGCTAACCTGCCTTGTCTTCCTCCTAACCTGCTCTAATGCAGACGCGCGCCACAGCTCGCTCGGCAGCCCTCCTCCCGGTCCGCTCTCACTGCCTGGGTGACCTTGTACATGGCTTCGAACACCTGCCAGTGGTTCCCAAATTCCTGTCTCTAGCCTTGACCTTCCCCAGAACTCCAGACCTGCACAGCCAACAACAGCAGAGCTGCTTCTGAGCAGACTCTGCAGACAGATGCTTGGGTTCAAATTCTGGTGCTGACACTTAGTATGACCACGAGCATATTTAACCTCTGTGCCTCAGCTTCCCCGTGTGTCACATGAGAATGGTGATAGTAATTCTTTCACAGGGCTGCTAGGAAGGACTGAGTGAGTTATTAGTAATATGTCTAAAGCTCACGGTACAGCACCTGGCAAGTTGACTTGTTATTTACCAACGTCATTCTGGATACACAATATCATCTCCAATTCCACTTGTTTAACACATTGACTGCCACACCAGAAAAAATAATTTTTTCCTTGAGGCCACGGTGTTTGATTACGGAAACAGAATAAAAACTTCAAAAACAAAACGATCCTTTCTAATTTAATGAAAAATTTGTTATTTTTTTATTGTTTTTTGTGCGAGAGTTATACGCAATTAAATTGTCAATATTAACTGTAACGATAAGAACATCAACAAGATTTTCATGAACCAACTGCAGTTACATATGTTTCGCAAGGCCCCAGGCTCAAAACTGGTGTGAGTTAAATACAACTCACGTGCAGTTAATGTGCTAAAATGGGCCTTTGCCTTCTCCCCTGAACCCCGCTCTTACCCCCATGTTCCCCATTGCAGTAAATGGCACCATCATTCAACCAGCTGCTCGGGCCGAAGCCTTGCGTCACTCTGGATGGCTCCCTTTCTCACACGGCCTACATCCTGCCATTGGCATGTCCTGCCAGTTCTACCTTCGAATGAAAGCCGGGGTCCACTCGCATCTCAGCTCCGCCACTGCACCCTCAGCCACAGCAGGGCAGCCTCTCGCCTGCAACAGTCCCTTAACTGGTTCCCTGGTTCCAGCGTCTAACGCGCTCCTACCCCTCGGCCCACATCTCCACAACCACGGGGTCAGCCTTTTAAAATTAAACCAGGACGTTCCCCACCCAGCTTCCCGTTATGCCGAGAAGGAAATCTGGTCCCCCCAGAGCGCCAGCCCTCGCCCCTTGCAGCCACGCTGACCTCTTGATGCAGTTCTGTCCCTGGAAATTCGATGCCCCTCTCCCCGGGATGTGTCCCTGAGTATCCACATGGCTCTCCCCCTCACTTCACCCAGGTCCCAGATGAAATGTCATCCTTAGTAAGGCCTTTTCTGACCGCTTTATCTAAAATAGCACTCACCACCTCTCTCTGTCCCCCTTACCCAACCTTTTTTTTTTTTTTTTTTTTTAAAGACAGGGACTCGCTCTGTTGCCCTGGGTAGAGTGTACTGGTGTCATCACAGCTCACGGCAACCTCAAACTCCTGGGCTCAAGCAATCCTCTCGCCTCAGCCTCCCAGAGTGCTAGGATTACAGGTGTGAGCCACTGCGTGCGGCCCTCAACCTTACTTATGCTCATAGCCCTGCAATGCGTACCACCAGGCACGGCTATCTTCTGACTTGTCTGTTCCTCCCACTAGACTGTAGTCTCCTTAAGGACAGGGGCTTTGTCACTGTGGCAGCACTAACCAAGGCTTAGCACAATGCCTAGAACCTAACAGGAGCTCAGTTATAATACATTATGAAGCTGAGTTCCTCCTCTGAGCATCTTAATCCAGTCTTACTTAGTTCTAATTTATGGCCACTCTCTCAGCCCTATGAACTAATGGTCTTTTTATTTTACAAATGTCAGGGAACCTGTCATTATAGTTGATGCTTTAAGAGTTCTGCCTGTTTCTGAAGGCAAAGCATTGAAGACCAAAGATGTGTCAAGAGGAAAAAGCCCTTGGTCACCAAGTGAACACCATCTGTCATGACTTTATTGGAAACGTCCCCATAATTTTATTTCCAAAATAACACACTGGCATCACTTGAACTGCCCCTTCCAATGAATATTCTCAACATTCGTGCTCTCTTCCATCATTTCAAAGTAGTTAGTTTTATTACTTTCCACAGATAAATTTCCTAAAATTTCACCTTTTAAACTGAAGCAATTCACAGGCAGGTCTAGTTACAAAAGTTAACTGCTTAATACTCATTTTTCAGTTTTTTCTTAGAAAGATGCTATCAAAACTGCAGGAATACTTTGACCCACTAACCTTCTTCCTGAGAGATAACGGAGTAAATCAAACCACTCACACCTCCGTACAGCCTCGGAGGACACCTGAACCCATTTCAACCGTATCAAGGCAACGTCACCCCTCTCCTAAAATGCTTCTAGAGCGGATGCAAGAGCAACTCCAATGGTCAGGGAGGAGGCTGTTCTGCGGTGCTCAGAGGGCCCCACGCAGCGCAAGCCTCCTGCCACATTCCCACAGAAGGGCAATTCAAATCAAAGAAAGAGGTTACTGCAAACCGTAATTGGGTTGCAGTGAAAAGCACCCACAAGTGTCCATAATCCCACAGATCTAAAGGTTGTCATCCCACGCGAGCTCATACAAAAGCATCAACCTGAGGGGGCAAGTCAGTTGACAGGGTAAGACAGCAAGACAAGCAGCAGTTCTCCAGCCAGCCAAACATAAGCCTGTGACAGAAAAAGAGCAAGGTGGCAGGCGGCAAGAGGGAAAGACCGGGCCATGCTGGAAAGAATTCATCATTCTGAAACTCGCTTCATTTCACCAAGACACTGGGGGACGGCGAGACCAGCAGACACTACGCTGGGGGCAGCTGGCGCGTTCCGGCTGTCTCCCTGCTCCAGGCGGGAAGAGCAGACATGCCTCACGGGGCTCCAGGGAACCCAGTGTGCCTCAAAAAACAGTCCTGGCTCCTGGGGAATGTCCTCCCACTTCCTGCTACAGCGAGCAAAGCAAGGGAGACATTCATGAGTCCAGGAATTTAGCAGCCGGGGGGGAGGAGTCAACACTGTTTCATATATATAAATCTTACTTACATAACTCTGGTAAGACTATCAGCAGGCCAGTCCAGAATTGTGTGTGCTCCCAAGAGAGCTCTGGTAGGGGGTGTCTTTACACAATGCTTTAATGAAGTAATTTCTCAAACACCCCTACCAGAATCCACTGAACAAGCCTTACAACTTGTTTTAAATGCACTGTTTGGAACTATTAATTACCAACCTCTTTACCTATCAAATCATTCTGCATAAAAGAAATGAGGAGATATCAATAAACTGTGGAAATTAAGACCACACTGACACTAAACTAAGTAAGGATTTGTTTTTAAGGAATGATGAGTTTTACAGGCACATAAAACCTTTAATATGTCTTTAGAAGTGATCATACCATAGCCTGTAAGGTGTAATCAAATCATACAAAAAGTGCACATGATTTATTAAGACCTGCTCAGGTGACAGTGCTACCTTTCAGCGGTCAATATGCTCTTAAGTTCTTTCCGTCTATCTCATCTTTCCCTAAGGCAGGAAAACACAGAGCCCATGAATACAGATGTGTCCTCCATACCTTTAGTCCCTGGACGCCCAGAAAGCAAGAACCACTTCAAAATTTAATGAAATTCCTACTGCTTGGCCCACAATAGGCTCTCAATAAATGCAAACTGAATGAATAAAGCCCCAGCTGCCATCCACACCTAAGAGATGATAAGTGAGAACAAATTACAAACATTTCTCACGCATCTTCAGATCAGCTTCTAAGAGAAATTACACATCACCGTTTTGAGAAAAACACACTATACCTCCCCTCTCCCCTCCCAGAACACTGTCTAGAACAGAGATCAGCACGCGTTCCCTGTAAGGAGCCGCACGGTACATATTTCAGGCTTTGTGGGTCACACTGGTCTCTGCTGCATACTCTTCTCTGTGGGGTTTTTTGTTTGTTTTTTACAGTCCTGTAAAAAAAATGTAAAAACCATTCTTAGTTCTGGGCTTGTACAAAAAAGAGCCTGTCACAGGACTTGGCCCATAGGCTGTGGCTGGGAAAAAATGGGTGTCACCATCAGGTTGGAGAATCAGAGCCCAGGAGGACACTGTGGGGCTGAGAGAGGGAGGTCTGGGGTCTAACGGGGAGCAGAGGGCACAGCTCTCCCGGTCACAGCCGCCAGCCTCCACAGCAGGAAGCGGCTCACACTCAGCCAAGGGGACACTTTAGGATGGCTGCCCCTTCCTCCTCTAGCCCCAAACCTCGAGATGCTCTTCCTATCTCTAACAGTGTATCGTGAAACAGCTTAACCTAAGTTTTAAAACCTAAACAAAGTTTAATGTGACAGCACCTCCTAGGTATCAGCCTAACTCTTTCCACGTTAAACTCTTCCGCTGAGCGTTCCTTATGCTCTTCCCCAGGAGGCGACACGTGCCTCTCCCACTTCCCCGTCAGACTGTCTTATCTTTTACAGATGACCATATTTTAAAAATCAGGGATAATTATTATTCATAACTTGATTTGATTTTTAAAAAGCAAACACCTCTTTTTGCCTTTCTTGAACTACATGGTATTAGGCCACCAGTACAACTTACTGATTGCTGCCATTTGTAAGTCCCTATACCCTAAGAGAATCTTTGAACTCAATCCTTAAAAACTGAAAACTAATGAAGAAAAAAAGAATAATCGATTAACTAATACTGTAAAGACAGGGACCACCCGGGAGATCTGCGGGGCGGGCAGGGAGAAGGGGCAGAAGGAGCACCGTCGCCCTTCCCCACGCCAGGGAGAGTTGGGGGCAGAGCGACACCAGAGGTCCAGGCTGGGAAATGACTCGACCAAGAGAGCCACCACACAACGTGGTGACTACAGCTAACAACGATGTACCGCATTCTTGAAAATCACTAAGAAAGCACCTTTTAAGTGTCCTCACAAGACAAAACAGTAAATATGTGGGCTAATGCATGTTAATCAGCTCGATTTAGCCATTCCACAGTGTATACATATCTTGAAGCATCATGTTGTACACAATAAATACGTGTGTGTACGTACATACACACATTCTATATGTGTATTGGGGGGGAGAGGGGCCTGGGTTCACAATTCAGCCAGAAGCCACCCCAGGGCTGAGGAGAGGGACCAAACAATGAAAACAGGCAGAGGGGGCAAAGGGGACTTATCAGAGCAGGATGCAGCACAGGCACGAAGCCAGGTGCAAAGGAAGACCAAGCAGTCAAGGTCAGAAACAGATGGCTCCTGAAGGCAGGGAGAATAATCTAAACCCAAGCCCAACCACGTCACTCAGCTTACTGAGCTGCGCAGCACCAGAAACCAAGAAGAGCTAGCTTGCCTTATATGGGCGAGCCATTCTACTTCCAATCTGGACCAAAAATCACATCTTGTGATATTTTAAATGCCCTGTCCTAAAAATAAGAACCACCCAGAAAAGTTTTAACTATTAAATCACATGATATCTCTGCGCAGACGGAGTTTGAAAACTTAAAAGAGATTTTCATCCCAAAAGGTTAGAAGGAGTCTTTCAAATCTACAAGGTCCACGGAGTACACTTCACAAGCATGGCACCTTCGAGTTCCCTGGTTACCTCCTTATTAGCTTTAAATATGTCTTTCTTGCAGGCTGCAGTGGTCCTCCACTCAAAGTAGTGCACACATTCTGTCGCAGTTACAAATTCAGGAGTTCCCTATTTAAAAAAAAAAATTAAAATAAGTTACTATACCACATATTGTAAAGTTTCTTTTTAAAATCAGGACACAGTAAAAGCTACCGAAATAAAAAAAGCAGCTGCAAGAAGGGCGGGGGGACACAACTGTTTTAGTTAAACGAGGTCATCACGAGGTTCCCAAACCAAAAATTCTGGTACGGAAAGCTTCATGAAATCATGTTGGAATTTTAGTGCAACTCGTCCAAAACTGTTCTACTGCCCCAACTACGGCAGTACAGTAAGCTCACGGGAAGTGATCCTTGGAGTCGTTCTACTCTCACAGTCTAAATGTTCTGTTAACCAAATGCCAACAAAATCTGAGCCAGAAACCGTGACCTCATGCTTCCTGTGAGGAGGCCCGTAAGGAGCCCATCTGCGTCCCACCCAGTTAGTCCCCCGCCCAGACGCCCACCCTCAAGGCAGCGCCTCCTGCTAGACTCGACCAGAGCGGACTCTAAACTGGGCAACCACAGCGCCAAGGGGTGACACGTGGCACGGCAGGAATTAACTCCTACACTCCACGTGCAGATCTAGGAAGCTCTCCTTCACGGGTCTGTTTCTTGTATGGTAAACACAGAATTGTTCAAGGAAATTAGTTAAAGCAGCAGCTATATATTTTACTCTATAACATAAACCTTCAAATTTCATGCTGTCGCAAACAGATTTTTTTAAAGTTTCGATGTGTATGATAGTGCAATTAATAGGCTGATCCAAAATTAACAATATTAGTTCTATTTTCAAAGGTCTTCAGATGAGACATTACAGGTCTGAAGATGAAAAGGTCACAGACCCAAATTCTAAAATGATATTTCAAAGCAATTTGGTAGCCACGAGTTTCACTCAACCTGACATTCCTAAACACTTGGGTTCTTACTCTGATTCAAGAACATGCATCAGATTTGTGTAACAATTGCTTTTCCGACAAGCTAGCAATTATTTACTGCAAGTACCTTTCTAAAAACTAAAGACTAAAACTAACAATCACACACAATATGCCTAGAGTAAGAACAAACATATGCTTTACACAGTGATGTCCCTTTTAAACACCAGGTAATGCCCTAAAAGCTTCGGACCCATTACCTACTGGCCAGGGCTTCTCCTAAAAAGATGTTTATCTCCCCAATTTAATGTAAATGAGGAAAGAAAAATATTTTTTAAAAAAACTAAACACACTGCCTTAAAATCTAACAAAATGAAATGCTAGGAGGTTGTGGTTTTTTTTTTAGAGACAGGGTCTTGCTGTCTCCCAGGCTGGAGTGCTATGGTGCAATCGTAGGTCACTGCAGCCTAGAACTCCCTCCTGGCCTGGAGTGATCCTCCTGCCTCAGCCCCCCAAGTCACTGGGACTACAGGCGTAAGCTACACCATGCCCAGCGAGGAGAAGTTTTGGAAAGAAAAAAAATTATGCCTGTGACGTAAACATTAAAAAATGTGCTGAGCTTTTACACACTAATCACTTTGAATTATAGTCTTACACAGAATGTGCCTCAAGTTTCACTTACAAGTTGTAACTACAAGTTTGGGATGTGTTTACTTATTGGTTCTTGAGGGTGATGGTGATTTGGTTGGGGTTTCTGTTTGTTTTTAATTTTGCTCACTTATTCTTCCTGGAACAGCACTACAGCAAGAACGCCCAAGGAAGAGACATTTCTAACGAAAGAAATACGTAAAGTGACCATGTACACTCACCAGGGTTTTCCCACAAAGGAAAGTGATGCTACTCTGGATTCTGTGACTCGTGCTCTGCTGCTCACAGTTCACTGTTGTGTTGAATTCCAGAATAGATGTAGTTGTACTTCTCAAAAGAGAGCTACCTATTTGGAGAGTAAAGACAATGAACAGGCTATAAAACATACATAACCATACAGCTATTTCCACGGAAAAGCAAATTAAAAGTGGCATTGTAATTTATCTGAAAGCTTATAAACTTACAAAATTGTCCTTCCCCAGAATTCTCCACCTCAGAAGTGGCAGCCCCACCCACCTAGCTGTTCAAGCCCGAAGCCATTACCTTACCTTGAGTACTCTCTCTTCCTAGACTACTACATTCAAAACATCAGAAAGTTCCATCTCAAATCCATCCCATTTCTCCTTCTCTACTACCACTAAAGCCACTACCGCCCCTACCTGCACTCTGGCACTAGCCTCCTAATTGGTCCCCTTACCCCCACTCTGGTCTCATCCCTCACTACCCCCACCCCATCCATCCTGCACCAGTGTGATTTTCAGAAACATTAACCAGCAATGTATAACTTAGCTCCTGAAACTCTTCAGTACTTCCCATCACACATGCTATAAAATCAAAATTCTTTAGAAATGCCCACAAATAGAGTGACCATGTCTCAGTTTGTCTGGGACATTAATAATACAGAATAAAAAGGCTATATAAAGTCAATATGATGGGGGTTGGCATGGGAATAAACTGACAGACTAGAATAGAGACCAACAGACTAAAACAGAGAGCAGAGATACATATGTGTATCAAACTTTAATTAGTGCAGAAGTAATAGATCAGTGGGAAAAGAAAAGGCTGTAAAGTAAATGGAACTGTAAACAAAATGATTATCCATATGAGAAAAGATAAATTGGATCCCTACGTATCACTGGTTACAAAAATCAACTCTAAATGGATTAAAGATATAAACATCAAAATCCAAACTTTAAAACTCGGTAGAAATCTTAACATAAAAAAAATTTCTTAAGACTCAAAAACATTAACTACAAAAGAAAAGACAGCTCTTTGCTGCATCTGCTATGAGAATGAAGGCTATTCTCTGCTATCAGACTGTTGACATTCCAGGAAACGTTGACGTGGCTCCAAAGGGACACACAGTTATTGTGAAGGGCCCCAGAGGAACCTTGTGGAGGGACTTCAATCATGTCAATTAGAACTCAGTCTCCTTGGAAAGAAAACAAAGAGGCTCCTAGTTAATAAATGGTGGCGAAAACCAAAGGAACTAGCCATGATTCGTGCTATGTGTAGTCACGTACAGAACATGATCAAGGGTATTCTACAGGGTTTCCAAGATGAGGATGCTCATCTTCCCCAGCAACATCGTTATCCAAGAGAATGGGTCACTTGTGAAAAATCCAAAATTTCTTGGGTGAAAAACACATCCAAAGGTCTAGATGAGGCCAGGTGTTGCTTGTTCAGTATCTCAAGCCCAGGAAGATGAGTTAATCCTTGAAGGAAACATTCAGCTTGTTTCAAATTCAGCTACTTGATTCAGCAAGCCACAAAAGTTAAAAACAAAAATATCACAAAATTTTGGGATGGTATCTCTCTCTCTGAAAAAGGAACAGTTCCACAGGCTGATGAATAAGATCTGAGTTGTCCAGCTACAGAAACAAGATGTGGGATGATTCCTAAGACCTATGTGCAATATTTTAGTAATGCAGTAAAAGACCTCTATTGGTCTGGGGGGTGGAGAGTAGAAAGATTGATAAGGTTTACCTCTCTATTTGAGATTTTATATTCATCAAAAAATAGTTTAAAGGAAAGAGAAATGTTATAAACTGGGAGATATACAGAACTGACAAAGAACTGGCAACAAAAACATCTACGTAGGCCTGGCGCGATAGCTCACGTCTGTTATCCCTAGCACTCTGGGAGGCCGAGGTGGGAGGATCGCTTGAGGTCAGGAGTTCGAGACCAGCTTGAGCAAGAGCAAGACCCTGTCTCTACTAAAAATGGAAAGAAATTAGATGGGTGACTAAAAATGGAAAAAAAATTAGCCGTGTGTGGTGGCACATGCCTGTAGTCCTAGCTACTCAGGAGGCTGAGGCAGGAGGGTCGCCTGAGCCCAGGAGTTCGAGGTTGCTGTGCTAGGCTGACGCCACGGCACGGCACTCTAGCCCAGACAACAGAGTGAGATTCTGTCTCAAAAAAAAAAAAAAAAAGAGATGCCTGTGAGAAGGGACCGGAGATCAGGGCTGTCGCATAGCAGCAAGCACTTGCCCTCCTTCTCTGGCCTGCCTGTGTGCGCGCAAAGGTCTGCCGGGACCGTCCTCTTCCTGAAACAGCGGGGGTCTTTCCTAAATTCTTTTCCCTGACCTGCTTGGACAAACGGGCGTAGAAGCCCTGCCAAAGCTCAGTGACCTAGGACAGCACCCCGTGGACAGCGCCCCGTGGACAGCTCCCTGTAGCCCCGCCCACAGTGGGCCGGTCTGGGGCGGGGCCTGGCGTTTGCACCGCGCAGGCGCGAGACCGGGCGCAGGCGCGAGACCGGGCGCAGGCGCGAGACCGGGCGCAGGCGCGAGACCGGGCGCAGGCGCGAGACCGGGCGCA